>NC_090446.1:1550373635-1550673635 GCF_031143425.1 Pleurodeles waltl
TGGCTACTGCCCTCCCAGACCTAAACACACCTCTAACTTTAGTATTTAAGGGCACCCAGGATCCCAGGAAATCAGATTCCTGCAACCTGATGAAACAAGAAGGACTGCTGACCTACAATCCTGCAGAGAAGGAGGTAGACGACAACTACTTTGGCCCCAGCCCTACCGGCCTGTCTCCAACTTCGAAAACCTGCTCCAGCAACGCATCTGACAGGGACCAGCGACCTCTGAAGCATCAGAGGACTGCCCTGGATTACAGGACCAAGAAATGCCCGTGAACAGCGGCCCTGTTCAAAACCAGCTACTTCTTTGCAACAAAGAAGCAACTTCCTAAGACTTCACGTTTCCCTCCGGAAGCGTGAGACTCTACACTCTGCACCTGAGACCCCCCGGCTCGACCTGCAGAAAACCAACACCTCAGGGAGGACTCCCTGGTGACTGCGAGTCCGTGAGTAACCAGAGACGGTCCCCCTGAGCCCCCACAGCGACGCCTGTATAGAGAATCCAGAGGCTCCCCCTGACCGCGACTGTCTGTAACAAGGAACCCGACGCCTGAAACCAACACTGCACCCGCAGCCCCCAGCACCTGAAGGAACCGAACTTCAACGCAGGAGTGACCCCCTGCCTAACCCAGGTGATGGCTGTCCTGAGAAGCCCCCCACCCCGTGCCTGCCTGCACCGCTAGAGTGACCCGCGGGACCCTTCATTGAAACCTATACAAAACCCGACGCCTGCTTTGCACACTGCACCCGGCCACCCCTGTGCCACTGAGGGTGTGTTTTGTGTGCCTACTTGTGTCCCCCCAGTGCTCTACAAAACCCTCCTGGTCTGTACCCCGAGGATGCAGGTACTTACCTGCTGGCAGACTGGAACCGAAGCACCCCTGTTCTCCATAGGCACCTATGTGTTTTGGGCACCTCTTTGACCTCTGCACCTGACCGGCCCTGTGTTGCTGGGTATTTGGGGTTGACTTGAACCCCCAACTGTGGGCTGCCTATGCCCCAGAGACTGAACTTGTAAGTGTTTTACTAACCTGAGAAACTAACCTTTACTTACCTCCCCCAGGAACTGTTGACTTTTGCACTGTCTACTTTTAAAATAGCTTATTGCCATTTTTGCCAAAACTGTGTACATTACTGTTTTATTTCAAAGTTCCATATTTACCTATTCCAAATACCTTACAACTTATGTACTCACTTGAATTCGGAATCCTGTGGTTCTAAAATAAATTAAGAAAATAACATTTTTCTATATAAAAACCTATTGGCCTGGAGTAAGTCTTTGAGTGTGTGTTCCTCATTTATTGCCTGTGTGTGTACAACAAATGCTTAACACTACCCTCTGATAAGCCTACTGCTCGACCACACTACCACAAAATAGAGCATTAGAATTATCTAATGTTGCCACTACCAACCTCTAAGGGGAACCCTTGGACTCTGTGCACACTATTTCTTACTTTGAAATAGTGCATACAGAGCCAACTTCCTACACTGCTGCTATCTAGTAGATTCACATGCCCTGCACACTGCTGCTATCTAGTAGATTCACATGCCCTGCACAGTGCTGCCATCTGGTAGATTCACATGCCCTGTACACTGGTGCCATCTAGTAGATTCACATGCTCTGCCCACTGCTGCTATGTAGTAGATTTACATGCCTGCCCACTGCTGCCATCTGGTAGATTCACATGGTCTGCCCACTGCTGTAGTAGATTCACATGCCCTGCACACTGCTGCCATCTGGTCGATTCACATGCCCTGCACACTACTGCCATCTAGTAGATTCACATGCCCTGCACACTGCTGCTATGTAGTAGATTCACATGGTCTGCCCACTGCTGTAGTAGATTCACATGCTATGCGCACTGCTGCCATCTGGTAGATTCACATGCCCTGCACACTGCTGCCATCCAGTGTTGGACTCGGGCATGTGCAAGTTGTTTTTCTTGAAAGACCTTCCTAGCCAGGAGAGATGCTGTGATAGATTCTCTTTCCACCATCAAATACGAACTTGCATCAAGAAGCCTCACGCTGGGTTCGGTCCTGAGCACGTGTTTGGACCACACGGGCAGTTCTCAGCACCAACGCCCCAGGGTAACCAGGCTTCCTGGCAATCCTCGGCTGTGCCTCCTTCTCAGAGACCTCTAAGTCAGAGACCCGGGTGCCACCGGCCTCTGCATGCCAGTCGGGCACCGCAGGCTCGTTCACCAGAGGGTGCCAGGGTCAGTCCAAGGGCGCCCCCGCCCGGGGGTCCTCGAGCCACGTGTGCCAAGGGTGGAGCTTCGCTGGGTGGCGCCGAAGGACCCACAAAGCTGGCATCGATGCCCAAACCTTGCTTGGCAGCCGGGCCTGAGGATTTAAAGGGCCCGACCCTGAAGAGGGACCAATGAGCATGAATGAGTAACACCAGCTCCAAGGCACGAGCCCAGATACAAACTCCTACCCAGAAGGACCTGAGTCTGATTCTGCCCAGTTCCACATCTTACTATAACCTCTCTGGTCCTGAGCCTGAGATCAGGGAGAGGAAAGGCTTCACCTCCGAGAGGTGCCAGGAAACAATCACGTTCAGCTCAGTGAACTCTTCTCAGCTTTTACACCTCAGAACCAAGAGCCGGAAGCAGCCGAGTGCCAGAGACGGACCCGGCTGTGGGCAGTGCCAGAGACGGACCCGGCTGTGGGCAGTGCCAGAGACGGACCCGGCTGTGGGCAGTGCCAGAGACGGACCCGGCTGTGGGCAGTGCCAGAGACGGACCCGGCTGTGGGCAGTGCCAGAGACGGACCCGGCTGTGGGCAGTGCCAGAGACGGACCCGGCTGTGGGCAGTGCCAGAGACGGACCCTTCTGTCGGCAGTGCCAGAGACGGACCCGGCTGTGGGCAGTGCCAGAGACGGACCCTTCTGTGGGCAGTGCCAGAGACGGACCCTTCTGTGGGCAGTGCCAGAGACTTGCCCTTCTGTGGGTAGTGCCAGAGACGGACCCTTCTGTGGGCAGTGCCAGGGACTGGCCCTTCTGTGGGCAGTGCCAGAGACTTGCCCTTCTGTGGGCAGTGCCAGAGACGGACCCTTCTGTGGGTAGTGCCAGAGACTGGCCCTTCTGTGGGCAGTGCCAGAGGCAGACCCTGCTGTGGGCAGTGCCAGAGACGGACCCTGCTGTGTGTAGTGCTAGAGACGGACTCTTTTGTGGGCAGTGCCAGAGACTGGCCCTTCTGTGGGCAGTGCCAGAGGCGGACCCTGCTGTGGGCAGTGCCAGAGATGGACCCTGCTGTGTGTAGTGCCAGAGACGGACCCTTCTGTGGGCAGTGCCAGAGACTGGCCCTTCTGTGGGCAGTGCCAGACACTGACACCGCTGTGTGTAGTGCCAGAGACGGACTCTGCTGTGTGTAGTGCCAGAGACGGACCCTGCTGTGGGCAGTGCCAGAGACTGACCCTTCTGGGTGTAGTGCCAGAGACGGACCCTTCTGTGGGCAGTGCCAGAGACTGGCCCTTCTGTGGGCAGTGCGAGAGGCGGACCCTGCTGTGGGCAGTGCCAGAGACGGACCCTGCTGTGTGTAGTGCCAGAGACCTTCCCATCTGTGGGCAGTGCCAGAGATGGACCTTTCTGTGGGCAGTGCCGGAGACTGACCCTGCTGTGTGCAGTGCCAGAGACGGACCCTTCTGTGGGCAGTGCCAGACACTGACACCGCTGTGTGTAGTGCCAGAGACGGACCCTGCTGTGTGTAGTGCCGGAGACGGACCCTGCTGTGGGCAGTGCCAGAGATTGACCCTTCATTGGGCAGTGCCAGAGATGGACTCTTCTGTGGGCAGTGCCGGAGGTGGACCCTGCTGTGTGCTGTGCCTGAGACTGACTCTGCTGTGTGTAGTGCCAGAGACGGATTCTTCTGTGGGCAGTGCCAGAGACTGGCCCTTCTGTTGGCAGTGCCAGAGGCGGACCCTGCTGTGTGTAGTGCCTGAGACGGACCCTGCTGTGTGTAGTGCCAGAGACGGACCCTACTGTGGGCAGTGCCAGAGACGGACCCTGCTGTGGGCAGTGGCAGAGACGGACCCTTCTGTGGGCAGTGCCAGAGGTGGACTCTGCTGTGTGTAGTGCCAGAGACTGGCCCTTCTGTGGGCAGTGCCAGAGACGGACCCTGCTGTGTGTAGTGCCAGAGACGGACCCTGCTGTGTGCAGTGCCAGAGACGGACCCGGCTGTGTGCAGTGCCAGAGACGGACCCTTCTGTGGGCAGTGCCAGAGACGGACCCTGCTGTGGGCAGTGCCAGAGACAGACCCTTCTGTGGGCAGTGCCAGAGACGGACCCGGCTGTGGGCAGTGCCAGAGATGGACCCTGCTGTGTGCAGTGCCAGAGACGGACCCGGCTGTGGGCAGTGCCAGAGACGGACCCTTCTGTGGGCAGTGCCAGAGACGGACCCTTCTGTCGGCAGTGCCAGAGACTGGCCCTTCTGTGGGCAGTGCCAGAGGCGGACCCTGCTGTGTTTAGTGCCAGAGATGGACCCTGCTGTGGGTAGTGCCAGAGACTGACCCTTCTCGGTGCAGTGCCAGAGACTGGCCCTTCTGTAGGCAGTGCCACAGACTTGCCCTTCTGTGGGCAGTGCCAGAGACTTGCCCTTCTGTGGGCAGTGCCAGTGACGGACCCTGCTGTGGGCAGTGCCAGAGACTTGCCCTTCTGCGGGCAGTGCCAGTGACGGACCCTGCTGTGGGCAGTGCCAGAGGCGGACCCTGCTGTGTGAAGTCCCAGAGACGAACCCTGCTGTGTGTAGTGCCAGAGACTGGCCCTTCTGTGGGCAGTGCCAGAGGTGGACCCTGCTGTGTGCAGTGCCAGAGACGGACCCTGCTGTGGGCAGTGGCAGAGACGGACCCTTCTGTGGGCAGTGCCAGAGGTGGACTCTGCTGTGTGTAGTGCCAGAGACTGGCCCTTCTGTGGGCAGTGCCAGAGACGGACCCTGCTGTGTGTAGTGCCAGAGACGGACCCTCCTGTGGGCAGTGCCAGAGACGGACCCTGCTGTGGGCAGTGCCAGAGGCGGACCCTGCTGTGTGAAGTGCTAGAGACGGACCGTGCTGTGTGTAGTGCCAGAGACTGGCCCTTCTGTGGGCAGTGCCAGAGACGGACCCTGCTGTGTGTAGTGCCAGAGACGGACCCTTCTGTGGGCAGTGCCAGAGGCGGACCCTGCTGTGTGTAGTGCCAGAGACTGACCCTTCTGTGGGCAGTGCCAGAGACGGACCGTGCTGTGTGTAGTGCCAGAGACTGGCCCTTCTGTGGGCAGTGCCAGAGGCGGAACCTGCTGTGGGCAGTGCCAGAGACGGACCCTGCTGTGTGTAGTGCCAGAGACGGACCCTTCTGTGGGCAGAGGCGGACCCTGCTGTGTGCTGTGCCAGAGACTGACCCTGCTGTGTGCAGTGCCAGAGATGGACCCTTCTGTGGGCAGTGCCAGACACTGACACCGCTGTGTGTAGTGCCGGAGATGGACCCTGCTGTGTGTAGTGCCAGAGATGGACCCTACTGTGGGTAGTGCCAGAGACTGACCCTTCTGGATGCAGTGCCAGGGACTGGCCCTTCTGTGGGCAGTGCCAGAGACTTGCCCTTCTGTGGGCAGTGCCAGAGACGGACCCTTCTGTGGGTAGTGCCAGAGACTGGCCCTTCTGTGGGCAGTGCCAGAGGCAGACCCTGCTGTGGGCAGTGCCAGAGACGGACCCTGCTGTGTGTAGTGCTAGAGACGGACTCTTCTGTGGGCAGTGCCAGAGACTGGCCCTTCTGTGGGCAGTGCCAGAGGCGGACCCTGCTGTGGGCATTGCCAGAGATGGACCCTTCTGTGGGCAGTGCCAGAGACTGGTTCTTCTGTGGGCAGTGCCAGACACTGACACCGCTGTGTGTAGTGCCAGAGACGGACTCTGCTGTGTGTAGTGCCAGAGACGGACCCTGCTGTGGGCAGTGCCAGAGACTGGCCCTTCTGGGTGTAGTGCCAGAGACGGACCCTTCTGTGGGCAGTGCCAGAGACTGGCCCTTCTGTGGGCAGTGCGAGAGGCGGACCCTGCTGTGGGCAGTGCCAGAGACGGACCCTGCTGTGTGTAGTGCCAGAGACCTGCCCATCTGTGGGCAGTGCCAGAGATGGACCCTTCTGTGGGCAGTGCCGGAGACTGACCCTGCTGTGTGCAGTGCCAGAGACGGACCCTTCTGTGGGCAGTGCCAGACACTGACACCGCTGTGTGTAGTGCCAGAGACGGACCCTGCTGTGTGTAGTGCCGGAGACGGACCCTGCTGTGGGCAGTGCCAGAGATTGACCCTTCATTGGGCAGTGCCGGAGGTGGACCCTGCTGTGTGCTGTGCCTGAGACTGACTCTGCTGTGTGTAGTGCCAGAGACGGATTCTTCTGTGGGCAGTGCCAGAGACTGGCCCTTCTGTGGGCAGTGCCAGAGGCGGACCCTGCTGTGTGTAGTGCCTGAGACGGACCCTGCTGTGTGTAGTGCCAGAGACGGACTCTTCTGTGGGCAGTGCCAGAGACTGGCCCTTCTGTGGGCAGTGCCAGAGGCGGACCCTGCTGTGGGCAGTGCCAGAGACGCACCCGGCTGTTGGCAGTGCCAGAGACGGACCCTGCTGTGGGCAGTGCCAGAGACGGACCCTGCTGGGGGCAGTGGCAGAGACGGACCCTTCTGTGGGCAGTGCCAGAGGTGGACTCTGCTGTGTGTAGTGCCAGAGACTGGCCCTTCTGTGGGCAGTGCCAGAGACGGACCCTGCTGTGTGTAGTGCCAGAGACGGACCCTGCTGTGTGCAGTGCCAGAGACGGACCCGGCTGTGTGCAGTGCCAGAGACGGACCCTTCTGTGGGCAGTGCCAGAGACGGACCCTGCTGTGGGCAGTGCCAGAGACAGACCCTTCTGTGGGCAGTGCCAGAGACGGACCCGGCTGTGGGCAGTGCCAGAGATGGACCCTGCTGTGTGCAGTGCCAGAGACGGACCCGGCTGTGGGCAGTGCCAGAGACGGACCCTTTTGTGGGCAGTGCCAGAGACGGACCCTTCTGTCGGCAGTGCCAGAGACTGGCCCTTCTGTGGGCAGTGCCAGAGGCGGACCCTGCTGTGTTTAGTGCCAGAGATGGACCCTGCTGTGGGTAGTGCCAGAGACTGACCCTTCTCGGTGCAGTGCCAGAGACTGGCCCTTCTGTAGGCAGTGCCACAGACTTGCCCTTCTGTGGGCAGTGCCAGAGACTTGCCCTTCTGTGGGCAGTGCCAGTGACGGACCCTGCTGTGGGCAGTGCCAGAGACTTGCCCTTCTGCGGGCAGTGCCAGTGACGGACCCTGCTGTGGGCAGTGCCAGAGGCGGACCCTGCTGTGTGAAGTCCCAGAGACGAACCCTGCTGTGTGTAGTGCCAGAGACTGGCCCTTCTGTGGGCAGTGCCAGAGGTGGACCCTGCTGTGTGCAGTGCCAGAGGTGGACCCTGCTGTGTGCAGTGCCAGAGGCGGACCCTGCTGTGTGCTGTGCCAGAGACGGACCCTGCTGTGTGCTGTGCCAGAGACTGACCCTGCTGTGTACAGTGCCAGAGACCTGCCCTTCTGTGGGCAGTGCCAGAGGCGGACCCTGCTGTGGACAGTGCCAGAGATGGGCCCGCTGTGTGCAGTGCCAGAGACGGACCCTTCTGTGGGCAGTTCCAGAGACTGGCCCTTATGTGGGCAGTGCCAGAGGCAGACCCTGCTGTGGGCAGTGCCAAAGACTGGCCCTTCTGTGGGCAGTGCCAGAGGCGGACCCTGCTGTGGGCAGTGCCAGAGACGGACCCTGCTGTGGGCAGTGCTAGAGACGGACTCTGCTGTGTGTAGTGCCAGAGACGGACCCTTCTGTGGGCAGTGCCAGAGACTGGCCCTTCTGTGGGCAGTGCCAGAGGCGGACCCTGCTGTAGGCAGTGCCAGAGACGGACCCTGCTGTGTGTAGTGCCAGAGACGGACCCTTCTGTGGGCAGTGCCAGAGACTGGCCCTTCTGTGGCAGTGCGAGAGGCGGTCCCTGCTGTGGGCAGTGCCAGAGACGGACCCTGCTGTGTGTAGTGCCAGAGACCTGCCCATCTGTGGGCAGTGCCAGAGATGGACCCTTCTGTGGGCAGTGCCGGAGGCGGACCCTGCTGTGTGCAGTGCCAGAGACGGACCCTTCTCTGGGCAGTGCCAGACACTGACACCGCTGTGTTTAGTGCCTGAGACGGACCCTGCTGTGTGTAGTGCCGGAGACGGACGCTGCTGTGGGCAGTGCCAGAGACTGACCCTTTTGTGGGCAGTGCCAGAGATGAACTCTTCTGTGGGCAGTGCCGGAGGCGGACCCTGCTGTGTGCTGTGCCTGAGACTGACCCTGCTGTGTGTAGTGCCAGAGACGGACCCTTCTGTGGGCAGTGCCAGAGACTGGCCCTTCTGTGGGCAGTGCCAGAGGCGGAACCTGCTGTGGGCAGTTCCAGAGAAGGACCCTGCTGTGTGCAGTGCCAGAGATGGACCCTGCTGTGTGCAGTGCCAGAGACTGGCCCTTCTGTGGGCAGTGCCAGAGGCAGACCCTGATGTGGGCAGTGCCAGAGACTGGCCCTTCTGTGGGCAGTGCCAGAGGCAGACCCTGCTGTGTGTAGTGCCAGAGACGGACCCTGCTGTGTGTAGTGCCAGAGACGGACCCTTCTGTGGGCAGTGCCAGAGGCAGACCCTGCTGTGGGCAGTGCCAGAGACTGGCCCTTCTGTGGGCAGTGCCAGAGGCGGACCCTGCTGTGGGCAGTGCCAGAGACTGGCCCCTCTGTGGGCAGTGCCAGAGGTGGACCCTGCTGTGGGCAGTGCCAGAGACGGAGCATGCTGTGTGTAGTGCCAGAGACGGACCCTTCTGTGGGCAGTGCCAGAGACGGACCCTTCTGTGGGCAGTGCCAGAGACTGGCCCTTCTGTGGGCAGTGCCAGAGACTGGCCCTTCTGTGGGCAGTGCCAGAGGCGGACCCTGCTGTGGGCAGTGCCAGAGACGGAGCCTGCTGTGTGTAGTGCCAGAGACGGACCCTTCTGTGGGCAGTGCCAGAGACAGGCCTTCTGTGGGCAGTGCCAGACACTGACACCGCTGTGTGTAGTGCCAGAGACGGACCCTGCTGTGTGTAGTGCCAGAGACGGACTCTTCTGTGGGCAGTGCCAGAGACTGGCCCTTCTGTGGGCAGTGCCAGAGGCGGACCCTGCTGTGGGCAGTGCCAGAGACGAACCCTGCTGTGTGTAGTGCCAGAGACGGACCCTGCTGTGTGTAGTGCCAGAGACGGACCCTTCTGTGGGCAGTGCCAGAGACTGGCCCTTCTGTGGGCAGTGCCAGACACTGACACCGCTGTGTGTAGTGCCAGAGACGGACCCTGCTGTGGGCAGTGCCAGAGACTGACCCTTCTGGGTGCAGTGCCAGAGATTGGCCCTTCTGTGGGCAGTGCCAGAGACTTGTCCTTCTGTAGGCAGTGGCAGAGACAGACCCTTCTGTGGGCAGTGCCAGACACTGACACCGCTGTGTGTAGTGCCAGAGAAGGACCCTGCTGTGTTTAGTGCCAGAGATGGACCCTGCTGTGGGTAGTGCCAGAGAATGACCCTTCTCGGTGCAGTGCCAGAGACTGTCCCTTCTGTGGGCAGTGCCAGAGACTTGCCCTTCTGTGGGCAGTGCCAGAGACGGACCCTTCTGTGGGCAGTGCCAGAGATGTACCCTTCTGTGGGCAGTGCCAGAGACTTGCCCTTCTGTGGGCAGTGCCAGTGACGGACCCTGCTGTGGGCAGTGCCAGAGGCGGACCCTGCTGTGTGAAGTCCCAGAGACGAACCCTGCTGTGTGTAGTGCCAGAGACGAACCCTGCTGTGTGTAGTGCCAGAGACTGGCCCTTCTGTGGGCAGTGCCAGAGGTGGACCCACCTGTGTGCAGTGCCAGAGACGGACCCTGCTGTGGGAAGTGCCAGAGATGGGCCCTTCTTTGGGCAGTGCCAGACATGGACCCTTCTGTTGGCAGTGCCGGAGGCAGACCCTGCTGTGTGCTGTGCCAGAGACTGACCCTGCTGTGTGCAGTGCCAGAGACGGACCCTTCTGTGGGCAGTGCAAGAGACCTGCCCTTCTGTGGGCAGTGCCAGAGGCGGACCCTGCTGTGGACAGTGCCAGAGACGGACCCTGCTGTGTGCAGTGCTAGAGACGGACCCTTCTGTGGGCAGTGCCAGAGACGGACCCTGCTGTGGGCAGTGCCAGAGACGACCCTGCTGTGTGTAGTGCCAGAGACGGACCCTTCTGTGGGCAGTGCCAGTGACTGGCACTTCTGTGGGCAGTGCCAGAGGCGGACCCTGCTGTAGGCAGTGCCAGAGACGGACCCTGCTGTGTGTAGTGCCAGAGACGGACCCTTCTGTGGGCAGTGCCAGAGACTGGCCCTTCTGTGGCAGTGCGAGAGGCGGACCCTGCTGTGGGCAGTGCCAGAGACGGACCCTGCTGTGTGTAGTGCCAGAGACGGACCCTTCTGTGGGCAGTGCCAGAGACTGGCACTTCTGTGGGCAGTGCCAGAGGCGGACCCTGCTGTAGGCAGTGCCAGAGACGGACCCTGCTGTGTGTAGTGCCAGAGACGGACCCTTCTGTGGGCAGTGCTAGAGATGAACTCTTCTGTGGGCAGTGCCGGAGGCGGACCCTGCTGTGTGCTGTGCCTGAGACTGACCCTGCTGTGTGTAGTGCCAGAGACGGACCCTTCTGTGGGCAGTGCCAGAGACTGGCCCTTCTGTGGGCAGTGCCAGAGGCGGAACCTGCTGTGGGCAGTTCCAGAGAAGGACCCTGCTGTGTGCAGTGCCAGAGATGGACCCTGCTGTGTGCAGTGCCAGAGACTGGCCCTTCTGTGGGCAGTGCCAGAGGCAGACCCTGATGTGGGCAGTGCCAGAGACTGGCCCTTCTGTGGGCAGTGCCAGAGGCAGACCCTGCTGTGTGTAGTGCCAGAGACGGACCCTGCTGTGTGTAGTGCCAGAGACGGACCCTTCTGTGGGCAGTGCCAGAGGCGGACCCTGCTGTGGGCAGTGCCAGAGACTGGCCCTTCTGTGGGCAGTGCCAGAGGCGGACCCTGCTGTGGGCAGTGCCAGAGACTGGCCCCTCTGTGGGCAGTGCCAGAGGTGGACCCTGCTGTGGGCAGTGCCAGAGATGGACCATACAGTGTGTAGTGCCAGAGACGGACCCTTCTGTGGGCAGTGCCAGAGACTGGCCCTTCTGTGGGCAGTGCCAGAGACTGGCCCTTCTGTGGGCAGTGCCAGAGGCGGACCCTGCTGTGGGCAGTGCCAGAGACGGACCCTGCTGTGTGTAGTGCCAGAGACGGACTCTTCTGTGGACAGTGCCAGAGACTGGCCCTTCTGTGGGCAGTGCCAGAGGCGGACCCTGCTGTGGGCAGTGCCAGAGACTGGCCCCTCTGTGGGCAGTGCCAGAGGTGGACCCTGCTGTGGGCAGTGCCAGAGACGGAGCATGCTGTGTGTAGTGCCAGAGACGGACCCTTCTGTGGGCAGTGCCAGAGACGGACCCTTCTGTGGGCAGTGCCAGAGACTGGCCCTTCTGTGGGCAGTGCCAGAGACTGGCCCTTCTGTGGGCAGTGCCAGAGGCGGACCCTGCTGTGGGCAGTGCCAGAGACGGAGCCTGCTGTGTGTAGTGCCAGAGACGGACCCTTCTGTGGGCAGTGCCAGAGACAGGCCTTCTGTGGGCAGTGCCAGACACTGACACCGCTGTGTGTAGTGCCAGAGACGGACCCTGCTGTGTGTAGTGCCAGAGACGGACTCTTCTGTGGGCAGTGCCAGAGACTGGCCCTTCTGTGGGCAGTGCCAGAGGCGGACCCTGCTGTGGGCAGTGCCAGAGACGAACCCTGCTGTGTGTAGTGCCAGAGACGGACCCTGCTGTGTGTAGTGCCAGAGACGGACCCTTCTGTGGGCAGTGCCAGAGACTGGCCCTTCTGTGGGCAGTGCCAGACACTGACACCGCTGTGTGTAGTGCCAGAGACGGACCCTGCTGTGGGCAGTGCCAGAGACTGACCCTTCTGGGTGCAGTGCCAGAGATTGGCCCTTCTGTGGGCAGTGCCAGAGACTTGTCCTTCTGTAGGCAGTGGCAGAGACAGACCCTTCTGTGGGCAGTGCCAGACACTGACACCGCTGTGTGTAGTGCCAGAGACGGACCCTGCTGTGTTTAGTGCCAGAGATGGACCCTGCTGTGGGTAGTGCCAGAGACTGACCCTTCTCGGTGCAGTGCCAGAGATTGTCCCTTCTGTGGGCAGTGCCAGACACTTGCCCTTCTGTGGGCAGTGCGAGAGACGGACCCTTCTGTGGGCAGTGACAGAGACGTACCCTTCTGTGGGCAGTGCCAGAGACGTACCCTTCTGTGGGCAGTGCCAGAGACTTGCCCTTCTGTGGGCAGTGCCAGTGACGGACCCTGCTGTGTGCAGTGCCAGAGATGGGCCCTTCTTTGGGCAGTGCCAGAGATGGACCCTTCTGTTGGCAGTGCCGGAGGCAGACCCTGCTGTGTGCAGTGCCAGAGACTGACCCTGCTGTGTGCAGTGCCAGAGGCGGACCCTGCTGTGTGCTGTGCCAGAGACTGACCCTGCTGTGGACAGTGCCAGAGACGGACCCTGCTGTGTGCAGTGCCAGAGACGGACCCTTCTGTGGGCAGTGCCAGAGACGGACCCTGCTGTGGGCAGTGCCAGAGACGGACCCTGCTGTGTGTAGTGCCAGAGACGGACCCTTCTGTGGCAGTGCCAGAGACTGGCACTTCTGTGGGCAGTGCCAGAGGTGGACCCTGCTGTAGGCAGTACCAGAGACGGACCCTGCTGTGTGTAGTGCCAGAGACGGACCCTTCTGTGGGCAGTGCCAGAGACTGGCCCTTCTGTGGCAGTGCGAGAGGCGGACCCTGCTGTGGGCAGTGCCAGAGACGGACCCTGCTGTGTGTAGTGCCAGAGACGGACCCTTCTGTGGGCAGTGCCAGAGACTGGCACTTCTGTGGGCAGTGCCAGAGGCGGACCCTGCTGTAGGCAGTGCCAGAGACGGACCCTGCTGTGTGTAGTGCCAGAGACGGACCCTTCTGTGGGCAGTGCCAGAGACTGGCCCTTCTGTGGCAGTGCGAGAGGCGGACCCTGCTGTGGGCAGTGCCAGAGACGGACCCTGCTGTGTGTAGTGCCAGAGGCCTGCCCATCTGTGGGCAGTGCCAGAGATGGACCCTTCTGTGGGCAGTGCCGGAGGCGGACCCTGCTGTGTGCTGTGCCGGAGACTGACCCTGCTGTGTGCAGTGCCAGAGACGGACCCTTCTCTGGGCAGTGCCAGACACTGACACCGCTGTGTGTAGTGCCAGAGACGGACCCTGCTGTCTGTAGTGCCGGAGACGGACCCTGCTGTGTGTAGTGCCAGAGACGGACCCTTCTGTGGGCAGTGCCAGAGACTGGCCCTTCTGTGGGCAGTGCCAGACACTGACACCGCTGTGTGTAGTGCCAGAGACGGACCCTGCTGTGGGCAGTGCCAGAGACTTACCCTTCTGGGTGCAGTGCCAGAGATTGGCCCTTCTGTGGGCAGTGCCAGAGACTTGTCCTTCTGTAGGCAGTGGCAGAGACAGACCCTTCTGTGGGCAGTGCCAGACACTGACACCGCTGTGTGTAGTGCCAGAGACGGACCCTGCTGTGTTTAGTGCCAGAGATGGACCCTGCTGTGGGTAGTGCCAGAGACTGACCCTTCTCGGTGCAGTGCCAGAGACTGTCCCTTCTGTGGGCAGTGCCAGAGACTTGCCCTTCTGTGGGCAGTGCCAGAGACGGACCCTTCTGTGGGCAGTGACAGAGACGTACCCTTCTGTGGGCAGTGCCAGAGACTTGCCCTTCTGTGGGCAGTGCCAGTGACGGACCCTGCTGTGGGCAGTGCCAGAGGCGGACCCTGCTGTGTGAAGTCCCAGAGACGAACCCTGCTGTGTGTAGTGCCAGAGACGAACCCTGCTGTGTGTAGTGCCAGAGACTGGCCCTTCTGTGGGCAGTGCCAGAGGTGGACCCACCTGTGTGCAGTGCCAGAGACGGACCCTGCTGTGTGCAGTGCCAGAGATGGGCCCTTCTTTGGGCAGTGCCAGAGATGGACCCTTCTGTTGGCAGTGCCGGAGGCAGACCCTGCTGTGTGCAGTGCCAGAGACTGACCCTGCTGTGTGCAGTGCCAGAGACGGACCCTTCTGTGGGCAGAGCAAGAGACCTGCCCTTCTGTGGGCAGTGCCAGAGGCGGACCCTGCTGTGGACAGTGCCAGAGACGGACCCTGCTGTGTGCAGTGCCAGAGACGGACCCTTCTGTGGGCAGTGCCAGAGACGGACCCTTCTGTGGGCAGTGCCAGAGACGGACCCTGCTGTGGGCAGTGCGAGAGACGGACCCTGCTGTGTGTAGTGCCAGAGACGGACCCTTCTGTGGCAGTGCCAGAGACTGGCACTTCTGTGGGCAGTGCCAGAGGCGGACCCTGCTGTAGGCAGTGCCAGAGACGGACCCTGCTGTGTGTAGTGCCAGAGACGGACCCTTCTGTGGGCAGTGCCAGAGACTGGCCCTTCTGTGGCAGTGCGAGAGGCGGACCCTGCTGTGGGCAGTGCCAGAGACGGACCCTGCTGTGTGTAGTGCCAGAGACGGACCCTTCTGTGGGCAGTGCCAGAGACTGGCACTTCTGTGGGCAGTGCCAGAGGCGGACCCTGCTGTAGGCAGTGCCAGAGACGGACCCTGCTGTGTGTAGTGCCAGAGACGGACCCTTCTGTGGGCAGTGCCAGAGACTGGCCCTTCTGTGGCAGTGCGAGAGGCGGACCCTGCTGTGGGCAGTGCCAGAGACGGACCCTGCTGTGTGTAGTGCCAGAGGCCTGCCCATCTGTGGGCAGTGCCAGAGATGGACCCTTCTGTGGGCAGTGCCGGAGGCGGACCCTGCTGTGTGCTGTGCCGGAGACTGACCCTGCTGTGTGCAGTGCCAGAGACGGACCCTTCTCTGGGCAGTGCCAGACACTGACACCGCTGTGTGTAGTGCCAGAGACGGACCCTGCTGTCTGTAGTGCCGGAGACGGACCCTGCTGTGGGTAGTGCCAGAGACTGACCCTTCTGTGGGCAGTGCCAGAGATGGACTCTTCTGTGGGCAGTGCCGGAGGCGGACCCTGCTGTGTGCTGTGCCTGAGACTGACCCTGCTGTGTGTAGTGCCAGAGACGGACCCTTCTGTGGGCAGTGCCAGAGACTGGCCCTTCTGTGGGCAGTGCCAGAGACTGGCCCTTCTGTGGGCAGTGCCAGAGGCGGACCCTGCTGTGGGCAGTTCCAGAGAAGGACCCTGCTGTGTGCAGTGCCAGAGATGGACCCTGCTGTGTGCAGTGCCAGAGACTGGCCCTTCTGTGGGCAGTGCCAGAGGCAGACCCTGCAGTGGGCAGTGCCAGAGACTGGCCCTTCTGTGGGCAGTGCCAGAGGCAGACCCTGCTGTGGGCAGTGCCAGAGACGGACCCTGCTGTGTGTAGTGCCAGAGACGGAACCTGCTGTGTGTAGTGCCAGAGACAGACCCTTCTGTGGGCAGTGCCAGAGGCGGACCCTGCTGTGGGCAGTGCCAGAGACTGGCCCTTCTGTGGGCAGTGCCAGAGGCGGACCCTGCTGTGGGCAGTGCCAGAGACTGGCCCCTCTGTGGGCAGTGCCAGAGGCGGACCCTGCTGTGGGCAGTGCCAGAGATGGACCATACTGTGTGTAGTGCCAGAGACGGAACCTGTTGTGTGTAGTGCCAGAGACGGACCCTTCTGTGGGCAGTGCCAGAGACTGACCCTTCTGTGGGCAGTGCCAGAGATGGACTCTTCTGTGGGCAGTGCCGGAGGCGGACCCTGCTGTGTGCTGTGCCTGAGACTGACCCTGCTGTGTGCAGTGCCAGAGACGGACCCTTCTGTGGGCAGTGCCAGAGACTGGCCCTTCTGTGGGCAGTGCCAGAGACTAGCCCTTCTGTGGGCAGTGCCAGAGACTGGCCCTTCTGTGGGCAGAGGCGGACCCTGCTGTGGGCAGTGCCAGAGATGGACCCTGCTGTGTGTAGTGCCAGAGACGGACCCTTCTGTGGGCAGTGCCAGAGGCGGACCCTGCTGTGGGCAGTGCCAGAGACTGGCCCTTCTGTGGGCAGTGCCAGAGACTAGCCCTTCTGTGGGCAGTGCCAGAGACTTGCCCTTCTGTGGGCAGTGCCAGAGACGGACCCTGCTGTGGGCAGTGACAGAATCGGACCCTGCTGTGTGAAGTGCCAGAGACGAACCCTGCTGTGTGTAGTGCCAGAGACTGGCCCTTCTGTGGGCAGTGCCATAGGCGGACCCTGCTGTGGGCAGTGCCAGAGACGGACCCTGCTGTGTGCAGTGCCAGAGACGGACCCTTCTGTGGGCAGTGCCAGAGATGGACCCTTCTGTTGGCAGTGCCGGAGGCGGACGCCGCTGGGTGCTGTGCCAGAGACTGACCCTGCTGTGTGCAGTGCCAGAGACTGACCCTTTTGTGGGCAGTACCAGAGACCTGCCCTTTTGTGGGCAGTGCCAGAGGCGGACCCTGCTGTGGGCAGTGCCAGAGACGGACCCTGCTGTGTGCAGTGTCAGAGACGGACCCTGCTATGTGCAGTGCCAGAGACGGACTCTTCTGTGGGCAGTGCCAGAGACTGGCCCTTCTCTGGTCAGTGCCAGAGGCGGACCCTGCTATGGGCAGTGCCAGAGACTGGCCCTTCTGTGGGCAGTGCCAGAGGCAGACCCTGCTGTGGGCAGTGCCAGAGGCAGACCCTGCTGTGGGCAGTGCCAGAGACGGACCCTGTAGTGTGTAGTGCCAGAGACTGACCCTTCTGTGGGCAGTGCCAGAGACTGGTCCTTCTGTGGGCAGTGCCAGAGGCGGACCCTGCTGTGGGCAGTGCCATAGACTGGCCCTTCTGTGGGCAGTGCCAGAGGCGGACCCTGCTGTGGGCAGTGCCAGAGACGGACCCTGATGTGTGTAGTACCAGAGACAGACCCTTCTGTGGGCAGTGCGAGAGGCGGACCCTGCTGTGGGCAGTGCCAGAGACGGACCCTGCTTTGTGTAGTGCCAGAGACTTGCCCTTCTGTGGGCAGTGCCAGAGTTGGACCCTTCTGTGGGCAGTGCCGGAGGCGGACCCTGCTGTGTGCTGTGCCGGAGACTGACCCTGCTGTGTGCAGTGCCAGAGACGGACTCTTCTGTGGGCAGTGCCAGACACTGACACCGCTGTGTGTAGTGTCAGAGACGGACCCTGCTGTGTGTAGTGACAGAGACGGACCCTGCTGTGGGCAGTGCCAGAGACTGACCCTTCTGGGTGCAGTGCCAGAGACTGGCCCTTCTGTGGGCAGTGCCAGAGACTTGCCCTTCTGTGGGCAGTGCCAGAGACGGACCCTTCTTTGGGCAGTGCCAGACACTGAAACCGCTGTGTGTAGTGCCAGAGACAGACCCTGCTGTGTGTAGTGCCAGAGACGGACCCTGCTGTGTGTAGTGCCAGAGACGGACCCTGCTGTTGGCAATGCCAGAGACTGACCCTTCTGGGTGCAGTGCCAGAGACTGGCCCTTCTGTGGGCAGTGCCAGAGACTTGCACTTCTGTGGGCAGTGCCAGAGACAGACCCTTCTGTGGGCAGTGCCAGAGACTTGCCCTTCTGTGGGCAGTGCCAGAGACGGACCCTTCTGTGGGCAGTGCCAGAGACTTGCCGTTCTGTGGGCAGTGCCAGAGATGGACCCTTCTGTGGGCAGTGCCGGAGGCGGACCCTGCTGTGTGTAGTGCCAGAGACGGACCCTTCTGTGAGCAGTGCCAGAGACAGACCCTGCTGTGTGTAGTTCCAGAGACGGACCCTGCTGTGTGTAGTGCCAGAGACGGTCCCTGCTGTGGGCAGTGCCAGAGACTGACCCTTCTGGGTGCAGTGCCAGAGACTGGCCCTTCTGTGGGCAGTGCCAGAGGCGGACCCTGCTGTGTGAAGTGCCAGAGACGGACCCTTCTGTGGGCAGTGCCAGAGACTTGCCCTTCTGTGGGCAGTGCCAGAGAGGGACCCTTCTGTGGGCAGTGCCGGAGGCGGACCCTGCTGTGTGTAGTGCCAGAGACGGACCCTTCTGTGAGCAGTGCCAGAGACAGACCTTGCTGTGTGTAGTTCCAGAGACATACCCTGCTGTGTGTAGTGCCAGAGACTTGCCCTTCTGTGGGCAGTGCCAGAGACGGACCCTGCTGTGTGAAGTGCCAGAGGCAGACCCTTCTTTGGGAAGTGCCAGAGACAGACCCTACTGTGGGCAGTGCCAGAGACTGACCCTTCAGTGTGCAGTGCCAGAGACGTACCCTGCTGTGTGTAGTGCCAGAGGCAGACCCTGCTGTGTGTAGTGCCAGAGACTGACCCTTCTGTGGGCAGTGCCAGAGACTGACCATTCTGTGGGTAGTGCCAGAGACGGACCCTGCTGTGTGTAGTCCCAGAGGCAGACCCTGCTGTGTATAGTGTGAGAGGCGGACCTTTCTGTGGGCAGTGCCAGAGGCGATCCCTGCTCTGCGTAGTGCCAGAGACTTGCCCTTCTGTGGGCAGTGCCAGAGACTGACCCTTCTGTGGGCAGTGCTAGAGACTTGCCCTTCTGTGTGCAGTGCCAAAGACGGACTCTTCTGTGGGCAGTGCCAGAGGCAGACCCTGCTTTGTGTAGTGCCAGAGACTGACCCTGCTGTGGGCAGTGCCAGAGACTGACCCTTCTGGGTGCAGTGCCAGAGACGGACCCTGCTGTGTGTAGTACCAGAGACTGGCCCTTCTGTGGGCAGTGCCAGAGACTTGCCCTTCTGTGGGCAGTGCCAGAAACGGACCCTTCTGTGGGCAGTGCCAGAGACTTGCCCTTCTGTGGGCAGTGCCAGAGACGGACCCTGCTGTGGGCAGTGCCAGAGGCGGACCCTGCTGTGTGAAGTGCCAGAGAAGGAGCCTTCTGTGGGCAGTACCAGAGACTTGCCCTTCTGTGGGCAGTGCCAGAGATGGACCCTTCTGTGGGCAGTGCCGGAGGCGGACCCTGCTGTGTGTAGTGCCAGAGGCGGACCCTTCTGTGAGCAGTGCCAGAGACGGACCCTGCTGTGTGTAGTTCCAGAGACGGACCCTGCTGTGTGTAGTGCCAGAGACTTGCCCTTCTGTGGGCAGTGCCAGAGACGGACCCTGCTGTGTGAAGTGCCAGAGACAGACCCTTCTTTGGGAAGTGCCAGAAACAGACCCTACTGTGGGCAGTGCCAGAGACTGACCCTTCAGTGTGCAGTGGCAGAGACGGACCCTGCTGTGTGTAGTGCCAGAGGCAGACCCTGCTGTGTGTAGTGCCAGAGACTGACCCTTCTGTGGGCAGTGCCAGAGACTGACCATTCTGTGGGTAGTGCCAGAGCCGGACCCTGCTGTGTGTACTCCCAGAGGCAGACCCTGCTGTGTGTAGTGTGAGAGGCGGACCTTTCTGTGGGCAGTGCCAGAGGCGAACCCTGCTCTGCGTAGTGCCAGAGACTTTCCCTTCTGTGGGCAGTGCCAGAGACTGACCCTTCTGTGGGCAGTGCCAGAGACTTGCCCTTCTGTGTGCAATGCCAGAGACGGACTCTTCTGTGGGCAGTGCCAGAGGCGGACCCTGCTGTGTGTAGTGCCAGAGACTGACCCTGCTGTGGGCAGTGCCAGAGACTGACCCTTCTGGGTGCAGTGCCAGAGATGGACCCTGCTGTGTGTAGTGCCAGAGACTTGCCCTTCTGTGGGCAGTGCCAGAGACGGACCCTTCTGTGGGCAGTGCCAGAGGTGGACCCTGCTGTGTGCAGTGCCGGAGGCGGACCCTGCTGTGTGCAGTGCCTGAGACGGACTCTTCTGTGGGCAGTGCCAGAGGCGGACCCTGCTGTGTGTAGTGCCAAAGACTGACCCTGCTGTGGGTAGTGCCAGAGACTGACCCTTCTGGGTGCAGTGCCAGAGACGTACCCTGCTGTGTGTAGTGCCAGAGACTTGCTCTTCTGTGGGCAGTGCCAGAGACTTGCCCTTCTGTGGGCAGTGCCAGAGACGGACCCTGCTGTGGGCAGTGACAGAATCGGACCCTGCTGTGTGAAGTGCCAGAGACGAACCCTGCTGTGTGTAGTGCCAGAGACTGGCCCTTCTGTGGGCAGTGCCATAGGCGGACCCTGCTGTGGGCAGTGCCAGAGACGGACCCTGCTGTGTGCAGTGCCAGAGACGGACCCTTCTGTGGGCAGTGCCAGAGATGGACCCTTCTGTTGGCAGTGCCGGAGGCGGACGCCGCTGGGTGCTGTGCCAGAGACTGACCCTGCTGTGTGCAGTGCCAGAGACTGACCCTTTTGTGGGCAGTACCAGAGACCTGCCCTTTTGTGGGCAGTGCCAGAGGCGGACCCTGCTGTGGGCAGTGCCAGAGACGGACCCTGCTGTGTGCAGTGTCAGAGACGGACCCTGCTATGTGCAGTGCCAGAGACGGACTCTTCTGTGGGCAGTGCCAGAGACTGGCCCTTCTCTGGTCAGTGCCAGAGGCGGACCCTGCTATGGGCAGTGCCAGAGACTGGCCCTTCTGTGGGCAGTGCCAGAGGCAGACCCTGCTGTGGGCAGTGCCAGAGGCAGACCCTGCTGTGGGCAGTGCCAGAGACGGACCCTGTAGTGTGTAGTGCCAGAGACTGACCCTTCTGTGGGCAGTGCCAGAGACTGGTCCTTCTGTGGGCAGTGCCAGAGGCGGACCCTGCTGTGGGCAGTGCCATAGACTGGCCCTTCTGTGGGCAGTGCCAGAGGCGGACCCTGCTGTGGGCAGTGCCAGAGACGGACCCTGATGTGTGTAGTACCAGAGACTGGCCCTTCTGTGGGCAGTGCCAGAGACTTGCACTTCTGTGGGCAGTGCCAGAGACAGACCCTTCTGTGGGCAGTGCCAGAGACTTGCCCTTCTGTGGGCAGTGCCAGAGACGGACCCTTCTGTGGGCAGTGCCAGAGACTTGCCGTTCTGTGGGCAGTGCCAGAGATGGACCCTTCTGTGGGCAGTGCCGGAGGCGGACCCTGCTGTGTGTAGTGCCAGAGACGGACCCTTCTGTGAGCAGTGCCAGAGACAGACCCTGCTGTGTGTAGTTCCAGAGACGGACCCTGCTGTGTGTAGTGCCAGAGACGGTCCCTGCTGTGGGCAGTGCCAGAGACTGACCCTTCTGGGTGCAGTGCCAGAGACTGGCCCTTCTGTGGGCAGTGCCAGAGGCGGACCCTGCTGTGTGAAGTGCCAGAGACGGACCCTTCTGTGGGCAGTGCCAGAGACTTGCCCTTCTGTGGGCAGTGCCAGAGAGGGACCCTTCTGTGGGCAGTGCCGGAGGCGGACCCTGCTGTGTGTAGTGCCAGAGACGGACCCTTCTGTGAGCAGTGCCAGAGACAGACCTTGCTGTGTGTAGTTCCAGAGACATACCCTGCTGTGTGTAGTGCCAGAGACTTGCCCTTCTGTGGGCAGTGCCAGAGACGGACCCTGCTGTGTGAAGTGCCAGAGGCAGAACCTTCTTTGGGAAGTGCCAGAGACAGACCCTACTGTGGGCAGTGCCAGAGACTGACCCTTCAGTGTGCAGTGCCAGAGACGTACCCTGCTGTGTGTAGTGCCAGAGGCAGACCCTGCTGTGTGTAGTGCCAGAGACTGACCCTTCTGTGGGCAGTGCCAGAGACTGACCATTCTGTGGGTAGTGCCAGAGACGGACCCTGCTGTGTGTAGTCCCAGAGGCAGACCCTGCTGTGTATAGTGTGAGAGGCGGACCTTTCTGTGGGCAGTGCCAGAGGCGATCCCTGCTCTGCGTAGTGCCAGAGACTTGCCCTTCTGTGGGCAGTGCCAGAGACTGACCCTTCTGTGGGCAGTGCTAGAGACTTGCCCTTCTGTGTGCAGTGCCAAAGACGGACTCTTCTGTGGGCAGTGCCAGAGGCAGACCCTGCTTTGTGTAGTGCCAGAGACTGACCCTGCTGTGGGCAGTGCCAGAGACTGACCCTTCTGGGTGCAGTGCCAGAGACGGACCCTGCTGTGTGTAGTACCAGAGACTGGCCCTTCTGTGGGCAGTGCCAGAGACTTGCCCTTCTGTGGGCAGTGCCAGAAACGGACCCTTCTGTGGGCAGTGCCAGAGACTTGCCCTTCTGTGGGCAGTGCCAGAGACGGACCCTGCTGTGGGCAGTGCCAGAGGCGGACCCTGCTGTGTGAAGTGCCAGAGAAGGAGCCTTCTGTGGGCAGTACCAGAGACTTGCCCTTCTGTGGGCAGTGCCAGAGATGGACCCTTCTGTGGGCAGTGCCGGAGGCGGACCCTGCTGTGTGTAGTGCCAGAGGCGGACCCTTCTGTGAGCAGTGCCAGAGACGGACCCTGCTGTGTGTAGTTCCAGAGACGGACCCTGCTGTGTGTAGTGCCAGAGACTTGCCCTTCTGTGGGCAGTGCCAGAGACGGACCCTGCTGTGTGAAGTGCCAGAGACAGACCCTTCTTTGGGAAGTGCCAGAAACAGACCCTACTGTGGGCAGTGCCAGAGACTGACCCTTCAGTGTGCAGTGGCAGAGACGGACCCTGCTGTGTGTAGTGCCAGAGGCAGACCCTGCTGTGTGTAGTGCCAGAGACTGACCCTTCTGTGGGCAGTGCCAGAGACTGACCATTCTGTGGGTAGTGCCAGAGCCGGACCCTGCTGTGTGTACTCCCAGAGGCAGACCCTGCTGTGTGTAGTGTGAGAGGCGGACCTTTCTGTGGGCAGTGCCAGAGGCGAACCCTGCTCTGCGTAGTGCCAGAGACTTTCCCTTCTGTGGGCAGTGCCAGAGACTGACCCTTCTGTGGGCAGTGCCAGAGACTTGCCCTTCTGTGTGCAATGCCAGAGACGGACTCTTCTGTGGGCAGTGCCAGAGGCGGACCCTGCTGTGTGTAGTGCCAGAGACTGACCCTGCTGTGGGCAGTGCCAGAGACTGACCCTTCTGGGTGCAGTGCCAGAGATGGACCCTGCTGTGTGTAGTGCCAGAGACTTGCCCTTCTGTGGGCAGTGCCAGAGACGGACCCTTCTGTGGGCAGTGCCAGAGGTGGACCCTGCTGTGTGCAGTGCCGGAGGCGGACCCTGCTGTGTGCAGTGCCTGAGACGGACTCTTCTGTGGGCAGTGCCAGAGGCGGACCCTGCTGTGTGTAGTGCCAAAGACTGACCCTGCTGTGGGTAGTGCCAGAGACTGACCCTTCTGGGTGCAGTGCCAGAGACGTACCCTGCTGTGTGTAGTGCCAGAGACTTGCTCTTCTGTGGGCAGTGCCAGAGACGGACCCTTCTGTGGGCAGTGCCGGAGGCAGACCCTGCTGTGTGCAGTGCCAGAGGCGGACCCTGCTGTGTGCAGTGCCAGAGACGGACTCTTCTGTGGGCAGTGCCAGAGGCGGACCCTGCTGTGTGTAGTGCCAGAGACTGATCCTGCTGTGGGCAGTGCCAGAGACTGACCCTTCTGGGTGCAGTGCCAGAGATGGACCCTGCTGTGTGTAGTGCCAGAGACTTGCCCTTCTGTGGGCAGTGCCAGAGACGGACCATTCTGTGGGCAGTGCCAGAGGCGGACCCTGCTGTGTGCAGTGCCGGGGGCGGACTCTTCTTTGGGCAGTGCCAGAGGCGGTCCCTGCTGTGTGTAGTGCCAGAGACTGACCCTGCTGTGTGTAGTGCCAGAGACTTGCCCTTCTGTGGGCAGTGCCAAAGGAGGACCCTGCTGTGTGCAGTGCCGGAGGCGGTCCCTGCTGTGTGTAGTGCCAGAGACGGACCCTGCTGTTTGTAGTGCCAGAGACTTGCCCTTCTGTGGGCAGTGCCAGACACTGACACCGCTGTGTGTAGTGCCTGTGACTTGCCCTTCTGTGGGCAGTGCCAGAGACGGACTCTTCTGTGGGCAGTGCCGGAGGCAGACCCTGCTGTGTGTAGTGCCAGAGACTGACCCTGCTGTGGGCAGTGCCAGAGACTGACCCTGCTGTGGGCAGTGCCAGAGACTGACCCTTCTGGGTGCAGTGCCAGGGACGGACCCTGCTGTGTGTAGTGCCAGAGACTTGCCCTTCTGTGGGCAGTGCCAGAGGCGGACTCTGCTGTGTGCAGTGCCGGAGGCGGACCCTTCTGTGTGTAGTGCCAGAGACGGACCCTGCTGTGTGAAGTGCCAGAGGTGGACCCTGCTGTGTGTAGTGCCGGAGACGTGCCCTTCTGTGGGCAGTGCCAGAGACGGACCCTGCTCTGTGTAGTGCCAGAGACTGACCCTTCCGTAGGCAGTGCCAGAGACAGACCCTGCTGTGTTTAGTGCCAGACACTTGCCCTTCTGTGGGCAGTGCCAGAGACAGACTTTGCTGTGTGTAGTGCCAGAGGCGGGCCCTTCCGTGGGCAGTGCTAGAGACTGACCCTTCTGTGGGCAGTGCTAGAGACTGACCCTTCTGTGGGCAGTCCCAGAGACTTGCCTTTCTGTGTGCAGTGCCAGAGGCGGACCCTGCTGTGTGCTTTGCCAGAGACGGGCCTTTCTGTGTGCAGTCCCAGAGGTGGACCTTTGTGTGCAGTGCCAAAGGCGAATCCTGCTGTGTGCAGTGCCAGAGACAGACCCTGCTGTGTGCTGAGATGGACCCGGCTGTGTGCAGTGCCAGACACAGACCCTGCTGTGTGCTGAGACGGGCTCTTCTGTGGGCAGTGACAGAGGTGGACCTTGCTTTGGGCTGTGCTAGAGGTGGACCATGTTGTGTGCAATGCCAGAGACTGACCTTTCTGTGTGCAGTGCCAGAGACGGGCCCTTCTGTGGGCAGTGCCAGAGACTGACCCTTCTGTGGGCAGTACCAGAGACGGGCCCTTCTGTGGGCAGTGCCGGAGGCAGACCCTGCTGTGTGCAGTGGCAGAGACTGACCCTGCTGTGTGTAGTGCCAGAGGTGGGCCTTTCTGTGTGCAGTGCCAGAGACGGGCCCTTCCATGGGCAGTGCTAGAGACTGACCCTTCTGTGGGCAGTGCCAGAGACGGGCCCTTCCGTGGGCAGTGCTAGACACTAACCCTTTTATGTGCGGTGCCAGAGACGGGCCTTTCCGTGTGCAGTGCCAGAGACAGGCCCTTCCGTGGGCAGTGCTAGAGACTGACCCTTCTGTGGGCAGTGCCAAAGATGGGCCCTTCTGTGGCCAGTGCCAGAGGCGGACCCTGCTGTGTGCATTGCTAAAGACTGACCCTTCTGTGGGCAGTGCCAGAGACTGACCCTGCTGTGTGCAATGCTAGAGAGTGACCCTTCTGTGGGCAGTGCCAGAGACAGGCCCTTCTGTGAGCAGTGTGTAGGAGGCTGGCCTGGCTTATAGTGGGTACCTTGTGGTACTTATACCCTGTACCAGGTCCTTATTAGTAGATTAGAGGTGTTCTAGCAGCTTAGACTGATAGAGGTAGCTATAGCAGAGCAGCTTAGGCTGAACTAGGA
The DNA here is from genome assembly GCF_031143425.1 of Pleurodeles waltl. NCBI lineage: Eukaryota > Metazoa > Chordata > Amphibia > Caudata > Salamandridae > Pleurodeles > Pleurodeles waltl. The sequence continues at coordinate 1,550,398,934 of NC_090446.1, forward strand.
GACATGCAAACCTTTTACCATACCACTTATATCATATAGCACTATATCATAAGAAACACAATACTCAGAGTTACTAAAAATAAAGATACTTTATTTTAGTGACAATATACCAAAAGCATCTCAGGGGATATAGGCCCTCATTACGACCCTGGCGGTATAGAACCGCCAGGGCCGCGGCACGCGGGAGCACCGCCGACAGGCCGGCGGTGCCCCGCGGGGCATTCTGACCGCGGCGGCTTAGCCGCGGTCAGAGAAGGGAAACCGGCGGTCTCCCGCCGGTTTCCCGATGCCCCCAAGGAATCCTCCAAGCCGGCGCAGCTTGCTGCGCCGGCTTGGGGATTCCGACTCCCCCTCCCGCCATCCAGTTCCTGGCGGTTCTCCCGCCGGGAACTGGATGGCGGGAGGGGGAGTTTCGGGGCCCCCGTAAGAGGGCCCCAAAATGTATTTCACTGTCTGCCTTGCAGACAGTGAAATACGCGACGGGTGCAACAGCACCCGTCGCACCTTCCCACTCCGCCGGCTCGATTACGAGCCGGCATCCTCGTGGGAAGGGAGTTTTTCCGTGGGCTGGCGGGCGGTCTTTTGGAGACCGCCCGCCAGCCCAGGGAAAAACTCATAATACCCTCCGCGGTCTTTTGACCGCGGAGCGGTATTATGGAGGGCTGAATTCTGGCGGGCGGCCTCCGCCGCCCGCCAGAATCAGAATGAGGGCCATACTCCCTTCGGAGGTAAGTAATATACACAAAATATACACACAAACCAATATCAGGTAAGTAAACAGTTAGCAAAGTAGTGCAAACAATGTAGAATACAATAGAATGCAATAGGGGGAAATAGGCCTTGGGGCAACACAAACCATATACTCCAAAAGTGGAATGTGAACCACGAATGGACCCCAGGCCTACTGTAGTGTGTAGAGGGTCGCTGGGAATGCAAGAAAACACTAAGGGTGTCTAAGATACCCCAAGACCCTGAAAAGTAGGAGTAAAGTTACCCTACTACCCCAGAAAGACAGTAAAGTTGTGATAGGGGATTCTGCAAGAACCACAAGCACCAGCAAAACACTGAAGATGGATTCCTGGACCTGAGGACCTGTAAAGGAAGGGGACCAAGTCCAAGAGTCACGAAAGTGTCCGGGGGGGCAGATGCCCACTAAACCCCGGATGAAGGTGCAAAAGGGCTGCCTCCGGGTGGAAGAAGCCGAAGATTCTGCAACAACGAAAAGGGTTGGGAACTTCTCCCTTGGATGGAAGATGTCCCACGATGTGCTGGATGTTGCAGAAGTGTTTCCAGGCAGAAATACCACAAACAAGCCTTGCTAGCTGCAAGAGTCGCAGGTTTTTGGGTGCTGCTGGGGACCAGGAAGGACCAGGATGTCGCCCCTTGGAGGAGGAGACAGAGGGAGCGCTCAGCAACTCAGAGAGTCCCCGCAGAAGCAGGCAGCATCCGCAGAAGTACCGGAGCAGGCACTTAGAAGATCTGTGAACTCAGTGTCACAAAAGGAGGGTCCCACGCCGTCGGAGTCCAACTCAGCGAGTTGGGCAATGCAGGACAGAGTGCTGGGGACTCAGGCTTGGCTGTGCACAAAGGAATCCTTGGAGAAGTGCACAGAAGCCAGAGCAGCTGCAAATCACGCAGTACACCGGTTTGCTGTCTGGCGTGGGGAGGCAAGGACTTAACTCCACCAAATTTGGACCGAAGGGCCACTGGACTGTGGGAGAAACTTGGACCCAGCTCCTGTGTTCCAGGGACCACGCTCGTCAGGATGAGAGGGGACCCAGAGGACCAGTGATGCAGAAGTTTGGTGCCTGCGTTAGCAGGGGGAAGATTCCGTCGACCCAAGGGAGATTTCTTCTTGGCTTCCAGTGCGGGGTGAAGGCAGACAGCCCTCAGAGCATGCACCACCAGGAAACAGTCGAGAAAGCTGTCAGGATGAGGCGCTGCAATGATGCTGGTAGTCGTCTTGCTACTTTGTTGCGATTTTACAGGTGTCCTGGTGCAGTCAGCGGTCGATCCTTGGCAGAAGTCGAAGAGGGAAGTTCAGAGCAACTCTGGTGAGCTCTTGCATTCGTTATCTGAGGAATAGCCCAGACGAGAGACCCTAAATAGCCAAAAAAGGAGGTTTGGCTACTGAAAGAGGTAAGCACCTATCAGGAGGGGTCTCTGACGTCACCTGCTGGCACTGGCCACTCAGAGCTGTCCATTGTGCCCCAGCACCTCTGAATCCAAGATGGCAGAGGTCTGGGACACACTGGAGGAGCTCTGGGCATCTCCCCTGGGCAGTACTTAATTTGTAAATAAAAAGGTGCCGGTGCTCAAAGCCCTCCTCTTAAACCCACGGCTGCTGCAATTAAATGTGTGAACATGGAATACTGAGGTCGGCGCAATCCTGAAGCCATCTCGGCCTCTTCAATTCATATAAAGCCACTTCCTGCCCCTTCAGATCACTCTTGCAGCTTTCTGCTTTCTCCCTTTGGGACGCTTTTTCGGTTTTCCCTTCATCCATCTTTCCCATATGTGTCTTTTGCTCGCAGCAAATGCTTGAGGCAGAAGAGTAAGCCCCGGCCCTCAAAAATAAGTGCCGGTGCTCAGCACCGGACACAACAAGCACAAATTAAGCACTGCCCCTGGGAGGTGCTGGTCAGGGGAGTGGTCACTCCCCTTTCCTTTGTCCAGTTTCGCGCCAGAGCAGGGCTGGGGGATCCCTGAACTGGTGTAGACTGGCTTATGCAGAGATGGGCACCATCTGTGCCCATCAAAGCATTTCCAGAGGCTGGCGGAGGCTACTCCTCCCCTACCTTCACACCTATTTCCAAAGGGAGAGGGTGTAACACCCTCTCTCAGAGTAAATCCTTTGTTCTGCTTTCCTGGGACTGGGCGCCTAGGTCCCAGGGGGGCAGAAACCTGCCTGTGGGGTTGGCAGCACATATTCACAAAAAATAGCAGGCAGGAACGAATCTAAACATTAATTCAACCAACCAATAAATTCACTTTTGGTTAGTAGGGTCAATTACTTTCCCCATATGTATAAATTTATTTATTTACAAAAATAGCAGTGTAGACTTTATCATGAGCACATATATAAAAAACCTCCAATTATCACAAGTCAAATCAAGGAATTATAACATAAAATGTACTATACAAGTATTTACAACTAAACATAAACAAAACACATCAAAAAGAAAATGCCCAACGAAATAACTCATCCAGGTCACTCTGGTACAATTCTCATTGTGATCCTGTCTACTTAGGGTGACCAAGGGGTTAGCACTCCTCTACACACACCTAAAACTCTTTTAAGGTGTTTATCTGGTGCTTATACAATATTTATACGTTCTGTTCGTTATTTATACACCCTTGATCCCACAAGGAAAATGTCGACGCGTTTCGGCCTTTAAACTTGTGGCCTCTTCAGGACAGTTGAAGGACACTGGCTGTACTTCATTAAGTCAACAAAGCCTCATGTTGTGTCAAACCATCAGGTCAAATTCATTATTTGGTTATTAGCACTATCCTACCGTCTCTGGTTAAATTAAACGGTAATGGCACCATGCGTTTGGATGTCTGTGTCATTAGTGAACGGTTAGTTTTTCCTTTAACTCAGCAGCATCCCCGTTCGTGCCGATAAATCGTTCTTGGCTCTGCGTACGGAACTTGTAGGGGTTGGCAGCAGCTGCAGTGGAGACCCCAGTAAGGGAGTTTGGCAGTACCCGGGTTCTGTGCTAGAGAATGGTATTGGGGTGACAATTCCATGATCTTAGACATGTTACATGGCCATATTCGGAGTTACCATGGTGAAGCTACATATAGGTAGTGACCTATATGTAGTGCACGCGTGTAATGGTGCCCCCGCACTCACAAAGTCCGGAGAATTTGCCCTGAACAATGTGGGGGCACCTTGGCTAGTGCCAGGGTGCCCACACACTAAGTAACTTTGCACCCAACCTTTACCAGGTGAAGGTTAGAAATATAGGTGACTTATAAGTTACTTAAGTGCAGTGGTAAATGGCTGTGAAATAACGTGGACGTTATTTCACTCAGGCTGCAGTGGCAGGCCTGTGTAAGAATAGTCAGATCTCCCTATGAGTGGCAAAAGAAATGCTGCAGCCCATAGGGATCTCCTGGAACCCCAATACCCTGGGTACCTGGGTATCATAAACAAGGGAATCATAAGGGTGTTCCAGTGTGCCTATGAGAATTGGTAGAATTTGTCACTAGCCTAAAGTGACAATTTTAAAGCAAAGAGAGAACATAAACACTGAGGTTCTGGTTAGCAGAGCCTCAGTGAGACAGTTAGGCACCACTCAGGGAACACATATAGGCCACAAACCTATGAGCACTGGGGTCCTGGCTAGCAGGATCCTAGTGACACATAGGCAAATACAAACTTACATACAGTGAAAATGGGGGTAACATGCCAGGCAAGATGGTACTTTCCTACAGACACCTACTACCGGGGGCCTCAGTCCCTGGCATCTGCCCTTGAGAGGCTCCTGGTGCACACATGGGACACACCTCACAGGCCAGGTACATGTCACTCAGGGGATGGATGCTCTTCGAAGCCCCTGCCGGAGTCACAAGGCGCTTCATGGAGGGGCTTCTGTCCTTCAAGGACTGACTATGGGACGCCTACCACCCGGGCCTCAGTCCCTGGCACTTTGAGAGGCTCCTGGTGCACACATGGGACACACCTCACAGGCCAGGTACATGTCACTCAGGGGATGGATGCTCTTCGAAGCCCATGCCGGAGTCACAAGGCGCTTCATCACGCAGGGACTTGTGGCCTCTGCTAGCAAACACCACCCAGGGTGGACTCTTTGCTCCTCACTTACCATGCTGGGGAAGGTGTTGAGGGGTCAGTGTTGATGGCGAACGGTCGGAGTGAAGTATCTGCCACGCTGAACTCCATCACTGATCATAGAGTAGTCACCGAGAAGCTGAAAACGGATCTTATTACTTAAGTGGCCGCTTCTGAGTGTCCCGGTGCCTGATTCTGTCCTCTCTTCAGGTTAGTTTAGCCTCTCTTAGCGCCTAGATACCTTAGCACCTAGATACCTGTTTTAGGTGCATGATTGCGCTTCACACATATATTTCCATTTACTTCCTAATCTGAGGCGCCCCTCCACCCCTCCCTCGTGATGCTGTTCATCATATACAGCCCCTGAGTCATGTCTGCCCCCCCCAAACACGCTTCTCCCAGCCCCTCCTGCAGCGCAGATGGGGGTTCTGCAACAAATGGGTTGTGCTGAACCCCCCCACCTCTTCTACTCGTAATAATGCTTTGTTATTGTACCCCAGTGCACCCCCTGATTGCATTTCAGATGGCGCAACCCTCCGCCCCCATGGGCCCTTCCCTTACATTTGTCCCTAAAAGCCCCCCCCCCCAAACTTGTCATTAAAGGTCCCCTCCCCTAGTCTTGTCATTAAAGGCCCCTCCCCCAAACTTGTCATTAAAGGCCCCCTCCCCTACACTTGTCATTAAAGGCCCCGTTCCCAAGTCTTGTCATCAAAGGCCCTCTCCCCTACAATTGTCATTAAAGGCCCCCTCCCCTAGTCTTGTCATTAAAGACCCCCTCCTCTAGTCTTGTCATTAAAGGCCCCCTCCCCTACAATTGTCATTAAAGGCCCCCTCCCTTGTCTTGTCAATAAAGGCCCCCTCCTCTAGTCTTATCATTAAAGGCCCCCTCCTCTAGTCTTGTCATTAAAGGCCCCTCCCTAGTCTTGCCATTAAAGTCCCCTCCCCTAGTCTTGTCATTAAAGGCCCCCTCTCCTACAATTGTCATTAAAGGTCCCCTCCCCTAGTCTTGTCATTAAAGGCCCCCTCCTCTAGTCTTGTCATTAAAGGCCCCCTCCCCTACAATTGTCATTAAAGGCCCCCTCCCCTAGTCTTGTCAATAAAGGCCCCCTCCTCTAGTCTTGTCATTAAAGGCCCCTCCCCTAGTCTTGTCATTAAAGGCCCCCTCCTCTAGTTTTGCCATTAAAGACCCCTCCCCTAGTCTTGCCATTAAAGGCCCCTCCTCTGGTCCTGCAGAGCCCAGCCTGGAGCCGCTGAAGTTTCTCTCATGTGCCCACTCTGCCATCTAGTGTTCGTGCTTGGAACTACAACACTCCTGCTTTCAGCTCACACGTGTTGGTGGGTCGCCAGGCATGCGCAGGATGCACACATATGTCGATATTTTACAACAGGGAAAATAGATATTTTGGAAAAAAATCGGGATAATATATTTTTCCCATTAGCTCCTATCGACGAAGAGGCATTGTTAGGCAGGAAACAATCAAAATAAAGCCATCTTGGGCTTAACAAATTGTGAGTCTCCCCCTAAAGGGGCCTGTTGTCATGCATGAGACTAATCAATCAATCAATTAAGGATTTATAAAGCGCAGCAAACTACCTGTGAGGGTATCAAGGCGCTGGTCCAGTGCCCCAGATAACCACACTGCACTTGTGAGGGTTTCAAGGTGCTCCCACAGTGCACCTGTGAGGGTCTCAAGACGCTGGTCCCCAGATACCCACAATGCACCTGTGAGGGTCTCAAGGCGCTAGTCCAGTGCCCCAGATAACCACACTGCACTTGTGAGGGTTTCAAGGTGCTCCCACAGTGCACCTGTGAGGGTCTCAAGGCGCTGGTCCACCGCCCCAGATACCCACAATGCACCTGCAGAGACTCCACCTTCAGCTGTGTTTTCCCGCCATCAGCTTGCATAAGACGAACCCAGTAAGAGGGGTTTACGTGCTGGGCCCTCCGGAGACCCCAGCAGACCTGTCGGCGACTTCTGCTTACAAAGGTCTTTGTGAACCCCTCTCCCCATCCCTCGCTTTAATAATTGTTTAGGAACAGTATGTGCTGCCCTGTGGCGCTTGTGAAGTCAGTTTTGTCATTTATTTGGTGTTTCAAGTGGCAGAGAAATACCGACATTGGGTTTATTTGCCTCACAAATACCTCGCCATGTCAATGAAACACTGGCCAGGGGTCACCCCGAAGTGCAGCGGTCCCCCCTCCTGTGGACCTCTGGAAGGCTTTTGGGCTGACGTGGACATTTGGGACAACTGATGAAATGGAAAAGTGGCAGCCCAGCCAAGTACCACGCCTCAGGCGTTAGACTAATGAAGTTCAGTGTAGTGGTCCACGTCACCGTACTGAAATGCAAAGTCACACATTTATAGCGCCTCCTGAAGCTGTCAAGCCGGTGCACTGTAATTAGCATTCAATCAATCAATCAAAACATTTCTTAAGTGCACTACTCACCCGTTAGGGTCTCAAGGCACTGTGGGGGGGAGGGGAGTTGTTGTTTACTGCTCAAAAACCCAAGTCTTGAGGTGCTTTCTGAAAGTTAGGAGGTCCTGGGTCTTGCGTAGGTTGGTGGGGAGGGAGTTCCAGGTTTTGGAGGGGAGGTGGGAGAAGGATCTGCCGCCGGAAGTGGTGCTTTGGATGCGGGGGACTGTGGCAAGGGCAAGGTCAGCGGAGCGGAGATGTCGAGTTAGTATGTGGAAGTTTACTCGTTCGTTGAGGTGGGCCGGTCTGGTGTCATGGAGGGCTTTGTGGCCGTGGACGAGGACTTTGTCAGTCTGCTGCTGATGAGGGCATGGGTGACCGCGTTTCTTGTTTCTAAAGGAATCCAGAAGCATTGAGCATATCCGCCACAGCGAGTGACGAACAGGGACTCTGCTGCAGGCCCGGGGACTGACCTGTGCCCGCGGGCTCCATTCTGCATTTACATGACTGCCACAATCTGTCCCACATTTGCCGACGTCGAGAAAGGGCTTATCACATAGGAGGGGCGGCGCTTGCGGCGTGACACAAGGGGGCGGCAGTTATCAAATAGGACAGCATGTATAAAAGGCTTTAGCAGATGCAAATGGCGAACTGGGACGTAGGCGAGTGCTAAAAAGCTTTTTTGCATGTACTTAATGTGGGCGCCAACATTTTTTAAGAGTAGGGGTTGGTCCCACGGGCCACTGCCTACTCTTAAAAAATTAAAAGAACACTTTTCTTTTTCAATTTTGAAATGCATCTTGTTTTCCTTTAAGGAAAACAGTCTGCATTTTACAAAAAGTGTTTTACTTTGAACCAATTACAAACGGTGGTCATTGGTATTAATGAGATAGGTCGATATGCAAACCATTAGGAAATGCATAATGAAACTCCATGAGTTTCACACATTAGGAATACAAATTACCTAATTGCAATATGCAGAGAATCACAATTAGGTAATCGCTATTTCTAAAAATAATACATCTAGCCCATAGTTTCTTAAAGTTTGTCTGGAGTGGAGCTCGCCACTTTCTTGCACCACCGGCCAGTTTGGTGTTTGCAGCCGGCAGCCTCTCCTCAAGGCGCCTCTCGAGCCCGGACCAGAGTTGGACCGCTGACACTTCAGTGGGAGAAAGTCCACTGTAGCCTCTCATCATGATGCTGGGCAAGTCCGGACCGGACCGGACCGCGGCTGCCAGAGTCAAGTTTGGTGCCTGCGACCTCTCGTGACCCTGGCCCCGGTACCGTGACTCACTCTGCCAGACTGCCCCTGTCTAGTCTCAGGTAATGTAAATCCTAATTATATTTCATTTTAGAGTGTCATGATCATCACTGCTGAGACCTGTGCTCTGCTTGGCTTTTTCTGTTGTTGGAGGCACTTGAATAGACCCTGCCTGGCACTGGGCCTGATTCACAAAGGTAAACTTAGACCAAAAGTCTCCACTTAGACCAAAAGTCTAAACTTAGATCAAAAGTCTGAGTTTACTACTAGTAAAGTGTTGGAAATGGCCCTTTCTTCAGAGTTAGCCCCAGACTTTTTGCCTTTCTCCTCCTATGTTTCTGACCCTTTTTTTGTTGCCTTTAGGACTCTGAGTACTTTGCACAACTAACCAGTGATATAGCGCATGTGCTCTCTCCCCTGACACTTAGTATAATTGGATTACACTTATTTGCCTTACTTAATTTACCTGTAAGTCCCTTGTGAAGTAGTATGCCATATACCCAGGGCCTGTAAAGTAAATGCTACTAGTGGGCCTGCAGTGCTGATTGCACCACCCACAGAAGTAGTCTTTCAAACATTTCTCAGGCCTGCGACTGCAGGCCCTACGTGTGCACTTTACTGCCGCACTGACTTGGCAAGTTAGACTACTTGCCAAAGCCTAAAGTCCCTTTTTAATACACCTAAGTCACTCCTAAGGTAGGCCCTAGATAGCCATTTGGGCAGGGTGCTGTGTATGTAAAAGGTAGGACATATATTTCTATGTGTTACTTGTCCTAGTAATGATAAACAGCCTATTTTGTTTTTCACTGCTGTGAGTGCTGCTCCTCTCAAAGGTTTGCATTGGGAATTCCCTTACATATGACTAAGTAGTAATTTCTGATCTGTAAGGAGTAGCATGGGTATGTTTGGAATGGTGTAGGTGAATTTTACATTACTATTTTGGAAATGCCACTTTTAGAAAGTGTAAAGTTAGAAGCTACAATTGCTGATTAAAGAACTAATATTGTGAAGAAAACAGATAAGTTATAGAAAAACATCAGGAGATACTAGCAGAGGTGCCCCACAAACTCCAGATCCATTTTCCTGGACTTTTCGAGTGCAGGGACACCATTTTACGCGTGACCTGGACATAGGTCACTACCTATGTCCAGCTACATATTGGTAACTCCCAACCTGGGCATGTTTGGTATCAAACATGTCAATCATACCCCAATACTGTTGCAAGTATTGGAAGTATGATTCCATGCACTCTGGGGGCTCCATAGAGGACCCCCAGCATTGCTACCACCAGTCTTACAGGGATTTCCGGGCAGCAACGCTGCTGCCACCCCTCAGACAGGTTAGTGCCCTCCTGCTGCTTGATCTGAAAAGCCCAGGAAGGCAGACCAAAGGATTTCCTCTGAGAGAGGATGTTGCACCCTCTCCCTTTGGAAATAGGTGTTAAGGGCTGGGGAGGAGTAGCCTCTGTAGGAAAGTACCATCTTCCCTGACATGTTACCCCCTTATGTCACTGTATATATGTTGTTTTAGTGTATGTGTCACTGGGACCCTGCCAGCCAGGGCCCCAGTGCTCATAAGTGTGCCCTGTATATGTTCCCTGTGTGATGACTAACTGTCTCACTGAGGCTCTGCTAACCAGAACCTCAGTGGTTATGCTCTCTCTGCTTTTTTAAATTGTCACTAACAGGCTAGTGACCAATTTCACCAATTCACATTGGCATACTGGAATACCCTTATAATTCCCTAGTATGTGGTACTGAGGTGCCCAGGGTATTGGGTTCCAGGAGATCATTAAGGGCTGTAGCATTTCTTTTGCCACCCATAGGGAGCTCTGATAATTCTTACACAGGCCTGCCACTGCAGCCTGAGTGAAATAACGTCCACGTTATTTCACAGCCATTTACCACTGCACTTAAGTAACTTATAAGTCACCTATATGTCTAACCTTCACCTGGTGAAGGTTGGGTGCTAAGTTACTTAGTGTGTGGGCACTCTGGCACTAGCCAAGGTGCCCCCACATCATTCAGGGCAAATTCCCTGGACTTTGTGAGTGCGGGGACACCATTACACGTGTGCACTATACATAGGTCACTACCTATGTATAGCGTCACAGTGGTAACTCCGAACATGGCCATGTAACGTGTAAGATCATGGAAATGTCATCCAAATGCCATTCTGGCATTGGGGAGACAATTCCATTATCCTCCGAGTCTCTAGCACAGACCCGGGTACTGCCAAACTACCTTTCCCGGGGTTTCACTGCAGCTGCTGCTGCTGCCAACCCCTCAGACAGGTTTCTGCCCTCCTGGGGTCCAGGCAGCCCTGGCCCAGGAAGGCAGAACAAAGCACTTCCTCAGAGAGAGGGTGTTACACCCTCTCCCTTTGGAAAAAGGTGTCAGGGCTGGAGAGGAGTAGCCTCCCCCAGCCTCTGGAAATGCTTTGATGGGCACAGATGGTGCCCATCTCTGCATAAGCCAGTCTACACCAGTTCAGGGATCCCCCAGCCCTGCTCTGGCGCGAAACTGGACAAAGGAAAGGGGAGTGACTACTCCCCTGACCTGCACCTCCCAGGGGAGGTGCCCAGAGCTCCTCCAGCGTGCCCCAGACCTCTGCCATCTTGGATTCAGAGGTGTGCTGGCACACTGGACTGCTCTGAGTGGCCAGGGCCAGCAGGTGACGTCAGAGACTCCTTCTGGTAGGCTCTTACCTGTGTTACTAGCCTATCCTCCTTCCTAGGTAGCCAAACCTCCTTTTCTGGCTATTTAGGGTCTCTGCTTTGGGTAATTCTTCAGATACCGAATGCAGGAGCTCACCAGAGTTCCTCTGCATCTCTCTCTTCACCTTCTGCCAAAGGATCGACCGCTGACTGCTCAGGGCACCTGCAAAACCGCAACAAAGTAGCAAAGACGACTACTGCAACCTTGTATCGCTGATCCTGCTGCTTTCTCGCCTGCTTCCTGGTGGTGCATGCTCTGGGGGTAGCCTGCCTCCTTTCTGCACCAGGAGCTCTGAAGAAATCTCCCGTGGGACGACGGAATCTTCCCCCTGCAACCGCAAGCAACAACAGACCTGCATCACCGGTCCTCTGGGTCCCCTCTCAGCACGACGAGCATGGTCCCTGGAACTTAGCAACTCTGTCCAAGTGACTCCCACAGTCCAGTGACTCTTCAGTCCAAGTTTGGTGGAGGTAAGTCCTTGCCTCCCCATGCTAGACTGCATTGCTGGGTACCGTGTGATTTGCAGCTGCTCCGGCTCCTGTGCACTCTCCCAGGATTTCCTTCGTGCACAGCCAACCCTGGGTCCCCGACGCTCTAACCTGCAGTGCACAACCTTCTGAGTTGTCCTCCGGTGTCGTGGGACTCCCTTTTGTGACTTCGCATGGACTCCGGTTCACTCCTCTTCTAAGTGCCTGTTCCGGTACTTCTGCGGGTGCTGCCTGCTTCTGTGAGGGCTCCCTGACTTGCTGGGTGCCCCCTCTGTCTCCTCATCCAAGTGGCGACATCCTGGTCCCTCCTGGGCCACAGTACCACCCAAAAACCCTAACAGCTAGCAAGGCTTGTTTGCGGTCTTTCTGCAAGGGAACACCTCTGCAAGCTTCTTCACGACGTGGGACATCCATCCTCCAAAGGGGAAGTTCCTAGTCCTCTTCGTTCGTGCAGAATCCACAGCTTCTACCATCCGGTGGCAGCTTCTTTGCATCCTCAGCTCGCATTTCCTGGGCATCTGCCCTTTCTCAACATTGTCGCGACTCTTGGACTTGGTCCCCTTGTTCCACAGGTACTCAGGTCCGGAAATCCACTTTGGTTGCATTGCTGGTGTTGGTCTTCCTTGCAGAATTCCCCTATCACGACTTCTGTGCTCTCTGGGGAATATAAGTGCACTATACACCTACTTTTCAGGGTCTTGGGGTGGGCTATTTTTCTAACCCTTACTGTTTTCTTACAGTCCCAGCGATCCTCTACAAGCTCACATAGGTTTGGGGTCCATTCGTGATTCGCATTCCACTTTTGGAGTATATGGTTTGTGTTGCCCCTATACCTATGTGCTCCTATTGCAATCTACTGTAACTTTACACTGCTTGCATTACTTCCTTTTGCTATTACTGCATATTTTGGTATTGTGTACATATATCTTGTGTATATTTGGCATCCTCATACTGAGGGTACTCACTGAGATACTTTTGGGATATTGTCATAAAAATAAAGTACCTTTATTTTTAGTATATCTGTGGATTGTGTTTTCTTATGATATTGTGCATATGACACCAGTGGTATAGTAGGAGCTTTGCATGTCTCCTAGTTCAGCCTAAGCTGCTCTGCTATAGCTACCTTCTATCAGCCTAAGCTGCTAGAAACACCTCTTATACACTAATAAGGGATAACTGGACCTGGTACAGAGTGTAAGTACCCCTTGGTACCCACAACAAGCCAGGCCAGCCTCCTACAATAATGCTACAAATACTACTAACTGTTGGGTATGTGGAATGATACTTGCGCATCAAAAGAAAGGAGGAACACCATTCATTCCTCTTCCTTTTTCACACAATGGTTCTTGTCAAGCTTGGTATACGCTTTTGTTTGCATCTGGAAAACGTACAGAGGGCGGACTTCTTTTTCGCCTTAATAAAGTATGCTACCAAGACAAAGGGGGTTATTCCAACTTTGGAGGAGTGTTAATCCGTCCCAAAAGTGACGGTAAAGTGATGGATATACCACCAGCCGTATTACGAGTTCCATAGGATATAATGGAGTCGTAATACGGCTGGTGGTAAATCTGTCACTTTTCCGTCACTTTTGGGACGGAATAATACCTCCTCCAAAGTTGGAATAACCCCCAAAGATGGGTATCCCTAAGCCAAAGGAACTAAATGGGAATGGGAAGAGTATCAACCGGACAATGTTTCAATACCATATGTCTTCACAAATATAAGAGACTCTGACAAGAAAGAACAATTTGTGATTTCTGTTACAAAAACTAAAGCAGATTTATGTATACGTGGCATTGGGCGAATTCCAGTGGGGATAAGCGATTGTACCTTGATTTTAACTATGGAGGGTGTAAATAATAGTAGTTTTACAGCTTCACATAATACATATTTTGTTTGTGGTAACTATGGATATTACCAACTACCTGTTGGGTGGTCAGGTGTGTGTTATGTGTCTTTTCTATTACCCCCTGTGTTTTTTTGGCCCCTGCAGCATATCACCGAGATTTTAAACTGTTCAATGACATCATTAAAAATAGATATAAAACAACAAAAGTACAAATGAGGTAGACCAAACGGATACTAGCCTGCAACAATATGTTGATTTTAATTTAGGGTTGTTCTCCTTTGTGGGTGCTGCGTTAAACAGTAGGAAAGTGAGACGATTGACTAGGGTTGTGGAAGCTGTTACCAATCAGGCAGCTCTGGCACTTGGGAATATTACCGAGGAGCTCCAAATTGCGAGGATTGAAGCGCTCCAAAATCGTATGGTACTAGATGTGATATTAGCTGACCGAGGTGGTGCATGTCGCATCATCGGTAGTAGTTGCTGCATTTTCATTCCAGATCACTCACCTTCAGTATATGATGCAATATCTAAATTGCATAAAATTGTTGCAGAAATCCACACAGAGACTGGTACTTGGACTTTTTCTGGATGGTTTTGGGCTCTTGTTTCCGCTTGGGGCTGGAAACTACTGACTATCCTGTGTGTAATGATTGCAATATTTTTCACATGCTGTATCTGTATTCAGTGTTGTCCAGTGTTCTGCTCCATGTGTATTACTGCTTGTATGCCTACCAAAATAAATATTACAGAAATGAAAGCACAACACATGTTAGATAAGAAAATAGCTGAAATAATGAGCATAAATATACAAGATGAATATTTAGATTATCCCAGAAAGACGAATGTCTTCAGCTAATGCTGAAAGGGTTGTCTGTTGTAAGTCAGTAGCGATTAGATTAAGCATTAGCAGAAGACATCTTGTATTTAGCAACTATTGTGAACATTTCGCGGAATCCATTTTGTATTCATGGCACCCATTTTCTCTGCTATGTGCTCGCCATGTGCTCTGTCCTACCTTTCTGTTAACTACTCTTGAAAATCTGTCTAGTGACAAGTTATATTTAGCATCTCCCACTTTCGCACATGCCCAGTAAGATCTGCAGCTGTTAGTAATCAGTAACAGACAGTAATGTGTCAACTAGTCCTTGAAAACTGTTAGCCCCTCCTACCTGTCGACTGTGCATTTCCATATGACCTTATATGTATATAAGTCTTGCTTCTATAATTGTACCACCTTCTTTTAGCCCCTGCGTGGGTATAAAAGGACCATGCTCTCTTAGTTCAGTGTGCTACTTCAAACATTACCGAAGGGTGCTGTTTGAACTGTCGTACCACCTAATGAGGTTTAATAAACTTTGTCTTTTATTTCAGTTTCTGTGCCAACTTCTTCCTATATGGTCTGAGGACTTTGTGCAGAGAAGGGCGAACCCCTTGCACTAGTAGGCCTTGCTGAGGCTTACTTCGACATTAGGAATTCCCTTATATATATCTAAGTGGTAATTTCTGATCTATGAAGAGTAGCCTGGGTATGTTTGGAATGGTAGTGAGAAATCCTGCTTACTGGTGTAGGTGTATTTTATATTACCTATTTTAGAGATGCCACTTTTAGAAAGTGGGCATTTTTCTGTTCTTATAACTCTGGTGCTTTACAGCCTGACTCCAGTCCACGCTTAGGGCAGAGTGACAGCTACACTCTGTGAATACTTTCCAGACATCCATCGATCAGGGAGAGTTAGGTGTGTCAGGGTTACATCTGCGTTCATCTACATACTGATTGTCTTCCTGGGCTGGGAGAGAGGGCGAGTTGTTCACACTTTACATTTGAATAGGCTGTGTCCTGTCCTCACACAAAGGGCTTGTTTACCCCCTACTGATGTCTGACACCTGAAGTATAAGTACATGGAACTAGGACTGAACCTCTGCCAGAAGGACTGCTTGACTGCACAAAGGACTTATCTGGACTGCTCTTCTGTGGTTGCCTTACTACCTGTTGTGGGAAAGTCCCCTCTTTCTCGCATGGTTACCCCTACTTTTTGCCTGATGTCAGTGTGCTTAGACTGTTTTCACTCCGTTTCTGCTAATCAGGCCCCCAGTGAATGTGTTCTCTCCTCCAAATTGGTTGTTTTTGGTGCTTCAAACACCTCATGTGAGAAGGTAACCTCTTTCTAGCATTGTTACCACCACTTTTGGCCTGTTTGTGAGTATATGTCAGGGTGTTTTTACTGTCTCACTGGGATCCTGCTAGCCAGGACCCCAGTGATCATAGTGAAAACCCTATTTGTCAGTGTGTTTTATCTGTTTCACAGGGACCCTGATAGCCAGGGCCCCTGTGCTCATAGTTTGTGGCCTGAATGTGCATACCTGTGCAGTGCCTAACTGTGTCACTGAGGCTCTGCTAATCAGAACCTCAGTGCTTATGCTCTCTCTGCCTTTAAAATTGTCACTATAGGATAGTGACCACTTTTACCAATTTCAACTGGCATACTGGAACACCCTTATAATTCCCTTGTATATGGTACCTAGGTACCCAGGGTATTGGGGTTCCATGAGATCCCTATGGCCTGCAGCATTTCTTTTGCCAACCATAGGGAGCTCAGACAAACCTTTAAATAGGACAGCCATTGCAGCCTGAGTGAAATAACGCACACGTTATTTCACAGCCATTTTCACTGCACTTAAGTAACTTATAAGTCACCTATATGTCTAACCTTCACTTACTGAAGGTTAGGTGCAAAGTTACTAAGTGTGATGGCACCCTTGCACTAGCAAAGGTGGCCCCACATAGTTCAGGGCCATTTCCCCTAACTTTGTGAGTGCGGGGACACCATTACACGCGTGCACTACATATAGGTCAATACCTATATGTAGCTTCACAATGGTAACTCCGAATATGGCCATGTAACATGTCTAAGATCATAGAATTGTTCCCAATTCCAAATCTGGTATTGGGGTGCCAATCCCATGCATCCCCGGGGCCCCAGCATGGACCCCGGGTACTGCCAAACCAGCTCTCTGGGGTTTTCTCTGCAACTACCGTTGCTGCCAACCCTCAGACAGGCTTCTGCCCTCCTGGGGCCTGGGCAGCCCAGTCCCAGGAAGGTAGAACAAAGCATTTCCTCTGGGAGCAGGGTGTTACACCCTCTCTCTTTGAAAATAGATGATAAAGGCTAGGTAGGGATAGCCTCTTCCAGCCTCTGGAAATGCTTTAAAGGGCACAGATGGTGCCCTCCTTTCATAAGCAAGTCTGCACCGATTTAGGTAACCCTCTGGCTCTGGTGCAAAACTGGACAAAGGAAAGGGAGTGACCACTCCCCTGTCCATCACCACCCCATGGGTGGTGCCCAGAGCTCCTCCATTGTGTCCCAGACCTCTGCCATCTTGTTTCCAGAGGTGTGAGGGCACAATGGAGGCCTCTGAGTGGCCAGTGCCAGCAGGTGATGTCAGAGACCCCTCCCTCCTGATAGGTGCTTACCTGACTAGGTGGCCAATCCTCCTCTGAGGGCTATTTAGGGTCTCTCCTGTGGGCTTTTCCTCAGATAACAACTTTCAAGAATCCAGCAGGACTCCTCTCCACATCTCTCTTTGACTTCTGCCAAGGATCGACCGCTGACTGCTCCAGGACAGCTGCAAAACTGCAACAAAGTAGCCAAAAGACTACCAGTAACATTGTAGCGCCTGATCCTGACAGCTTTCTCGACTGTTTCCTGGCAGTGCATGCTTGGGGGCTGCCTTCCTTCACCCTGCCCTGGAAGCCACAAAGAAATCTCCTGTGGGTTGATTGAATCTTCCTCCTGCTTTAGCACGCACCAAACTTCAGCTTCACCAGTACTCTGGGACCCCTCTCATCCTGACGAGCTTGGCCCCTGAAATACAGGTGGTGGACCCAAGTAACCCAGACTGTCCAGTGGTCCGACTGTCCAAATTTGGAGGAGGTAAGTCCTTGCCTCCCCTCTCCAGACAGTAATCCTGTGCACCACGTGAACTGTAGCTACAAGGGCTTCTGTGCACATTTCCAAGAAATCCAGCATGCACAGCCGAACCTAGGTCCCCAGCACTCTGTCCTGCGATGTACAGCTCCTTGAGTTGATCTCCGGTGTCATGGGATCTCCTTTTGCAGTGTTGAGACAACAGTGTTTGAGGACTTCTGCGGGTGCTTCTTGCTTGTGTGTGGGCTCTCTACGTTGCTGAGGGCCCCCTCTGTCTCCTCTCCCAAGTGGCGACACCCTGGTCCTTCCTGGGCCGGGGCAGCACCCTTTTTCTCTAACCGCGACTCTTGCAGCTAGCAAGGCTTGTTTGTGGTATTTTGCCAAGGAAACACTTTTACATCCTCCAGCTCAACGTGGGACATCTTCTGCACAAAGAAGAACTTCCTACCTCCTTTCGTTGTTGCAGAATCTTCAGCTTCTTCCATCCGGAGGCAGACATTTTGCACCTTCATCTGGGGTTTAGTGGGCTCCTGCCCCCCCGGACACTTTCGCAACTCTTGGACTTTGTCCCCTTCCTTTGCAGGTCCTCAGGTCCAGGAATCCATCTTCAGTGCTTTGCAGTCTGTTGTGGTCTTTGCAAAATCCCTTATCACAACTTCAGTGTGTTTCTGGGGAAATAGTAGTACTTTACTCCTACTTTCCAGGGTCTTGGGGTGGGGTACCTTGGACACCCTTAGTGTTTTCTTACACTCCCAGCAGCCCTCTACACACTACACTAGCCGAGGGGTCCATTCTTGGTTCGCATTCCACTTTCTTAGTATATGGTTTGTGTTGCCCCTAGGCCTATTGCATCCTATTGTATTCTACCGTGTTTGCACTACGCTCTGACTGTTTTACTTATCTGATTTGGATTGTTGTGTATATTTGGGGTATTTTACTTACCTCCTAAGGGAGTATATCCTCTGAGATATTTTTGGCACATTGTCACTAAAATAAAGTACCTTTATTTTTGGTAACACTGAGGGGGTCATTCCAACCCTGGCGGTCGGTGTTAAAGCGGCGGCCAACCCGCCAACAGGCAGGCGGTAAAAAAAATTGAATTCTGACCCTGGCGGAAACCGCCAGCAGAGACCGCCACTTTAACACTCCGACCGCCACGGCGGGAGAAACAAACAGCGCGGCGGTCACCGCCAACAGACAGGCGGGAGACAATGTACCGCCCACCCTATCACAACCCACTAATCCGCCACCTTTTCCGGGGCGGTAGCCCCGCCGATAAAAACACGGCGGAAACAGCCATTACGAACGGAAAACGCTCACCTCTACACACTCCACGAGGAATCTGGACAGCATGGAACCCGAACTACACATCCTACCAGCTATTGTCTTCCTGCTCCTCTACCCGGAGCACGAACGCCGGCGAAGAAGACAACGGTGAGTACTGCACCTACGACACAGGGGAGGGGTGAGGCAAAAAATTACGGGGACACACATACGCGACACACCCACCCTCACCCACAACTACATACACATCAATGCAGAGCAACAACTCAGAGTGACACCCCAAACCCCCCGGAAGAATGCAACGACAAAATAAAATGACCATGAAATTTGAAGTATATTGAACGGCTAAGTTAAAAAATATATCAAACATCTATAACTATATATACATATGTAAATTGTCCTGTCCAAATTGGGTATCAGTCATTGTTCGTGGGCCAATGGGCCTAAACACATGGGCAAAGCCCACACAGGATACGCGACTCCAATGGAGAGAACTCTGCAGGGGCATCAGATAGCAAAACTACAGGCACCTCAGGGGGAAGGGAAGGGGGGGCACCTCAGCCAGATGAGTCCACGATGCCAGATCCACAAGGGGCCTCCATGGCACTGTTCAATCCTGGGGAGTGCAAAGCACAGTCTCACGAGTCTCTACAGTGGGTGGATTGCCCACTGTGCCATCCTGGGGAGTGCAAAGCCACAGTCTCTCAAGTCTCTACAGTGGGTGGATTGCCCACTGTGCCATCCTGGGGAGTGCAAAGCTACAGTCTCACGAGTCTCTACAGTGGGTGGATTGCCCACTGTGCCATCCTGGGGAGTGCAAAGCCACAGTCTCACAAGTGGATTACAGACTCCACTGGTTCTGGAGGAGGCATGGTGCCCAGAGTGCTTCGTGCAGCCCTGCCCGACACAGATGCGGGCCTGCCCCTTCTGCCAATGGGCCAGCGGTGCTTGAGACGGCGGTGCCCAGTGGAGCGGTGCTTGAGTTGAAGGGCCCAGCGGAGCGGTGCAGAGACGGCGGTGCACAGTGGAGCGGTGCAGAGACGGCAGTGACCAGCGGAGCGGTGCTTGAGATGAAGGGCCCAGCGGAGCGGTGCAGAGACGGCGGTGACCAGCGGAGTGGTGCTTGAGATGAAGGGCCCAGCAGAGCGGTGCTTGAGATGAAGGGCCCAGCGGAGCGGTGCTTGAGATGAAGGGCCCAGCGGAGCGGTGCTTGAGATGAATGGCCCAGCGGAGCGGTGCAGAGACGGCGGTGCCCAGCGGAGCGGTGCTTGAGATGAAGGGCCCAGCGGAGTGGTGCTTGAGATGAAGGGCCCAGCGGAGTGGTGCAGAGACGGCGGTGCCCAGCGGAGCGGTGCTTGAGATGAAGGGCCCAGCGGAGCGGTGCTTGAGATGAAGGGCCCAGCGGAGCGGTGCAGAGACGGCGGTGCCCAGCGGAGCGGTGCTTGAGATGAAGGGCCCAGCGGAGCGGTGCAGAGATGGCGGTGCCCAGCGGAGCGGTGCTTGACTTGAAGGGCCCTGTTCAGCGGTTCTTGACATGAAGGGCCCTGTTCAGCGGTCTTGAGACGGCGGTGCCCTGTTCAGCGGTTCTTGACTTGAAGGGCCCTGTTCAGCGGTCTTGAGACAGCGGTGCCCTGTTCAGTGGTTCTTGACTTGAAGGGCCCTGTTCAGCGGTCTTGAGACGGCAGTGCCCTGTTCAGCGGTTCTTGACATGAAGGGCCTTGTTCAGCGGTGCTTGACTTGAAGGGCCCTGTTCAGCGGTTCTTGACATGAAGGGCCCTGTTCAGCGGTCTTGAGACGGCGGTGCCCTGTTCAGCGGTTCTTGACTTGAAGGGCCCTGTTCAGCGGTCTTGAGACGGCGGTGCCCTGTTCAGCGGTTCTTGACATGAAGGGCCCTGTTCAGCGGTGCTTGACTTGAAGGGCCCTGTTCAGTGGTTCTTGACATGAAGGGCCCTGTTCAGCGGTCTTGAGACGGCGGTGCCCTGTTCAGCGGTTCTTGATTTGAAGGGCCCTGTTCAGCGGTCTTGAGACGGCGGTGCCCTGTTCAGCGGTTCTTGACTTGAAGGGCCCTGTTCAGCGGTCTTGAGACGGCGGTGCCCTGTTCAGCGGTGCTTGACATGAAGGGCCCTGTTCAGCGGTGCTTGACATGCGTGTCCAGGTCACCAGATCCGGCCATTACATGGATTTCACTCGCCACCTGACATGTGGCTGCCGGGGCCTTCGTGCACATCTGTCTTCTCGCTTGCGGGGCCCTCCTGTGCTGCCGTCCCGGGCCCGTTGGTGTCCTCCTGCACACCTGGAATGGGGCTGGTGGGGCCCTCCTGGGCAGCTCGCCTGCTGCCGGACTTGTCTGGCGTGCTGCCCTTGCCACCCTTCCCTGCTCGTCTGTGGCCCTTTCCTCCCTTTGGCGGTGTGCCAGGTGGCACCCCACTCCCTGACGGTGCCAGGCTAGTGCTTTTGGAGCCTGCTGTCTTTGGCCTCTCGCGCCGGGCACTGGCTTTCTTGGATTTCTTTTCAGGGGTTGGGCTGGCCGTCTCTTTACTCCTAGCCGAAGTAGCTGGCCTTGAAGGTGGTGGACTCCAAAATCCTTGCACTATTGTCTTTGTAGGTCCAGGTTTTGTGGTGGCTGAGGTGCTGGTTGGAGTCTTATGAGATGGAGGGCGTGGGTCAGTTGTTGGAAAGAGGTCAAGGTTGGAAAGGAAAATCAATTTAGAAAGACAGGGATGGGTAGTTGTAGTGGGTATGGGAGTGGAGGAAGAGGATGTGGTTGTAGGAGAGTGAAGTCTGGTGTCTTTGGGTGCAGGTGGCTGTGCTGGAGGCTGTCGTGAGGTGGATGGCTGTTGGGTGGGTAACTGCCTGCGTTTGTGTGGTTTGGAAGAGGGGGTGACAGACACACTGGGAGAGGACACAGGGGACGTGTAAATGGTAGTGGGGGTGGTGACTGCACGTGTGCGGAGTGTTCTGGTGGGTGTGCTGGTGATGGACGTAGTGGCTGACGATGTGGTGCATGCAAGTGTGAGTGGAGACGTCACAGGGAGGGAGGAGGGAGACGAGGAGGAGGGGGACACAGAGGAGGCAGTGGCTGTTGGCATGTCTGCATGTGGATGTTGCTTGTGTGAATGCTTGTGTGATGTGTGGTGCTTATGTCTGGATGAGCTTCCCTTGGGTGTTGAGGTGTGTGCAGGCTGGTCTGATGGTGTGTCTGGGATAGGCAGAGCTACAGGGGATTGGGTCTGGGTGGAGGAAGTTGGAGGGGGGAGGCTAGAGACAGGGACAATTGCTGCCATCAGTGCTGAGGCCAGAGCGTTGAACGATCGCTGATGGGCAGCCTGACCCGAATGAATGCCCTCCAGGTATGCATTACTCCGGTGCACCTCCCTTTCTACACCCTGGATGCCATTCAAAAGGGTAGACTGCCCAACAATGAGCGTCCTCAGGAGGTCAATTACCTCCTCACTGAGGGCAGCAGGGGTAACTAGGGCAGGGCCTGAGGTGCCTGGGGCGAAGGAGATGCCCACCTTCCTGGGTGAGCGGGCACGGGGCGAAGGCTGAGGGGCTGCTGGGAGGGCGGAGCTGGTGCGCTGGGTGGCGGCTGTACCTGTTGTTGCGGTGGGCACGGATGTTGGCGCCACCACAAGGGAGCTCCCTTCCGAGGACGTGTCTGTGTCGCTGGTGTCACCACGTGTCCCCGCTGTGGCGCTCCCCTCGCCCTCCGTCTCACTGGTGAAATCCGACTCAGTTGCATGGCCCTCCATGGCCATGTGAGATGCAGCTCCCTCGTCCTCCGATGCCACTTCTCCTCTGCCTGATGATGCTAATGCACACATGAACAGGAAGACCACCAAAAAAAGGGGGGGGTGGAGAAACAAAGACATGTTGAGTGCATGCATTTGCGACACCGTGGCGGAGCGGACAGACACAGAAGCCCCCTGCACTACGCCGCACACTTGGGGTACACTACTCAATCCATGGGACATGGCCTACAAGCCTATGGATGACAACTCCACACATAGGGGACACAGGGCCATGAATAGCTGTACTAGCCAACCTACAGAGGTGGGGGGCGGGGGCACCGGGCCATGCCTAACGGAGGGGCCTAGCCTACAGAAATAGCCCTGGCCTAGGGAGACCCACAGCCCTCCTCCCCCACCCAGACACCGCCACTGCGCGCAAAGTCACCAGAATGAGACTGTACTCACCCCCTTGTGTCTGCTGTGATGTCCTCACGCGCCCATCCAAATCAGGGTAGGCCACCGCCAGGATCCGGGACATCAGGGGGGTCAAGGTACGACTGGCACCCCTCCTACGTTGGGGGGCCATCCCCAGCAGAGCCTCCACGGTCTTCCTGCTCCCGCGGCGGATGTCCTCCCACCTCTTCCGGCAGTGGGTGCCCCGTCTGTTGTGGACCCCCAGGGTCCGGACGTCCTTGGCGATGGCACGCCAAATGTCGATTTTCTGATGGGCGCTGACCTATGTGACATGTACAGGGGGAGAAAATAAAAACTCATCACCTTCTGCATGCTCGATGTGAGTGGCCCCCCATCCCCACCCTTGCCATGTGGCACATGCTCTCATCTGTCGTTTGATGCATGCCTCATTCGCTCCCCTCCCCACCATCTTTCATTCACCCCACTCAACCCAG
This sequence comes from Pleurodeles waltl, assembly GCF_031143425.1. Taxonomy (NCBI): domain Eukaryota; kingdom Metazoa; phylum Chordata; class Amphibia; order Caudata; family Salamandridae; genus Pleurodeles; species Pleurodeles waltl. Next base: position 1,550,422,312 of record NC_090446.1, read on the forward strand.
GCATTGGCCACAAAGCATGGTCCCAGTGTACTTACCTGTTGGTCTGGAGGACCGTAGAGTAGCGCATACTGGGGGAGGACCCCATCCACGAGTTTCTCCAATTCTTCAGAAGTGAAGGCAGGGGCCCTTTCCCCAGTCGCAGCAGCCATTGTCTCTTCCAGACCGAGATCACAGCAGCACTTGCAGTATAGGTCCTCTCCTGTGGATGATCAGGTATCGAGTGATTAAGCAGATAGAAAATGGCGGTCATGCCCGCAGCGGTGCGTACCGCGGTACCCATAGGGTTCAATGTTAACCAATGCGGCTTTGCGCTGCGGTCTTCAACCGCCTACCGCCATGGTGTGCCACGCCAGCGCATTGACCTCACATCCCACTGTCGCACTTCACAGGTCAGGCAGCCGCCATTTCAAGGGCCCCCATATCTTAATTTCTACTGCGTCACACATACCTAGGCCTTGCATCAACACTCATACAAGCCATTCAATGCATTGAGAATCGTGTACTGTGCAAGCTGTGGGAACGTACCTGTGGGTTGATTGACTCTGTGCTCCATGTTGTCCTTCCTAGGCACCGTCCGCTGGGACTTGCGAGGAGATGGAGGAATCTTCCTGTGTACAGACCGCTGGTGGACCTGTCGACAATGGAAGAAAGACATGTCATACTGACATACAGGCTTGACAGAGCCACTATACAGGAACTGTGTGCCCAGCTGGAGCCAGACCTGATGTCACCCATCCGCCAACCCACAGGGATCCCCCCTCTAGTGCAGGTTCTGTCAGTACTCCATTTTTTGGCAAGTGGGTCATTTCAAACAACAGTGGCCATTTCATCAGGGATGTCTTAGCCTATGTTTTCCAAGGTGTTGTCCAGAGTGTTGTCTGCCCTGCTGAAATACATGCGGAGCTACATTGTTTTCCCGGAGGTGGGCGATTTGCCTACAGTGAAGGGTGATTTCTATGCGTTTGGACATATTCCCAACATCATTGGTGCAATTGATGGGACACATGTTGCTTTGGTCCCCCCCCAGCACGAGTGAACAGGTGTACAGGAACAGAAAAAGTTATCATTCCATGAATGTCCAGGTGGTCTGTTTGGCTGACCAGTACATCTCCCATGTAAATGCCAAGTTCCCTGGGTCAGTGCATGACGCGTACATCATGCGAAATAGCAGCATCCCTTACGTGATGGAACTACTTCAGAGACACCGTGTGTGGCTAATTGGTGACTCTGGTTACCCCAACCTGTCATGGCAACTGACCCCAGTGAGGAATCCCAGGGCAGAGGAACGGTACAATGAGGCCCATGGGTGTACTTGGAGGGTGATCAAGCGGACCTTCGGCCTCCTGAAGGCCAGGTTTAGGTGCCTCCATATGACAGGTGGATCCCTAATGTACTCACCAAAGAAGGTGTGCCATATCATCGTGGCCTGCTGTATGCTTCACAACCTGGCTTTGCGACGCCAGGTGCCTTTCCTGCAGGAGGATGGTCCAGATGGTGGTGTTGTGGCAGCTGTGGAGCCTGCGGAGAGTGAAGAGGAGGAAGACGAAGAGGACGACACAGACAACAGGGACACAATAATACAGCAGTATTTTCAATGACATACAAGTAAGATTCAACACCGGCATTTTACATTTACTTAAAGTCTCCTGCCTCTCTACTGTCTGAGTTTCCCCCCCAGTGTATGTTAACTGAGTTGTGACTTTCCCTTCCAATTTCAGAGAAGTGGGCCCCACTCTGTGACCTCTGCTTTGTTTCCCCATGGACTACAGCTGTGTGACAGTGGTATGTTGTCATCACAATGTAACTGGACATTTTGGCACGGTTCTGTGTAATACTTTTGTTCAAAAATACAGGCAGACTCCAGATTATTATTGTGCAATAATTATGTTTATTAAAGTGCTCAATTTTGGGTAATGGTTGCAATTCGGGGATTGGGGGATGGTGGAGGAATGTCCATGGCAGAGTCCAGATTTTCAGTCTCACAGGTGCATTGTCCATATGCCTGTGGAAGGTGGAGCAGGGGCAGTTTAAGGTTGGACAGGGTGACAATGTGGGACAGTGGGATGACAATCAGGGGGTATCCTTTCCTGGCGGGGGTCTTGGCATCCTACTCTGTCTTCTTCCTAGATCTCAGGCACCGCTTGCGGGGTGGTTCTCCTTCTGCAGGGGGTGGGGTTCTGGTGGCCTGTTGTTCTTGTGTCAGGGCCTCCTGTCCACTAGCGCCGGCGGAGGTGGTAGCCTGTTCTTGGTCCATGCTAGTGACAGGGGCCCTTTGTGGTGCCAGATGGTCCAGCAATGTGCTGACAATCTGATTGAGAGCCACAACGATGGTGCCCATTGCGGAACTGATGTTTCTGAGTTCTTCCCTGAACCCCATAAACTGTTCCTCCTGCAGTACCTGGATCTCCTGGAACCTGGCCAGGACCGTCGCCATCGTCTCCTGGGAGCGGTGGTATGCTCCCATGATGGAGGATAGGGCCTCGTGGAGAGTGGGTTCCCTGGGCCTGTCCCCCCCCTTTCGCACAGTAGCCCTCCCAGTTGCCCTGTTTCCCTGGGCCTCTGTCCCCTGGACCGTGTGCCCACTACCACTGCCCCCAGGTCCCTGTTGTTGTTGGGGTGGTGGGTTCACCTGGGTGCCCTGTAGTGGTGGACACACCACTGATTGATGTGTCCTGGAGACAGAGGCATGGGCCCGCTGGGTGGGTGCTGTGCTGATGTTCCCAGAGGGGGGTAGGTCTGCTGTGGCCTGTGGCTGTCTTAGAGGAAAAACCGAGTGTCCCGAGGTCCCCAATGGGCCGGGCTGGTCATCTGGGTCCAGGGAGACAGAGCTGCTGTCATAACTGTGGGCCTCTTCTGGGGGTGGAATGGACATTTCTGGACCCTCCTGGGCGGTGTTGTGGCGTTCGGGTCCTGCAGGGGTATAAGAGTATGGTTATTGCTTCTGTGTGTGCCATAGCATGCAATGGGTGGGTGCCCGTGTACCCCAGTGCTGGCATTCCCTTGCGGGGGCTGTTGTGACGGTGGTTTGGGGGGGGATGTGCAGTGGGCATGCTAAGGTGATGCTTAAGTGATGGGTGTCCATGGTTTGTGGTTGCATGCAGGGCTTGGTGTTGGGATGGGTGGGTTGTGATGGTGAGACATTAGCAAGGAGGATGTGTGATGGGGGTGGGGGGAAGGGTGGGGGTATGATTTGGCATGCCGGTGGGTGGGGGGGGATGAAGTAGTTGAGATTAGACTTACCAGAGTCCATTCCTCCGCCTACTCCTGCGAGGCCCTCAGGATGCAGGATCGCCAAGACCTGTTCCTCCCATGTTGTAAATTCTGAGGGTTGAGGTGGGGGTCCGCCGCCAGTCTTCTGCACTGCGATGTTGTGTCTGGATACCATGGAACGCACCTTCCCCCGTAGGTCGTTCCACCGCTTCCTGATGTCGTCCCGATTTCGTGGATGCTGTCCCACAGCGTTGACCCTGTCCACTATTCTTTGCCATAGCTCCATCTTCCTGGCAATGGTGGTGTGCTGCACCTGTGTCCCGAAGAGCTGGGGCTCTACCCGAACTATTTCCTCCACCATGACCCTGAGTTCAGCGTCTGAAAACCTGGGGTGTCTTTGGGGTGCCATGGGGTGGTGTGGATGAGGTGTGGGGTGGTGTTTGTGGTGATGAGTGTGGTGAGTGTGGTGGTGTGTGGTGTTTTGTGCGTGTATGTTGTGTGGGTGATGGTGTAATGTGCCTGTGAATGCTCTGTACTAGCTGGTGGTGTCTCTCTCTGGCCTTAATCAATAAATGGTGGTCGTAGGGGTTTGTGGGTGATGTGGGTGTGTGTTTTATATTGTGTTGGGTGTGTGGGAGTGGTGTTTGTATGTGTATCAGGTGTGTGTATTTCAAAATGTCCAATGTGGTCGTGTTTTGGTGCTGTGTGTGTATTTTGACCGCGGCGGTGTGTACTGCCAATGGAATACCGCGGTTGAGAGACCGCCGCGTGGATTCGTGGGTCGGAATGGAATGGGCGTATTTCTGTTGGCGTGACGGTGGAGGTTTGGTCATCGCCAGTTTTTCGCTGGCCTTTGGTGTGGCGGACTTTTGTGGATGTCGGGTTTTTGGCGGTTTGCCTGCTGCGGGTCAGAATGACCGTGGCGGTTTCCCGCGGCCGCGGCGGTGTTATGGCGGTCTTCTGACCGGCGGTAAGCACCTTTTACCGCCGAGGTCAGAATGACCCCCTGAGTATTTTCTTTCTTATGAAATAGTACCTATATGATATAAGTGGTATTGCATGAGCTTTGCATGTCTCCTAGTGCAGCCTAAGCTGCTCTGCTATAGCTACCTCTATCAGCCTAGGATGCTAGAACAATACTAATAAGGGATAACTGGACCTGGCACAAGGTGTAAGTACCATTGGTACCCACTATAAGCCAGGCCAGCCTCCTACACCTCACAATTGGCACACCGGTGTACCCATGTAAGTCCCTGGTAGATGGTACTTAGGTACCCAGGGCATTGGTACACCAGGGGTCCCCCATGGGCTGCAGCATGTATTATGCCACTCAGGGGAGCCCATGCAAACTGTCTGTAGGCCTGTCATTTGCGTGTGAGAGATGATGCATGCACTCTTTCACTGCTGGTCACCACACCAGGTCACTGTGTGTCACCTCTATGCTAGGCCCTTTCAGCCCAAAGGGCAGGGTAATGGTCCCTGTGTGTGTGGCCACACCCTTATAAGCAGAGGAGCTCCTATGAACTCCAGTTCTAATTCCCTGGACTTTGTAAGTGTGGGAAGCCATTTTATCTATGTACTGGCCACAGGTCACTGACCAGTGGTCCAGCCACATAACGGTATATCCGCACCTGGTAATGTTTGGTATCAAACATGTTGGAATCATACCCCAGTACTAATTCCAATATTGGTGACATGATTCCATGCACCCTAGCGGTTCCTTAGAGGATCTTCCAGTTCTCCTTTTACCAGTCTTACAGGATCTGCAGGCATCACATACTGCTGCAGCCCCTCAGACATGATTCTGCCCTCCTGCTGTTTGACCAGCTCAAGCAGGGGACAGCAGAAAAAAGGATTTCCTGTAGGAGAGGGGTGCAACCTCATCTCCTTTGGAAATAGGTGTTACTGGGCTAAGGAGGGGTAGTTTCCCCGCACCACCTGACTATTTTGAAGAGCACATTTGGTGCCTTCCTTGCATAATCCAGTTTGCACCAGTCCAGGGACCACTCGGCCCGCTCTAGCGTGAAACACAGAAAGGAAAGGGGAGTGACCACTCCCCTGTCAATCTCCACCCCTAGGGTGGTGCCAAGAGCTCCTCTAGGTGGCCACTTGGTTCTGCCATCTTGGAACCAAGATGTACAAAGGCCTCTGGAAGCATCTGACTGTGTAGGCCAGGTAGCTGATGTCAGTGACCCCTCCTGATCTGTGACCATCCCATAGAGTGACCAAACCCCCTTTTTAGGCTATTTTGGGACTTCTTTGTGGGTGGGTCCCCAGATTAATTGTGCAAGATACTGCAAGTAATTCTCTGCAAGACAACATCTGCTCCCGGCCTTTGGAACCACTGCTGGGCTAAAGAGGAACCAGACAAGAGTGCATCGCCTCAGAAGACTTCGCCTTGCAGCATTGTTTCCATGCCTTTTTTTTCAGGAATCTGCAACATATCCAGGCCTTTTGCCAGGGGTCGGCAGGACTTTGACTGCACCAAGAAGAAAGAAGGAATCTCCCTTGGACTGAAGGAGTCACTCCCCACATCCGCAGGCACCTAAGGCAATGACGTCTGGCTGGTGGGGTTTTCTGTTTGTCAAATCGGAGAAGATTCTCCAACACAGGAGGTGGCTCCGAGGGATCTGCTGGGTCCTCTCTACCCTCTCTCCAACGTGGGAGATGGTGAGCCTTTGTCTGTGCCACTGGGACTGAGTCCCTGGGCACCGTGACTGTTGCTCCAACCAAGGCTTGTTGACTCCTGCACTTAAGGATCTTCAGGCTCCAAGTAGCCCCGCCCCCAGCACTCTAACTCTACAAAGACAGTCTTCTCTGCAGCTCCAGTGACGTGGGACTTCAGGTGTGCTGACTGGGTCTCACTGCGACTTACTGAGCCTATTGCCAGTGGGTCGCTTGTGGGGGCTCCGACTGCTTCTTGTGGCTCTCCTGAATCCTCGGGGTCAGCCTGGACTCCCGTCAGTGGGCCCAGTTCCCATAACTTGGCTCGTCCTCCACAGCTCTGCAAAACCTTCAACAGCTCCTTTACCATTTGCCTGTGCTTGTTGGCGGTCCTCCTAACCAATGACCCATTGAGGGACAGCTCATAGCCACTTAAGAGATTCCTCTGCCGCTCCTGGACCCTGCAGCTGGACTTCATCCATCACGGTCGACCTGGATATTCAGCTACAGAAGGGTGGGCATCAGCCCTCTGTCACCTGGACACTCCTGCGTGGACTGGACTCTGTCCCCTTCTTTTGCAGGTCCTCCTTGCCCTGAATCCGCCCTTGGGTTTCACCAGCCTGGCCCAGTTTCTTCATTTCTCCAACCACAACATCCCCATCTTAGTCTATAAGAAGACCGTATAACTTACCTCTCTGCACCTGGCCGCTGGGGATCTTCTAGGTACTTACCTTTTGGGTTCTACTCTCCCCCAGCCCTTGTCTAACTCTCAATACACTCTGGTGGGGGACACCCTTTCGAATCCCATTTTTTTTCAGTATATGGTTTGGCCCCCCCATGGGGCCCTTGATACGTTATTCTTTCCTGAGTACTTACAGGTGTATATTCCATGTGTTCATACCTCCAGAGGGAGATATACCAATAGTTCTCTAGTGTGGTGTGCCTATAATAAAGTACTGTGTGGTTCCCTTCATGTGTGATAAGTTGCTGTGTGACTGCTGTGGCATTGCAAGTGCTTCACATGCCTCCTAGATAAGTCTTGGCTGCTCACCACAGCTACCCCTAGAGAGCACTATCTAATCAGGGTTGCCTGGCCGCAGTATAAGGTGTAAACACAATAGGTGCCCACCACACTGGGCCAGTTCCTACACCTGTTGTTACTGGGTAGCATAAAGGAGTCCCTGCATTGCTTTTCTGCTTGTTGCCCTGCTGCCAGCTGCTCCCTGACTTTTGGGTTCACTCAACACTGTTGGGCTGCCAGGAGGATCCACCAAACAGCCACTTCCTTCATTGAGCTGGCCTGCCTGCCCTCTTTGTGCCCCTCAAGTGCTTCCCAAGGAGCCCAGTGCATGGAGAAGCGCTGTTTCCAGGTCTCGGGTATCTTCTACAATCAGCCCAGGGGAAGTGTTGTGTCCTCTTCTTAGTATATGAGGAGTGTTTTCATCCTAGTTATTGTTGTAGGAAGTTGGCTCTGTATGTACTATTTCAATGTAAGAAATAGTGTGCACAGAGTCCAAGGGTTCCCCTTAGCGGTAAGATAGTGGCAAAAGTAGATAATTCTAATGCTCTATTTTGTGGTAGTGTGGTCGAGCAGTAGGCTTATCAGAGGGCAGTGTTAAGCATGTGTTTTACACAAACAGTCAATAAATAAATGAGGAACACACACTCAAAGACAATTCGAGGCCAATACGTTTTTGTATAGAAAAATATATTTTCTTAGTTTATTTTAAGAACCACAGATTCAGGATTTACATCAAACACTTTAAATGTAAGGTACTTCACTTAGATACTTTAGGAACTTTGAATAAAAACAATATCATGTACAGTCTTTGTGAAAATGGCAAGAAGCTTTTTTCAAAGTGGACACAGTGCAAAAATCAATAGTTCCTGGGGGAGGTAAGTAAAGGTTAGTTTGTGAGGTAAGTAAAACACTTACACGTCTCAGTTCTGGGGCATAGGCAGCCCACCATTGGGGGTTCAAGGGAACCCCAAAGTTACCACACCAGCAGCTTAGGGCCGGTCAGGTGCAGATGTCAAAGAGGTGCCCAAAACACACAGGCGCCTATGGAGAACAGGGGTGCTCAGGTTCCAGTCTGCCAGCAGGTAAGCACCTGCATCCTCGGGGGCAGACCAGGGGGGTCGTCTCTGGTCACTCATGAGCTCGCAGTCGCCGGGGAGTCCTCCCTACGGTGTTGGTTCTCTGGATCTCCAGCCGGGGCCGTCAGGTGCAGAGTGGGAAGTCTCACGCTTCCGGCAGGAAACGTGAAGTCTTTGGAAGTTGCTTCTTTGTTGCAAAGAAGTAGCTGGGTATGAACAGGGCCACTGTTCACTGGAGTTTCTTGGTCCTTTAGTCCAGGGCAGTCCTCTGAGGCTTCAGATGTCACTGGTCCCTGTCGGATGCGTCGCTGGAGCAGGTTTTCAAAGTTGGAGACAGGCCGGTAGGGCTGGGGCAAAAGCAGTTGTTGTCTTCCTCCTTCTCTGCAGGCTTTTAGGTCAGCAGTCCTTGTTTCTTCAGGTTGCAGGAATCTGATTTCCTGGGATCTGGGGAGCCCCTAAATACTGAATTTAGGGGTGTGTTTAGGCCAATGGCTACTGTCCTTGGGGTGGCTACACCCTCTTTGTGCCTCCTCCCTGTGGGGATGGGGGCACATCCCTAATCCTATTGGGGGAATCCTCCAAACTCAAGATGGAGGATTTCTCAAGGCAGGGGTCACCTCAGCTCAGGACACCTTGGGGGCTGTCCTCACAGGTGGGTGACTTCTCCTTGTTTTTCTCATTATCTCCGCCAGCCTTGCTGCCAAAAGTGGGGGAAGTGGCCGGAGGGGCGGGCATGTTCACTAGGTGTTACAGTTCCTGCAGGGGGAAGTGAGAAGCACCTCCACCCAGTACAGGCTTTGTTCCTGGCCACAGAGTGACAAAGGCACTCTTCCTATGTGGCCAGCAACACGTCTGCTGTGTGGCAGGCTGGCAGAAACTGGTCAGCCTACACTAGAAGTCGGGTATCTATTCAGGGGGCATCTCTAAAATGCCCTCTGGGTGTATGTTACAATAAATTGCACATTGGCATCAGTGTGCATTTATTGTGCTGAGATATTTGATACCAAACTTCCCAGTTTTCAGTGTAGCCATTATGGAACTGTGGAGTTCATGTTTGACAAACTCCCAGACCATATATATTCTTATGGCTACCCTGCACTTACAATGTCCAAGGTTTTGCTTAGACACTGTAGGGGCATAGTGCTCATGCACATATGCCCCCACCTGTGGTATAGTGCACCCTGCCTTAGGGCTGTAAGACCTGCTAGAGGAGTGACTTACCTATGCCACAGGCAGTGTGAGGTTAGCATGGCACTCTGAGGGGAGTGCTATGTCGACTTAGTCATTTTCTCCCCACCAGCACACACAAGCTGTGAGGCAGTGTGTCTGTGCTGAGTAAGGGGTCCCCAGGGTGGCATAAGACATTCTGCAGCCCTTAGAGACCTTCCCTGGCATCAGGGCCCTTGGTACCAGGGGTACCAGTTACAAGGGACTTATCTGTGTGCCAGGGTTGTGCCAATTGTGGAGACCAAGGTACAGTTTAGGGAAAGGACACTGGTGCTGGGGCCTGGTTAGCAGGGTCCCAGCACACTTTCAATTCATAACTTAGCATCAGCAAAGGCAAAAGGTTAGGGGGTAACCATGCCAGGGAGGCATTTCCTTACAATCGTTATTTACGCTAGCACCTGGTGAGAGTTTTTATACTTCCACCCCCATTTCCTCACCCAGCGCATAGGAGTGCTTTATCTGCCCCACGGGCATGTGGTGAGTTCTTATTTCTCCACTATTTTGTTGTGTGTCTCAAGTGCATGGTGAGCGATATACTTTGTCCCTCTATGTGAGAGCTTTCCTCAGCTGAACCCCAGGATGCGGGACCCGTGTGTGAGGTTCGCCAACGCCCAGAAATCCCTCATCTGGCCGTCCACAGCCTAAGGCGCTGCTCACGTGAACTGTGAGTGCGCTGCCCCCTGAGTTATGGAAGTATCCCTGGGTGGCTGGGTGAGGCTCCGGCGTCCACTTGTGCCCCAGACTTCCACCATGAAAGCAGGAGTGGCAGTCCTATACCTCCCCCCCCCCCCAAAGTCAGGAGTGGCAGTCCAATACCCTCCTGAAGTCAGGAGTGGCAGTCTGATACCCCCCTGAAGTCAGGGTGGCAGTCCGAAACCCCCCTGAAGTCAGAAGTGGCAGTCCAAGCCCCCTCCCCCCTGAAGTCAGGAGTGGCAGTCCAATACTCCCCTGAAGTCAGGAGTGGCAGTCTGATACCCCTCTAAAGTCAGGAGTGGCAGTCTGATACCCCCCCCCCAAAGTCAGGAGTGGCAGTCTGATACCCCCCTGAAGTCAGGAGTGGCAGTCCGATACCCCCCTGAAGTCAGGAGTGGCAGTCCGATACCCCCCCTGAAGTCAGGAGTGGCAGTCTGATACCCCCCTGAAGTCAGGAGTGGCAGTCCGATACCCCCCCGAAGTCAGGAGTGGCAGTCCGATACCCCCCTGAAGTCAGGAGTGGCAGTCTGATACCCCCCTGAAGTCAGGAGTGGCAGTCTGATACCCCCCTGAAGTCAGGAGTTGCAGTCCGATACTCCCCTGAAGTCAGGTGGCAGTCTGATACCCCCCTGAAGTCAGGAGTGGCAGTCTGATACCCCCCTGAAGTCAGGAGTGGCAGTCCGATACCCCTCTAAAGTCAGGAGTGGCAGTCCGATACCCCCCGAAGTCAGGAGTGGCAGTGTGATACCCCCCTGAAGTCAGGAGTGGCAGTCTGATACCCCCCTGAAGTCAGGAGTGGCAGTCTGATACCTCCCTGAGGTCAGGAGTGGCATTCCGATACCCCCTGAAGTCAGAAGTGGCAGTCCGAGCCCCCTCCCCCTGAAGTCAGGAGTGGCAGTCCAATACTCCCCTGAAGTCAGTAGTGGCAGTCCGATACCCCCCGAAGTCAGGAGTGGCAGTCCTATACCCCCCTGAAGTCCAGAGTTGCTGTCCGATACTCCCCTGAAGTCAGGTGGCAGTCCGATACCCCCCTGAAGTCAGGAGTGGAAGTCTGATACCCCCCCTGAAGTCAGGAGTGGCAGTCCGATACCCACCTGAAGTCAGGAGTGGCAGTCCTATACTCCCCTGAAGTCAGGAGTGGCAGTCTCATACCCCCCTAAAGTCAGGAGTGGCAGTCCGATACCCCCTCTTGAAGTCATGAGTAGCAGTCCGATACCCCTGTGAAGTCAGGAGTGGCAGTCCGATACCCCCCTGAAGTCAGGAGTGGCAGTCCGATACCCCCTGAAGTCAGGAGTGGCAGTCTGATACCTCACATTCTTCCCGCTCCCTGCCCGCACCGTAAAATACACCATGGAGGCCATGAATCCGTCCCTTGGGAGCCTTCCCTCTGCTGCACCTTGAAGGGGGGTAGACCTCTGTGGAGGCGTGGAGCCACCTCCTGAGACAAGCTGGGGGTTCAGTACTGCAACTGGCCTGATAGAAGCGCAAGTGCGCTGTGGCCTGTGGTTTGGGTGGCAAATGGTTTATGACTCCTGTTATTCAGGATGACATTTCAGGCCCCATTGTAGGCAGAGTACTTATGATACCTGGTGCTCCCCAGGGTGACTGCTATCCCCCCACTCTTGCCTCATATGCCCTGTTGTGGCTGGGTATGTTGTGTTATAACGAGTATTCTGCAACATTCACCTAATGGGTGCAATATTCATAATTCATGTTGTTTTGCCAGAGGAACCATCCACTTGCATTATTGGTGTTGCCTAATGTATAACATCATGACCTTGGCATTATCATGCAACAGAGCATTACTGCAGTAACTGCACTTTGTGTATTACCTGCATGGTTTGTCATTGTGCAGACCGATGATAATTACAATATATGGCAGTTATTCTTATATAACCCAGTGTGGAGTCTCTTTTGTGGTGTATTTATTGTGTCACTGGTGTGAGTGTGTTCCGCAAACACTTGACCTCTGAGGATAAGCCTGACTGCTGGTGCCAAGCTCCCGGGGTGGTGAGCACAGGTTATCTTTGGTGTGTAACTCCCTCGCCCTGACTAGTGTGCTGGGGTCTCCCTGGCTGAGGTGCGCACCAGAGACCACATTTCTAACAGGGACTGACTCCTTAACTCCTGGAAAGGCAATACAGGTTAGAATGTCATGTACCAAACATTGCATCCTTGCACAGGGCACAAAGTGAAATACGTGCAAGAGCTGATAAAACAACTATGGGGGTTATTCTAACTTTGGAGGAGTGTTAATCCGTCCCAAAAGTGACGGATATACCACCAGCCGTATTACGAGTTCCATAGGATATAATGGACTCGTAATACGGCCGGTGGTAAATCCGTCACTTTTGGGACGGATTAACACCTCCTCCAAAGTTAGAATAACCCCCTATGTCTTCTCAGAAAAGAAGCAGCTGATTAAAGTATAAAAACAATGAGCCAAAAGCTGGCTATGCTAAAAAATACTAATATTAATAAAACCATGTCTGTGTGTAAATGGCACAGGCTACAAGCCTAATGCTAAAATAAGGGTGCCCAATCTACGTACTAAGGGGAACCCACAATGCCTGCAACCATCATCGAGGACATAGCAATGCCTCCTTGCTTTGATTGCTCCACCATCTCAATGATTTCTGTGTCGTCAGAGGTCCCACTACATCCAGGAGCTTGTCCTGGCACACTTTCGAGAACCAGTCTATGCCCTTCTTAGGGTCCTTCGTATATTTAAAGAAGGTGCATATCTTAGCTTCTCTTTCGGGAGTGGCCACTACCTTGTCACTGAACGAGGGCTGTCGCATTCAGCCCTCCAGCCCACTCAGACCTCTTTATCCAATGGTTAGCGTATCTTGCTGGCCACATATTCTTACACCTCCTGGTCTGGGGTCCACTCCACAGATCTGGGGTGATATATACAGTTGGATTCAAACATATGGGAGTGTTTGCTATCCCAATCCAGCGAGTCCAAGGCATTGGATCCTGGGCACCATGGTCTACCTGAGTCCTGATCGTTGTCCAAGGAGATGTCACCATGAGAATCACCCTTCCCTCTATAGTGAACCCCACTGTCGGGGTCTGAATTTGGGGTGACTAGGTCACGGTTTTCCATGGGACTGTCCTCCTCCCGGTAGAGTGCATGCTTCAGCATATGTGTACTTTTACGGAAAGTTTCTCATAATCTGTTGAAACCTTCCAGGTGCACCCGGTCATGCTTGGAGGATTTGTTACCCCCATCCTTAAGGCCACTAGATCCTGCACCCAAAGAGCTGGGATCACTTAAGACCCAGGGGATCTGATGGCCAATTTATCTACCTGGTCCTGGAGGTGGGCCAGCGCTCTAGAGATGGCCTAGGGAAAGCTCTTTGTCTACCACAGCAAGAAGGCGTTGAGGAAGCCATTCTTCCTCCACCTCCTGATGGGAGGCATATTCTTGGTCATCAAAGGATCCTATCTTTGTGAGGGTCAATAGTCACCTAGAAGACTGAAACCTCCCGGACCCCTCCCAATCTGGATTTCAAGCTAACCACAGCACAGTGACAGCCCTGATTGCAGCCACAGATGACATCAGATGCCTCCTGGACTGTGGTGAAACAGCAGCCCTCATCCTCCTGGACCTGTCGGCCACGTTTGACACTACCTCCTGTCGTGAATCCTTTCTTGTTTTAATGGGAAGCAGGAGTTAGCTTAGCCTTTAGCTTGTAGACTCGTGCCCCCGTCAACCAGTGACTTTTATCCTACTTAGCTTGCTCTGTTTTAGCCCATTTATTTAATTATATCTTCCCAAGATTGCTGCATTGTTTTTAGTTAGGACAACGTTTTAGTTTCCTCCTATCAGTGCCACTCTGCTAAGGCGTCACTATCAGCGCCAGAGAGAGATAAGATGTAGGTATTCACATTAGGCACTTTCCCACTTTGTGCTTTCAAGGGAATTGTTTATGTAATTGCCTCCCCAAGCATGTCTTGTTATCTATTGTTTGGGAACAGACCTATGTCAGGGGTCCGAGCAGATCTGTATAAATACATCCCACACAGACAGTCAGAGGGATTCCTACCAGATGCGGCATGGTCATCCTCCGGTTCTCCGTTCCGCCCGCCAGGGCGGAGATGACCGCCGGGCTGGAGACCTGGCCGTCACTATACCGCCGGCGGTATTTGGACCCGGCTTACCGCCGTGGATTTCCAGCGGTTTGAACCGCCATGAAATCCATGGCGGTAAGCACTATCAGTGCCAGGGAATCCCTTCCCTGGCACTGATAGGGGTCTCCCCCACCCCCCACCCCCACCTGACTCCCTCCCCTACCCCCCCACCACCCCTGCCACCCCCCAAAGGTGGCAGGGCCCCCCTTCCCACCCCAACCCCCAACATCACTTCACCCATACCCACACGACACGCATGCAGGCACCACCTACATACTTACACGCACACACACCGACATACATGCCAACATCCACACACACAGTCAGACACGCACACCCACATTCAAACATACACTCACGCAACCATACAGACATACCCACAGACATACACGCACTCATTCCCATACACACAACACCCTGCAAGCATACACGCACTCACACACCCCCTCTACATACACACACGCACACCCCCATGCACCCACACAACACACAACACCCCGCCACCCCCCTCCCCTCACGGACGATCGACTTACCTGGTCCGATGATCCTCTGGGAGGGGATGGGGGCCATGGGGGCAGCTCCGTCGACACCACACCGCCAACAGAACACCGCCACGGCAAATCACAGGACATGATTTGCTGGGCGGTGTTCAGTTGGCGTGGCGGTGGAGGTGGAGCAACCTCCACTTTCCCCGCCGCCCGCCAGTATGGCTGTTGGCGGCTCTCCGGCCGTAAAGGGACGGAGAGCTGCCAAACGGCAAACCGCCTGCACTGGCGGTCTTCCGCACGGCGGTCCCTCGGCGGTCTTTAAAAAAGACCGCCGAGGTCAAAATGACCCCCATGGTGTTTATGTGAGGAAGGGGTACTCTCCGTTTAACCACGACACTCCCTGAGATGCCACACTCTTGCGTCCATGCATAAAGGTTGCCACAAATCACCTTTTTACTGTTTGGGTTTCTGGTGAGGTGCTGCTTTTGAGCCGGGAGGGTTGGGACGACAATTGTGACTTGTTGTAGGATTGGCATAGTCACCTACAAACATAAGTACTGTCATCCTTAAACCAGCAGTCTTGCCTAGAGCAAGAGTCAAACTGCGACACTCCCACCACTGGAGACAACAAAAAGGCATATTGTCCATATACCCTGCTCTCCCTGGACAAATAAACACCAAGACCAACAACCTGGCTAAACAAGAGGGATACATTTAATAAGTTTTCTTTCCACAATGACCCATTAATTGTCACTGGACACTCATATTGCTTTCAAAACTGTTTTTTTCATTCTTTTAGAAGTTCCAAAATTGTGCTGTAACACCCTCACCTGCGGTTGTGATTAATTGTGCTTCCAATATACACCTTTTGACATACAACATATAATATTCCATATCACCAATTATTCTTTGTGAAGTTCCTTGTAACTCCCTTAATTCTGGAAGTGGGGTGATTTCAACCAGTCCTATGGATGCAAAATCCACCCAAGGTTGTCCATCTCTTGCAAAGGTATCCGGGCTGGGTTGCCTCCTATTTGCTTGGCTAAACCTAGCCTAACTCAATTTTTTTTTTTTGTCATCAGGACTCCTTAGAGAATTGTCGACACATTTCAAACCATACAAGTTCAGCTTCATCAGGACTCTGGAAGACAGGGAAAGCTCCTATTTGTTCAGGGTGAATGATCTGGATAATTCTGTAACTGCCCAGTCCTTGTGAATTCCTGTGGGTCCATGCATACAAAGTGCTCCACCAGGACGAATGCCGCCTAAACACAGTGTGTGTCTCCGCCACATCCTGATCAACAGACTCCACCACATCGGGATTCAAGGAAACACCCTCAGATGGATTGCTTTGTACCTCACCAGTAGTACCCAAATTATCTGTCTCCCACCATTCACCTCAGAGCCCAAGAAAATCATCTGTGGAGTCCCCCAAGGATCGTCACTCCCTGGTTGTCACCGTCAGATCACATGGACTTTAATCATCTCCTATGCTCACAACTGAAGGAAAGTACTCTCTTTCTTGGCATGGTTACCCTCTTTTTCTGCCTGATGTCAGTGTGCTTGACTGTGTTTACTGGGATCCTGCTAACCAGGACCCCGGTGATTAAACTCTCTCTGAATGGTAACTCCGAACATAGTCATGTTGGGTATCAAACACCTTGGAATCATACCCCAATGCTTTTGTAACATTGGTTATCTGATTCCATGCACTCTGGGGGCTCCTTAGAGGACCCCCAGTATGGCCATTTCAGCCTTTTGAGGGTTTCCAGGCAGCCCAAGCTGCTGCCACCTCCCAGACAGGTTTCTGCCCTCCTGTCACTTCAAAAGCTCGAGCTCAGAAAGGCAGAACAAAGGATTTCCTTTGGTAGAACGATGTTACGCCCTCTTCCTTTGCAAACAGGTATTACAGGCTGCAGGTGGGGAAGGGGTAGCCTCCCCAAGCCACTTGAAATGCTTTTAAGGGCACATTTGGTGCCCTCCTTGCTGGCCCAGCGGAAATGTCATAATAGGGAGACAGAAATACCGCCGGCAATGGCGGTATTCTGTCTCCCGCGGCCTCGGCGGTCTTTTGAAAAGACCGCTGAGGTCGTAATGACCCCCTTTGTCTTCTCATCGGTGGTTCTTCTTTTGCAACTTCATCTAGGTTAGTAGGGGCTCCTGTTCTGCCTGGACTCTTCAGTGCTTCTTGGACTTGGTCCCCTTCTTCCATGGGTCTTCAGGTCCAGGAATCCATTGTTGGTGTCTTGCAGTCTCTCCTGGGTCTTGCATAATCTTCTATCGCGACTTCTTGTGTGTTTCTGGAAACTTACTGTGACTTACTCCTGTTTTCCTGGGTTCTGCAGTGGGTTATATTTCTTACCTTTGGTGTTTTCTTACACTCCCAGCGCCCCTCCACATACTACTCTTGCCTAGGTGGGAAACCAACTTTTGGATTCCACTATTTTAGTATATGGTTTTTGTTCCCCCTAGGCCCATTGCAACCTATTGTGATTTTCACTATTTGCACTGTTTTCTGACTGTGTACTTACCTGCTTTTGGATAGTAGTGTATATATTGTGTATATTAGTTACCTCCTAAGAGAGTATAGTCTCTATAGTATTTTTGGCATTTGTGTAACCAAAATAAAGTACCTCTATTTTTGTAACACTGAGTATTGTCTTTCATGTGTGTGAGTACTGTGTGACTACAGTGAAATTGCGGAGCTTTGCATGACTCTTAGTTCCGCCCTGGCTGCTCTGCGCCTGGCTTCTAGACACTGCCTACATTTCACTAATAAGGCATAACTGTACCTGTTATCAGGTGTAAGTACCTTTGGTACCCACTACAAACAAGGCCAGCCTACTACACAGGTGAGCATAATTTCAAGCTCAGAGGTTGTTTTTAGGGGGCAGGGTGGGGTGTTTTCTACAGGCTTGGCTCAAGATCAGGTGCAACACTTGAGTCCTGGAGACTATTCAGTGTTTCAAGTTGGAATTTTACGAATCCCCATCTCAGTCGTCCCCTTCCCGTCCAACGTATTTTTCCCTTCTAGATTGCAATTTCATTTCCACTGAAATTGCATTGCTTTTGCAAAAAGCTGCTATTGTCGAGGCTTCAACTCATCCTATGGGGTTTCTGAGCTTAGTGTTTTTGGTGGACAAAAAAGGGGAGCCTCCTGCCTTGTCTTGAACATCAAAGAGTTCAACAGATGCCTGGTTTATTGCCATTTCAAAATGGAGGGCATCCACTTACTGAGAGATATTTTTCAGGAACAAGACTGGATGGTTCATTTGGACTTAAAGGATGCTTATTTGACCATTCCTATTTTTCCTCCCCAGCATCAGTTTCTCCAGTTTCTTTGGGAGGGCCATTGTTATGAATACAAGGTTCTTCCTTTCGGCCTCTCATCAGCTCCTTGGTGCTTCACGAAGGTGATGCGGCCAGTCGTGGAGTTCCTCCGAGCAAGAGTGGTGCGTCTAATAATTTACCTCAATGACATTCTCCTCATGGCTCTATGTCCTCGCCTAGTCCTCTCCTATCTGGAATGGTCCACTTCCCTTCTTCAGAGTATGGGGTTCATAATCAATGTTCAGAAGTCGGTCTTAATTCCGTCCCAACGTTTGGATTTTCTGGGTGTTCGGGTGGACTCTACCCTTCCTCAGTTGGTTCTTCCCCTTCAAAAGATTCATTTAATTAAGAGGGAATTGAGGTTACTGTTGTCCAGACAGAATGTATCATTGAGGGTGATTGCCTGCATGGTGAGCCTGATCTCTTCCTCAATCCAGGCGATCTTTACGGATCCCCACACTACAGGGCTCTGCAGCGGTTGAAGATTTCTTATCTTTACAGAGGCCTCGGATATGTGGATCAGGTTCCCCTTGGGCTTGGGCAGAGATGCGCTGGTGGTTGGACCACATGGAGGCATGGAACGGCAGTGCCATCTTTGGTTCTTCCCCAGAGATTGTAAAAGAGTTGAATGGCAGTCTTTGGGGATGGGGAGCTCGTTGCAGGTCGGTTTCCACAGAGGGTTGTTGGTTCAAAGCGGAGCTGGACCTTTATATCAATTGCCTGGAGCTCCTAGTGGGCTCCTTTGCAATCAAGAGTTTGCCCCATCTCAAGAAGAATTGTTGTATTCTTCTTCGAATGGACAATATCTTGGCGGTGAGATATGTCAACGAACTGGGCGGGACAAAGTCTCGCATACTGGCAGAGATTGCCAAGGACTTTTGGCACTTCTGTCTACAGCACTGGATTTTGGTAGTGGTGGAATATCTGCCGGGACACAGCAATTCGGGGGCACATTGGCAACCTCGCCACCTTTGGAATTTCAGCGACTGGAGACTTCACCCCAAGGTCTTTTAAGTTCTCTGCTCCCGGTGGGGTCTCGATAGACTTTTTTGCCTCCCGTCTCAACCGGCAGGTGAATAGATTTTTCAGCTGGAGACCAGACCCGGAAGCGCTAGCAAAAGACGCCTTTCTCCAGGCCTGGTCTCTGGATCTGGGTTATGCGTTTCCGCATTTCCTCATGATTCCCAGGGTTTTGGCTCAGATCAGTGTCAGCAGGCGGATCTCATTCTGGTGACTCCTCTCTGGAGGTCTCAGGCGTGGTTCCTGGTAGCTGTGGAATTGAGTTGCGAACATCATCTTTTGATTCCGTTCAGATGGAACCTTCTTCTGGACCCCCTGGGCCTTCTCCATCCTCTAATTATTTCGAGACAACTACCCCGGGTGGTTTGGCGACTTTCAGGGAAAGATGGAATCTCCTGGATCTTTCGCAGGAATCTTCCGCTTTCATTGCGGGGGCCTGGTCTTCCAGCACCCACAAGAGATATGCTTCCGCTTGGTGATGATGGTGTTCTTGGTACAGTACATGGAATGCAGATCCTTCTTCAGTGGATTGCAGTCTGGTCCTGAATTTTTGTCCTCCCTGGCTTCATCTGGCTTGGCTTATAGATCGGTTAATAATTATCGGTCTGACATTTCTGCGGGTCATTTGGCGGTGGATCGTAAACCGGTGAGGGAGTTACCCATCGTTTGCAAGCTTCTGAAAGGCATAAGGTTGGCTAACTCCCCTCGTCCGTTTTATTCTACCCTTTGGGATGTAAATATAGGGGGTCATTCTGACCCTGGCGGTAAAAGGCAGTTACCGCCGGTCAGAAGACCACCATAACACCGCCGCGGCCACGGTAACCCGCCAGGGTCATTCTGACCCACAACTGGCAAACCGCCAAAAACCCGACCTCCACTGAAGGCCGCCACATCAGCGGTCAGCGATAAACTGGAGATGACCAAACCTCCACCGTCACGCCAACAGAAATACGCCCATGCCATTACGACCCACGAATCCACGCGGCGGTCTTTCAACCGCGGTATCCCATTGGCGGTACACACCGCCGCGGTCAAAATACACACACATCTACAAAACACTGCCACATTGGACAATTACAAATACACACACCTGATACACATACAAACACCACTCCCACACAATCAATACGATATAAAACACACACCCACATCACCCACAAACCCCCACAAATCGAAATTCAGAGACAAGGCACAATACACAGAGAGAGAGCACAGGGAACGCAAACCACAACACACACAGGAACCCAACATCATCCCCCACACTACATCTACGCACAAAACACCACACACCACTACACTCATCACCACAAACACCACCCCACACCTCATCCACACCACCCCATGGCACCCCAAAGACACCCCAGGTTCTCGGACCAAGAACTCAGGGTCATGGTGGAGGAAATAATTAGGGTAGAGCCCCAGCTCTTCGGCACACAGGTGCAGCACACCACAATAGCCAGGAAGGCGGAGCTATGGCAAAGGATCGTCGACAGGGTCAACGCTGTGGGACAGCATCCCAGAAATCGGGAAGACATCCGAAAGCGCTGGAACGACCTACGGGGGAAGGTGCGAACGATGGTGTCAAGACACAACATCACTGTGCAGAAGACTGGCGGCGGACCCCCACCCACTCCACCCGAATTCACAGCATGGGAGCAAGAGGTCTTGAACATCCTGCATCCTGAGGGCCTCGCTGGAGTAGGCGGAGGAATGGACTCTGGTAAGTCTAATCTCAACTACTTCACCCCCCCAACCACCAGCATGCCAATCTGGGGGCAGTGGTAGTGGGCACACCGGCCAGGGGACAGAGGCCCAGGAACAAAGGGGAACTGGGAGGGCTGCTGTGCGACAGAGGGAGGACAGGCCTAGGGAACCCACTGTCCAAGAGGCCCTCACCACCATCATGGGAGCGTACCACCACTCCCAAGAGACGATGGCGACGGTCCTGGTCAGGTTCCAGGAGATCCAGGCCATGCAGGAGGGCCAGTACATGGGGTTCTGGGAAGAACTGCGCAGCATCAGTTCCGCAATGGGTACAATCGTGGTGGCACTCAACCAGATTGTCACCACATTGCGGGACCATGTGGCCCCCCAAAGGGCCCCTGCCACTAGCATGGAGGAAGAACAGCCCACCCCCTCCGCCGGCGCTAGTGGTCAGGAGGCCCCGACACAACAGCAACGGGCCACCCGGACCCCACCCCCCTGCAGAACAAGAACCACCCCGCAAGAAAGGCCTGAGATCTAGGAAGAAGACAGAGTAGGATGTCAAGACCCCCGCCATGCACGGATCCCCCCGGATGTCATCTCACTGTCCCACTTGTTCACCCTGTCCAACCTTGAACTGCCCCTGCTCCACCTTCCACAGGCATATGGACAATGCACCTGTGCGAACGAGAGTCTGGACTCTGCCATGGACATGCCTCCACCATCACCCATCACCCTTTTTGAACTATACACCAATTGTTGCACTTCAATAAACACAATTATTGCACAAAAACCATCTGGAGTCTGCTATTTATTTTTTTAAACCAAATGTATTCGATATAACCAACCAAAAATGTCCAATTTCATTGTGATGACAACATACCAGTGTCACACAGCAGTAGTCCATGGGGAAATAAACCAGAGGGCACTCCGTGGGGACCAGATCACTGAAATAGGAAGGCAAATTCACAACTAAGTTACCATACATTGGGGTGAAAGGTCAGACAGTAGAGAGCCAGTACTGTTACAGATATAATAAAATGCAGGAGTAGATTCTTACCCGTGTGTTACTGGAAATACTGCAGTATCACTCTGTCCCTGTTGTCTGTGTCGTCCTCTTCGTCGTCCTCCTCTTCACTCTCCGCAGGCTCCACAGCGGCCACAACACCACCATCTGGACCATCCTCCTGCAGGAAAGGCACCTGGCGTCGCAAAGCCAGGTTGTGAAGCATGCAGCAGGCCACGATGATATGACACACCTTCTTTGGTGAGTACATTAGGGATCCACCTGTCATATGCAGGCACCTAAACCTGGCCTTCAGGAGGCCGAAGGTCCGCTCGATCACCCTCCTAGTACGCCCATGGGCCTCATTGTACCGTTCCTCTGCCCTTGTCCTGGGATTCCTCACTGGGGTCAATAGCCAAGGCAGGTTGGGATAACCAGAGTCACCAATTAGCCACACACGCTGTCTCTGTAGCTGTTCCATCACATAAGGGATGCTGCTATTTTGCATGACGTACGCGTCATGCACTGACCCTGGGAACTTGGCATTTAAATGGGAGATGTACTGGTCAGCCAAACAGACCACCTGGACATTCATCGAATGATAACTTTTTCGGTTCCTGTACACCTGCTCATTGTCTTTTGGGGGGACCAAAGCCACATGGGTACCATCAATGGCACCAATGATATTGGGAATGTGTCCAAGGGCATAGAAATCACCCTTCACTGTAGGCAAGTCACCCACCTCAGGGAATATGATGTAGCTCCGCATGTATTTCATCCGGGCAGACAACACTCTGGACAATACCTTTGAAAACATAGGCTGAGACATCCCAGATGAAATGGCCACTGTAGTTTGAAATGATCCACTAGCCAAAAAATGGAGTACTGACAGCACCTGCACTAGAGGCGGAATCCCTGTGGGTTGGCGGATGGGTGACATCAGGTCTGGCTCCAGCTGGGCACACAGTTCCTGTATAGTGGCACTGTTGAGTCTGTAGGTGAGTATGACATGTCGTTCTTCCATTGTCGACAGGTCCACCAGCGGTCTGTACACAGGAACATTCCTCCGTCTCCTCGCAAGTCCCAGCGGACGGTGCCTAGGAAGGACAACATGGAGCACAGAGTCAATCAACCCACAGGTAAGTTCCCACAGCCTGCACAGTACACAAATCTCTCTGGATTGAATGGCTTGTATGAGTGTCGAAGCAAGGCCTAGCCATGTGTGACGCAGTAGGAATTAAGCCATGTGGGCCCTTGAAATGGCGGCTGCCTGACCTGTGAAGTGTGACAATGTGAAGTGAGGCAATTGCGCTGGCGTGGCACGCCGTGGCGGTAGGCGGTCGGAGACCGCGGCGCAAAGCAGCATTGGTTAACATTGAACCCTATGGGTTTCAGGAGCCAATGACGATGTGCGCCGGCGGTCGCGGTACGCACCGCTGCGGTACGCACCGCTGCGGGCGTGACCGCCATTTTCTCTCTGCTTAATCACACAAGACCTGAGCATCCACAGGAGAGGACCTATACTGCAAGTGCTGCTGTGACCTCGGTCTGGAAGTGACAATGGCTGCTGCGACTGGGGAAAGGGCCCCCGCCTTCAGTTCCGAAGAGTTGGAGAAGCTCGTGGACGGGGTCCTCCCCCAGTATGCGCTACTCTACGGTCCTCCAGACCAACAGGTGAGTACACGGGGGCCAATGCAGAGTGGGCAATGCCTGTGATGAGTGGGGTGGATGTACGATGGAGGGGAGGGGAGCGAATTACGAATGCATGGCACGACAGATGAGAGCATGTGCCACATGACAAGTTTGGGGAGGGGGGCCACTCACATCGAGCATGCAGAAAAGTGATGATGTTTCTTTTCCCCCCCTGTACATGTCACATAGGTCAGCACCCATCAGAAGATCGATATTTGGTGTGCCATCGCCAAGGACGTCCGGGCCCTGGGGGTCCACAACAGACGTGGCACCCACTGCCGCAAGAGGTGGGAGGACATCCGCCGCAGGAGCAGGAAGACCGCTGAGGCTCTGCTGGGGATGGCCTCCCAACCTAGGAGGGGTGCCAGTGGTACCTTGACCCCCCTGATGTCCCGGATCCTGGCGGTGGCCTACCCCGATTTAGATGGGCGCTTGAGGACATCACAGCAGACACAAGGGGGTGAGTATCAGCACATTCAGCTATATTTGCGCGCAGTGGAGGTGCCTGGGTGGGGGAGGAGGGCTGTGGGTATCCCTAGGCCAGGGCGATTTCTGTAGGCTAGGCCCCTCCGTGAGGTATGGTCCTGTGCCCCCACCCCCATCTCTGTAGGGTGCCTAGTAACGCTATTCATGGACCTGTGTATTCTGTGTGGGCAGTTGTCGCCCATAGGCTTGTAGGGCATGTCCCAGTGAATGAGTAGTGTACCCCAAGTGCGCAGCGTAGTGCAGGGGGCTTCTGTGTCTGTCCTCTCCGCCAACGGTGTCCCCAGTGCATGCACTCAACTTGTCTTTATTTCTCCACCCCCCCCCCCAATTTTCTTTGTTTTTCTGTGAATGTGTGCATTAGCATCATCAGGCGGAGGAGAAGTGGCATCGGCGCAAGAGGGAGCTGCATCTCACATGGCCCCGGAGGGCCATGCAACGGACTCCGACATGACCAGTGAGACAGAGGGCGAGGGGGGCTCCACCACGGGGACCCATGCAGACGTCAGTGACACCGACACGTCCTCGGATGGGAGCTCCCTTGCGGTGGCGGCAACATCCGTGCCCACCGAAACTACAGGTACAGCCGCCACCCAGCGCACCAGCTCCGCCCTCCCAGCAGCCCCTCGGCCTTCGGCCCGTGCCCGCACGGCCAGGAAGGCGGCCATCTCCTTCGCCCCAGGCAGCTCAGGCCCTGCCCCAGTCACCCCTGCTGCCCTCAGTGAGGAGGTGATTGACCTCCTGAGGACCATCATTGTTGGGCAGTCTACCCTTTTGAATGCCATCCAGGGTGTGGAGAGGGAGGTGCATCAAAGCAATGCATACCTGGAGGGCCTTCATTCGGGTCAGGCTGCCCAGCAGCGATCGTTCAACGCTCTGGCCTCAGCACTGACGGCAGCGATTGTCCCTGTCTCCAGCCTCCCTCTTCTAACTCCCTCCACCCAGTCCCACTCCCCTGTTCCTCTGCCTATCCCATCCACACCTACAGACCAGCCTGCACACACCTCAACACCCAAGGGAAGCTCATCCAGACATAAGCACCACAGAACACACAAGCATTCACACAAGCAACATACAGATGCAGACATGCCAACAGCCACTGCCTCCTCTGTGTCCCCCACCTCCTCGTCTCCCTCCTCCCTCCCTGTGACGTCTACACTCACACCTGCATGCACACCACCATCAGCCAGTACACCCATCACCAGCACACCCTCCAGACCAGTCCGCACACGTGCAGTCACCACCCCCACTGCCATGTACACATCCCCTGTGTCCTCTCCCAGTGTGTCTGTCACCCCCGCTTCCAAACCACACAAACGCAGGCAGGCACCCAACCAACAGCCATCCACCTCACGTCAGCCTCCAGCCCAAGCACCTGCACCCAAAGACACCAGACTTGACTCTCCTACAACCACATCCTCTTCCTCCACTCCCATTCCCACTCCAGCTACCCTTCCCATTGCTCCTAAAAAACTATTCCTCTCTAAAGTGAACCTCTTTTCCCCACCTGACCCACCCCCTCCATCTCGTAAGAGTTCCAAAAACACCTAAGCCACTACCAGCCCAGCAACTCCCAAGAACGTCGTGCCTGGTTTTTGGAGTCCGCCCTTTCCTTGGGCAGGGACATCGGCCAGCAGCAAAGGCACAGCCAGCCCCCCCCCCCCTGGGAAGAGGAGCAAAAAACTGAAGGGCAGGCACGAGAGGCCTGATACGCCTGCCCCCAAGGAGGGTAGCCTTGCACCGTCACCTGCCACATCGGGTAAGGGAGCCAAGGGCCACGGAGAGTCTGCCAAGGAGGGCAAGGGCAGCAAAGCGCCAAAGGCAGGGAGCAGCCGACCTGGCCATGAGGGCCCCACCAGCCCCATTCCGGGGGTATCGGAGGAGACCCAGGGCCCCAGGACTCCATCAAAGGAGGGCCCGCAACGGAAAGGTCCGATGCTGACTGAGCGGGAAGTATTGGCCAGGTGTGGTTCACTCGAAACACAAGACAGGCACCGCTGAACAGGCCCCGCCGTGAGAAGCACCGCTGGACAGGGCCCCGCCAAGACAGGCACCGCTGAACAGGGCCCGCCGTGAGAAGCACCGCTGAACAGGGCCCGCCGTGAGAAGCAACGCTGAACAGGGCCCCGCCGTGAGAAGCACCGCTGAACAGGGCCCCGGCAAGACAGGCACCGCTGAACAGGGCCCGCTGTGAGAAGCACCGCTGGACATGGCCCGCCGTGAGAAGCACCGCTGAACAGGGCCCCGCCAAGACAGGCACCGCTCCGCTGGGCCCTCCTGTCAAGCACCGCTCCGCTGGGCCCTCATCTCAAGCACCGCTCCGCTGGGCCCTCCTGTCAAGCACCGCTCCGCTGGGCCCTCCTGTCAAGCACCGCTCCGCTGGGCCCTCATCTCAAGCACCGCTCCGCTGGGCCCTCCTGTCAAGCACCGCTCCGCTGGGCCCTCATCTCAAGCACCGCTCCGCTGGGCCCTCATCTCAAGCACCGCTGGCCCATTGGCAGGCCCGGTTCTGTGTCGGGCAGGGCTTCACGAGGCACTCTGCCCACCATGCCTCCTCCATGACCAGTGGACTCTGTAATCCACCTGATGGACTGTGGCTTTGCACTCCCCAGGATGGCACAGTGGGCAATCCACCCACTGTAGAGACTTGAGAGACTGTGGCTTTGCACTCCCCAGGATGGCACAGTGGGCAATCCACCCACTTGTGAGACTTGAGAGACTGTGGCTTTGCACTCCCCAGGATGGCACAGTGGGCATGGAGGCCCTTCGTGGATCTGGCGTAGTGGACTCATGTGGCTGAGGTGCCCCCCCTTCCCTTCCCCCTGAGGTGCCAGTATTTTATTATTGTGATGCCCCAGCAGTGTTCTCTCCAATGGACTCGATCTTGTGTGTGGGCTTTGCCCATGTGTTGCTGCACATTGGCCCACGGACATTTGAACTTTGCAAAACTGTGCCGGACTTTTGCTACTTGTATATATATAGTTCTAGATGTGTAATAATTCTGGATATATTGCTAAGTTCGCTATACTTCATTATTTCTATAATATAGTTCTATTTTTACAATCATTGCCTTTTGTCTTTGCATTTTTGTTTTGGGGGTTTGGGGGTGTCACTCTGACTTTTTAATCTGCATTGGTGTGTAGGTATTTCGGTGGGGGTGAGGGTGGGGGTGGGTGTGTGGCGTATGTGTGTGCCCGTAACCTTTCCTCCTCCCCCCTCCCCTGTGTCGTAGGTGCAGTACTCACCGTTGTCGTCTGCAGCGACCTACGTGATCCTGGAAGAAGAGCAGGAAGGCAATGGCTGGGAGGATGTGGAGTTCCGGTTCCATGCTGTTCCGATTCCGCGTGGAGTGTGTCGAGGTGAGCGTTTTCCATTTGAAATGTCTGTTTCCGCTGTGTTTTTATCGGCGGGGCTCCCGCCCCGGAAAAGGTGGCGGATTGGTGAGTCGTGATAGGGTGGGCGGTACATTGTCTGCCGCCTGTCTGTTGGCGGTGACCACCGCTCTGTTTGTTTGTGCCGCCGTGGCGGTCGGAGTGTTAAAGCGGCGGCCTGTGTTGGCGGTTCCCGCCAGGGTCAGAATTCCATTTTTTGGACCGCCAGCCTGTTGGCGGGTTGGCCGCCGCTTTAACACTGACCGCCAGGGTCAGAATGACCCCCATAGTCTTGAGATTTTTAGAGTCTTGGACAGATAATAGATTCCTTTCCAGGAAATAACAATCGGCTAAGCTCACTATGTTGTTATATTTAATCTCTTGCAAATGAGTTTCTGATGTTAGGGCCTTAGATTTGGCGGGTAGGTTTTTTCTCCCCTGAGGGGGTAACTTTCCATTTCTTGTCGTACCAAGTGCAATTCTAAATCAGTTTCTTATCCTCATTTTGTAGACAATCCAAAATTGTGTGTGGTACAATGTCTAAGAGCTTACGAGGTAAGTATAGAAGAATTTTGTTCTGATATGGAGGGACAGTTATTGATTTCACTTGTTAAACCTTATCATCCAGTTTCATCAGTGAAGAAGGCTGGCCTGGCTTGTAGTGGGTACCAGAGGTACTTACACCTTGTGCCAGGTCCAGTTATCCCTTATTAGTGTAGAAGAGGTGTTTCTAGCAGCTTAGGCTGATAGAAGGTAGCTATGGCAAAGCAGCTTAGGCTGAACTAGGAGACATGTAAAGCTCTTACTATACCACTGGTGTCATATGCACAATATCATAAGAAAACACAATACACAGATATAATAAAAATAAAGGTACTTTATTTTTATGACAATATGCCAAAAGTATCTCAGTGAGTACCCTCAGTATGAGGATGCCAAATATACACAAGATATATGTATACAATACCAAAAATATGCAGTAATAGCAAAAGGAAGTAATGCAAGCAGTGTAAAGTTACAATAGATTGCAATAGGAGCACATAGGTATAGGGGCAACACAAACCATATTCTCCAAAAGTGGAATGCAAACCATGAATGGACTTATCTATACCGCATAGGCAGTGTGAGGTTGACATGGCACCCTGAGGGGAGTGCCATGTCGACTTTGTTGTTTTATCCCCACTAGCACACACAAGCTGGCAAGCAGTGTGTCTGTGCTGAGTGAGGGGTCCCCAGGGTGGCATAAGACATGCTGCAGCCCTTAGAGACCTTCCCTGGCATCAGGATCCTTGGCACCAGGGGTACCAGTTATAAGGGACTTACCTGGATGCCAGGGTGTGCCAATTGTGGAAACAAAAGTACAGGTTAGGGAAAGAACACTGGTGCTGGGGCCTGGTTAGCAGGCCTCAGCACACTTTCAAATCAAAACTTAGCATCAGCAACGGCAAAAAGTCAGGGGGTAACCATGCCAAGGAGGCATTTCCTTATAAGTGGTAAGACAGGTGGGCACCCAAAGGCCCCCCTCATTCCACTTCCAGTGGTGGGGGTCCCCTTTGAAAGAGTGGGTGTGGACATAGTGGGTCCACTTGAACCGCCCACAGCCTCAAGGTACCAATACATACTAGTAGTAGTGGATCATTCTACTAGATACCCTGAAGCAATTCCCCTTAGGTCGACT
This sequence comes from Pleurodeles waltl, assembly GCF_031143425.1. NCBI lineage: Eukaryota > Metazoa > Chordata > Amphibia > Caudata > Salamandridae > Pleurodeles > Pleurodeles waltl. The sequence continues at coordinate 1,550,451,112 of NC_090446.1, forward strand.
ACTGCCCCTGCAGTAGCCAAAGCACCCATTGGTATTTTTACCAGAGTGGGATTTCCTAAGGAGGTGGTGTCTGACAGAGGTACCAACTTCATGTCAGCATACCTGAAACACATGTGGAATGAGTGTGGGGTGACTTATAAATTCACCACACCATACCATCCACAAACCAATGGTCTTGTTGAAGGATTTAACAAGACACTGAAAGGCATGATCATGGGGCTCCCTGAAAAACTCAAAAGGAGATGGGATGTCCTCTTGCCATGTCTGCTTTTTGCCTACAGACAGGTGCCTCAGAAGGGAGTGCGGTTTTCCCCCTTTGAACTTCTGTTTGGCCATCCTGTGTGGGGACCACTAGCTCTTGTAAAAGAAGGCTGGGAGAGACCTCTTCACGAGCCTAAACAAGATATAGTGGACTATGTACTAGGCCTACGTTCAAGGATGGCAGAGTACATGGAAAAGGCAAGTAAAAACCTTGATGCCAGCCAACAACTCCAGAAGATGTGGTATGACCAAAAGGCTGCTATGGTTGAGTTTCAGCCAGGGCAGAAAGTCTGGGTTCTGGAGCCTGTGGCTCCCAGGGCACTTCAAGACAAATTCAGTGGCCCCTACCCAGTGCTAGAAAGGAAGATTCAGGTCAACCACCTGGTGGACCCAGGCACTAGCAAGACCCCCAAAAGGGTGATCCATGTGAAACGCCTCAAACTCTTCCATGACAGGGCAGATGTGAATCTGTTGATGGTAACAGATGAGGACAAGGAAGCTGAGAGTGAACCTCTCCCTGATCTCCTCTCCACAGACCCTAAAGATGGCTCAGTTGATGGAGTGATCTATTCAGACACCCTCTCTGGCCAACAGCAATCTGACTGTAGGAAGGTCCTGCAACAGTTTGCTGAGCTCTTTTCCCAAACTCCCGGTCAGACACACCTGTGCACCCATGATGTGGACACAGGAGACAGCATGCCTGTCAAAACCAAAATTTTCAGACAGTCTGACCAAGTTAAGGAAAGCATCAAGGTGGAAGTCCACAAGACGCTGCAATTGGGAGTCATTGAGCACTCTGACAGCCCCTGGACTAGCCCAGTGGTCTTATTCCCCAAACCTCACACCAAAGATGGAAAGAGAGAGATGAGGTTTTGTGTGGACTACAGAGGACTTAATTCTGTCACCAAGACAGATGCCCATCCTATTCCAAGGGCAGATGAATTGATAGACAAACTAGGTGCTGCCCGATACTTAAGTACCTTTGACTTGACAGCAGGGTACTGGCAAATAAAAATGGCACCAGGAGCAAAAGAAAAGACAGCTTCTCCACACCTGATGGGCATTAACAGTTTACTGTTATACCCTTTGGTTTAAAGAATGCCCCTGCCACCTTCCAAAGGTTGGTGAATCAAGTCCTTGCTGGCTTGGAGTCCTTTAGTGCAGCTTATCTTGACGATATTGCTGTCTTTAGCTCCAACTGGCAGGATCACCTGGTCCACCTGAAGAAGGTTTTGAAGTCCCTGCAAGCAGCAGGCCTCTTTATCAAGGCATCCAAATGTCAGATAGGGCAGGGAACTGTGGTTTACTTGGGACACCTTGTAGGTGGAGGCCAAGTTCAGCCACTCCAGCCCAAGATCCAGACTATTCTGGACTGGGCAGCTCCAAAAACCCAGACCCAAGTCAGGGCATTCCTTGGCTTGACTGGGTACTACAGGAGGTTTGTGAAGGGATATGGATCCATAGTGACAGCCCTCACAAAACTCACCTCCAAGAAAATGCCCAAGAAGGTAAACTGGACTGTAGAATGCCAACAGGCCTTTGACACCCTGAAACAAGCAATGTGCACAGCACCAGTTCTCAAGGCTCCAGATTACTCCAAGCAGTTCATTGTGCAGACTGATGCCTCTGAAAATGGGATAGGGGCAGTTTTGTCCCAAACAAATGATGATGGCCTTGACCAGCCTGTTGCTTTCATTAGCAGGAGGTTACTCCCCAGGGAGCAGCGTTGGAGTGCCATTGAGAGGGAGGCCTTTGCTGTGGTTTGGTCCCTGAAGAAGCTGAGACCAGACCTCTTTAGTACTCACTTTGTAGTTCAAACTGACCACAGACCTCTCAGATGGCTAATGCAAATGAAAGGTGAAAATTCAAAACTGTTGAGGTGGTCCATCTCCCTACAGGGAATGGACTTTATAGTGGAACACAGACCTGGGACTGCCCATGCCAATGCAGATGGCCTTTCCAGGTTCTTCCACTTAGAAAATGAAGACTCTCTTGGGAAAGGTTAGTCTCATCCTCTTTCGTTTGTGGGGGGGGGGGTTGTGTAAGGAAATGCCTCCTTGGCATGGTTACCCCCTGACATTTTGCCTTTGCTGATGCCAAGTTATGATTTGAAAGTGTGCTGAGGCCTGCTAACCAGGCCCCAGCACCAGTGTTCTTTCCCTAAACTGTACCTTTGTTTCCACAATTGGCACACCCTGGCATCCAGGTAAGTCCCTTGTAACTGGTACCCCTGGTACCAAGTGCCCTGATGCCAGGGAAGGTCTCTAAGGGCTGCAGCATGTCTTATGCCACCCTGGGGACCCCTCACTCAGCACATGCACACTGCTTGCCAGCTTGTGTGCGCTGGTGGGGAGACAATGACCAAGTCGACATGGCACTCCCCTCAGGGTGCCATGCCAACCTCACACTGCCTATAGGTATAGATAAGTCACCCCTCTAGCAGGCCTTACAGCCCCAAGGCAGGGTGCACTATACCCTAGGTGAGGGCATAAGTGCATGAGCACTATGCCCCTACAGTGTCTAAGCAAAACCTTAGACATTGTAAGTGCAGGGTAGCCATAAGAGTATATGGTCTGGGAGTCTGTCATGCACGAACTCCACAGCACCATAATGGCCACACTGAAAACTGTGAAGTTTGGTATCAAACTTCTCAGCACAATAAATGCACACTGATGCCAGTGTACATTTTATTGTAACATACACCCCAGAGGGCACCTTTGAGGTGCCCCCTCAAACCTTAACCGACTATCCGTGTATGCTGACTAGTTTTAGCAGCCTGCCACACACCAGACATGTTGCTGGCCACATGGGGAGAGAGCCTTTGTCACTCTGTGGCTAGTAACAAAGCCTGTACTGGGTGGAGATGCTTATCACCTCCCCCTGCAGGAACTGTAACACCTGGCGGTGAGCCTCCCTGTGGAAAGCGTCGCTGGAGCAGTGTCTTTAGAAGTGGGGAGACAGGCCGGTAGAGCTGGGGCCAAAGCAGTTGGTGTCTCCGTCTTCTCTGCAGGTTTTTCAGCTCAGCAGTCCTTCTTCGTCTTAGTTTGCAGGAATCTATCTTGCTGTGTTCTGGGAGCCCCTAAATACTCGATTTAGGGGTGTGTTTAGGTCTGGGGGGTTAGTAGCCAATGGCTACTAGCCCTGAGGGTGGCTACACCCTCTTTGTGCCCCCTCCCTGAGGGGAGGGGGGCATATCCCTAATCCTATTGGGGGAATCCTCCATCTGCAAGATGGAGGATTTCTAAAAGTTAGAGTCACCTCAGCTCAGGACACCTTAGGGGCTGTCCTGACTGGCCAGTGACTCCTCCTTGTTTTTCTCATTATCTCCTCCGGCCTTGCTGCCAAAAGTGGGGTCGTGGCCGGAGGGGGCGGGCAACTCCACTAGCTGGAGTGCCCTGGGGTGCTGTAACAAAGGGGGTGAGCCTTTGAGGCTCACCGCCAGGTGTTACAGTTCCTGCAGGGGGAGGTGAGAAGCACCTCCACCCAGTACAGGCTTTGTTACTCGCCACAGAGTGACAAAGGCACTCTCCCCATGTGGACAGCAACATGTCTGGTGTGTGGAAGGCTGCTAAAACTAGTCAGCCTACACGGATAGTCGGTTGAGGTTTCAGGGGGCATCTCTAAGATGCCCTCTGAGGTGTATTTCACAATAAAATGTACACTGGCATCAGTGTGCATTTATTGTGCTGAGAAGTTTGATACCAAACTTCACAGTTTTCAGTGTAGCCATTATGGTGCTGTGGAGTTCGTGCATGACAGACTCCCAGACCATATACTCTTATGGCTACACTGCACTTACAATGTCTAAGGTTTTGCTTAGACAATGTAGGGGCATAGTGCTCATGCACTTATGCCCTCACCTATGGTATAGTGCACCCTGTCTTAGGGCTGTAAGGCCTGCTAGAGGGGTGACTTATCTATACCTGTAGGCAGTGTGAGGTTGGCATGGCACCCTGAGGGGAGTGCCATTTCGACTTAGTCTTTTTATTCCCACCAGCACACACAAGCTGGCAAGCAGTGTGTCTGTGCTGAGTGAGGGGTCCCCAGGGTGGCATAAGGCATGCTGCAGCCCTTAGAGACCTTCCCTGGCATCAGGGCCCTTGGTACCAGGGGTACCAGTTACAAGGGACTTACCTGGATGCCAGGGTGTGCCAATTGTGGAAACAAAGGTACAGGTTAGGGAAAGAACACTGGTGCTGGGGCCTGGTTAGCAGGCCTCAGCACACTTTCAACTCATAACTTGGCATCAGCAAAGGCAAAATGTCAGGGGGTAACCATGCCAAGGAGGCATTTCCTTACACAGTCCATTAGTCTGTGGATGATAAGGAGTGGTGAATTTGTAGGTTATACCACATTCCTTCCACATTGCTTTCAAGTATGCAGACATGAAGTTGCTACCCCTGTCTGATACAACCTCTTTAGGGAAACCCACCCTGGAAAAGATTCCCAGGAGGGCCTTTGCCACTGCAGGTGCTGTAGTGGTCCTTAGAGGAATTGCTTCATGATATCTTGTGACATGGTCCACAACCATCAAGATACACCTATTGCCTGAAGCAGTAGGAGGGTCAAGGGGGCCAACTATGTCACCCCCTACCCTTTCAAAGGGGACCCCAACCACAGGTAGTGGAATAAGGGGAGCCTTTGGAGTGCCACCAGGCTTGCCACTGGCTTGGCAGGTTACACAAGACTTACAAAAATCTTTTGTGTCCTCTGACATCCTAGGCCAGTGAAACAGGGGGACAAGCCTTTCCCATGTTTTGATCTGACCCAAATGCCCAGCCAAAGGAATGTCATGTGCCAGAGTTAGGAAGAACTCTCTGTACTGCAGGGGAATGACCAATCTCCTGGCTGCTCCAGGTTTTGGGTCCCTTGCCTCGGTGTACAAGAGGTTGTCCTCCCAGTAAACTCTATGTGAGTCACTGACATCCCCATTTTGCTGTTTGACAGGTTGCTGTCTGAGACCCTCTAATGTGTGACAGGTTTACTGTGCAACACTCAGCTCTTCCCTGGCAGGCCCCCCTCCACCCAAAAGCTCAGCAGTGTCTGCTGCCAGCTCATCTGGTGAAGGTTCTGCACAGGGAGGAAATTATTCTTCCTCAGAAGGAGAATCATCTGTAGAGGGAGGGATAGTGGGTAGGGATTTACCCTTGCTACACCTAGCTTTAGGGAGCACTTGGTCCATTGTTCCAGGATCCAAGTTACCCTGTCCTTTTTGCTTTTTGGCCTGATCCCTTGTCAAAGCAAAAATATGCCCAGGAGTGCCCAGCATTGCTGCATGAGCCTCCAACTCCACTTCTGCCCACGCTGATGTCTCTAAATCGTTCCCTAGTAGACAGTCTACAGGTAAATCTGAGGCAACTACAATTTTCTTTGGACCAGTAACCCCCCCCCCCCCCACCTCCCAGTTGAGATTCACAACAGCCATGGGGTGGCTAAGGGTATTGTTATGAGCGTCTGTCACTTGGTACTGCTGACCAAGTAGGTGTTGTTCAGGGTGCACCAGTTTCTCTATCACCATGGTAACACTGGCACCTGTGTCCCTGTAGGCCTGAACCTCAACACCATTTATTAGGGGAAGTTGCTTGTACATATCCATATTAAGGGGACAAGCAACCAAGGTGGCCAAATGAATGGCACTTTCAGAGACTAACACAGCCTCTGTGGTCTCCCTAACAAGACCAACCCCAACTACATTACCAATAGTGAGCCCAGCTACTCCCTTGGATTGGCTATTTGTAGTTTTGCTCCCACCACAGCTGCTATTACTAGGGGCACTAGAATTTGCAGCAGGGGTTGTGGTAGTGGAAGGTTTGGTGTTTTTCTTTGGACAACTGGAGTCAGTTGCCCAATGGCCTTTGACTTTGCACAAATAACACCAAGGCTTTTTAACTTGATTATTGGAAGAGGATTTGGACCCACCACCCCCACCAGAGGATTTTTGTGGGCCTGATAAAGACTCAGTTTTACTTTTGTCCCCACCCTTGTCAGAAGACTTACCATCCTTCTTCTTGCCATCCTTGTCGCCCCTGTATGAACTTTTCTGTTCACTCTTGTTCTGACCCATTTGTCTGCCTTCTTTCCCAATTCTTGGGGAGAGGTCAGATCTGAGTCCACTAGATATTGGTGTAACAAGTCAGACACACAGTTATTCAGAATATGCTCTCTCAGAATGAGATTATACAGGCTTTCATAGCCTACTCTACTGCCATGTAACCACCCCTCCAAGGCCTTCACTGAACAGTCTACAAAGTATGTTCAGTCTTTTCTGGTGTCTCTGAACGTAATCCTGTATTGTTCAGTGGTTAAGCCAAATCCATCCAAGAGTGCATCCTTCAAAACTGCAAAATTATTAGCATCACTTTCTCTAACAGTAAGGAGCCTATCCCTACCCTTTCCAGTGAAAGATAGCCACAATATAACAGCCCACTGCCTTTGAGGGAGCCCCTGTACCATACAGGCCCTCTCAAGTGCAGCAAACCACTTGTTGATGTCATCCCCCTCCTTGTAAGGGGGGACTATCTTGTGCAGATTCCTGGAATCATGCTCTCTAACAGGATTACTATCAGGAATACTGCTGCTGCCACCATGGGGTCGTAACCCCAACCTCTGTCTCTTCTTCTCAATGACCAGGGATTCCCTATCTAAGGACAGCTGTTGCTGTTTAAGCTTCAGCCTGGTCTCTTCAACCCTCAACTTTTTGAGTTCCCTTTCTAACAAGTTATCCTGAGGGTGGGTGGGTTGGGAATGCTTGGAAACAGAGGACAAGTTTGAAACAACAGAGGGGAATCTGTCCCTAACTGACTGGACCCTAGCAACTTGGCCTCTAGGAATAAAGATTTCCCTACTGTGATGGTAACCACCATTACTACCAACATTACTGGGTGTCCTGCTACGGGGCCGATCCTGATCAGAACCCTCCCTACCTCCCTCAAGAAGATCCCCTGAGTCAGATTGGGAACCTTCTATTAACCTCTCATTTGATGTGACTGCTTGGGACTTATCATTCACAATAAGCATGTTAAATAGAAACTCTTTGGTAGGGTTATTTCCTATCACTAAACCTCCATCTAAGCAGAGACTCCTTAGGCTCTTGTAATTCAAATTGTCATAAGGTGTATTGACCATTTTAAGAGCTGACTCTACTACAGACATGATAGCAAAAGGTTTAGAGACAGTAGAAGGAAGAAAAAGTTTCAGAACTTTTTAAAGAACAGAGAAAAAACCTTTTTCTAACTTATAGAAAACTTTTAGAAGTTTAGAGAAACTTTTCAGAACTTTGTAGAAAGTTTAAGAGGAGAAAAGCAAAACTTTTTGGTTAGGTGTACATACACTGAACTGTTTTGTATATTATTCTCTTATGAAAAGTACACAATGACATAGTGGTAAGAAGTTACAAGTACTTATCCCACCGCTGCACAACCAATGTAGGAGGCTGGCCTGGCTTGTAGTGGGTACCAGAGGTACTTACACCTTGTGCCAGGTCCAGTTATCCCTTATTAGTGTAGAAGAGGTGTTTCTAGCAGCTTAGGCTGATAGAAGGTAGCTATGGCAAAGCAGCTTAGGCTGAACTAGGAGACATGTAAAGCTCCTACTATACCACTGGTGTCATATGCACAATATCATAAGAAAACACAATACACAGAGTTACTGAAAATAAAGGTACTTTATTTTTATGACAATATGCCAAAAGTATCTCAGTGAGTACCCTCAGCATGAGGATAAGTTATATACACAAGATATATGTACACAAACCAAAATTAGGTAAGTAATAGCAAGAAAATTAATGCAAACAGTGTAGAATTACAATGGATTGCAATAGGAGCACATAGGGATAGGGGCAACACAAACCATATTCTCTAGAAGTGGAATGCGAACCACGAATGGACCCCAAACCTATGTGAGCTTGTAGAGGGTCGCTGGGACTGTAAGAAAACAGTAAGGGTTAGAAAAATAGCCCACCCCAAGACCCTGAAAAGTAGGTGTAAAGTGCACCTACTATCCCCAGAGAGCACAGAAGTCGTGATAGGGGAATTCTGCAAGGAAGACCAACACCAGCAATGCAACAACAATGGATTTCCTGACGAGAGTACCTGTGGAACAAGGGGACCAAGTCCAAGAGTCACGATCAAGTCGGAAGTGGGCAGATGGCCAGGAAATGCCAGCTGTGTGTGCAAAGAAGCTGCCACCGGATGGTAGAAGCTGTGGATTCTGCAAGAACGACAAGGGCTAGAAACTTCCCCTTTGGAGGATGGATGTCCCACGTCGTGAAGAGTCGTGCAGAGGTGTTTCCGTGCAGAAAGACCGCAAACAAGCCTTGCTAGCTGCAAGGGTCACGGTTAGGGTTTTTGGATGCTGCTAACCAGAACCTCAGTGGTTATGCTCTCTCATTTCTTTCCAAATTGTCACTAACAGGCTAGTGACCAATTTCACCAATTTACATTGGCATACTGGAGCACTCTTATAATTCCCTAGTATATGGTACTGAGGTACCCAGGGTATTGGGGTTCCAGGAGATCCCTATGGGCTGCAGTATTTCTTTTGCCACCCATAGGGAGCTCTGACAATTCTTACACAGGCCTGCCACTGCAGCCTGAGTGAAATAACGTCCACGTTATTTCACAGCTATTTACCACTGCACTTAAGTAACTTATAAGTCACCTATATGTCTAACCTTTACCTGGTAAAGGTTAGGTGCTAAGTTACTTAGTGTGTGGGCACCCTGGAACTAGCCAAGATGGCCCCACATTGTTCAGGGCAAATTCCCCGGACTTTGTGAGTGCGGGCACACCATTACACGCGTGCAGTACACATAGGTCACTACCTATGTGTAGCTTCACAATGGTAACTCCGAATATGGCCATGTAACATGTCTATGATCATGGAATTGCCCCCTCTATGCCATCCTGGCATTGTTGGCACAATCCCATGATCCCACGGGTCCCTAGCACAGACCCGGGTACTGCCAAACTGCCTTTTCAGGGGTTTCACTGCAGCTGCTGCTGCTGCTAACCCCTCAGACAGGTTTCTGCCCTCCTGGGGTCCAGCCAGGCTTGGCCCAGGAAGGCAGAACAAAGGACTTCCTCAGAGAGAGGGTGTTACACCCTCTCCCTTTGGAAAAAGGTGTCAGGGCTGGGGAGGAGTAGCCTCCCCCAGCCTCTGGAAATGCTTTGATGGGCACAGATGGTGCCCATCTCTGCATAAGCCAGTCTGCACCGGTTCAGGGATCCCGCAGCCCTGCTCTGGCGCGAAACTGGACAAAGGAAAGGGGAGTGACCACTCCCCTGACCTTCACCTCCCCTGGGAGGTGCCCAGAGCTCCTTCAGTGTGCTCAGACCTCTGCCATCTTGGAAACAGAGGTGCTGCTGGCACACTGGACTGCTCTGAGTGGCCAGTGCCAGCAGGTGACGTCAGAGACTCCTTCTGATAGGCTCCTTCAGGTGTTGCTAGCCTATCCTCTCTCCTAGGTAGCCAAACCTCCTTTTCTGGCTATTTAGGGTCTCTGCTTTGGGGAATTCCTTAGATAACGAATGCAAGAGCTCATCAGAGTTCCTCTGCATCTCTCTCTTCACCTTCTGCCAAGGAATCGACTGCTGACCATGCTGGAAGCCTGCAAAACTGCAACAAAGTAGCAAAGACGACTACTGCGACCTTGTAACGCTGATCCTGACGCCTTCTTGACTGTTTTCCTGGTGGTGCATGCTGTGGGGGTAGTCTGCCTCCTCTCTGCACTAGAAGCTCCGAAGAAATCTCTTGTGGGTCGACTGAATCTTCCCCCTGCAACCGCAGGCACCAAAGAACTGCATCACGGAAAGGAGGCGGCGGACGTGGTGTTGATCACTCTGGTTTTGAAGGCGCAACCGTGGTTTCCACTGCTTCTAGAGCTGGCCTGTGACTCTCCCCTGCTCCGTCTGTGGTCGCAGGAGATGCTATTGGGACCCCAAGGAGAACTGCACCCTCTGGTAGTGGAAAGGCAGTTGCATCTGATGGCCTGGAGGGTTTCAGGCAACAGTGGTGCTTGCAAGGCCTTTCGGAAACGGCTGCAAGCTTTATCAGTATAGCGTGGGCACCATCTAGTAGGAAGAGATACTTCTTGGCATGGAGAGCTTGGTGAGGTTGGTGCTTGGGAAGGCATGTGGATCCCGTGGCAGCAGGGATAGTGGAAATAGTAAACTTTTTATTGCAGAAAGCTGCGGAGGGCCTCCTGCAGGTCAGTAAATCATTTTTGTTGCACCATCTTAGCAGGACACGTTCAAGTCAATAGTAATCTGGTTGGAATGCATCCTGTCATTTCTAACCTTCTTAAGGGCATTAGAGTTTCTAATCCTCCAAAGCAGAAATATACATTTCAATGGGATGTGAGCCTACTACTTAAATTGTTTGAGAGATGTCCCGAGAACATTTATTTGACTAGGAAACACATAGGGGCCAAATTAGCAATGCTTTTATGGAATACAGCATGACGACGATCTTGCGATGTGAAAGCTCTGGACCTTGCAGGTACAGAGTTTACACTGGAAGGTGTCTTTCAATATTACTAGAAGGACGAAAACGATGTCTGCATGTAAAGAGTACTTTGCGTACCCTTTCAGTACAAAATTGTGTGTTGTGAATTGCTTGAAACAGTATGAAGAATGTATTCTGATCAGACGTTTCAAGGAGATTCGTCATGTTGACGTGCTGCAAGTTCGTTGTAGGCAGTTCATGGGCCAAGTTACAGTTCTTGCGAGCAAAGAAAGACGAGTTTGAAGATGGTGTTAAGGACTCTAATGGGGTCTAGCGAGATGCGATTGGTGGAAATATTGTGCTAACCATAATGGGAAATGTAGGTGAAGTTTTTTCTGTTTTGTGCTAGGCTGCTGTTTTTTGAGTAGTAAAGAAAGAGAAGATAATTCTTGCCTCCATGTCCTCAATAGAATTGAAATTTATTGGCGCAAATGGTGGGAAATTTTTCATTCTGGGACTTGTAGTCCTGTTCTGTAATGGAAGGAACAGGACTACAATTCCCAGAATTCAAAGGAAAAAAACCTGGAGTGGAGCTGCTCATCCAGCATGGACGTGGGAAGCTCGGCAGGCCGCAGGTGAAGACACTGAGGGGTGATAGTGTCATACATGTGCAGGGTGGGCCCTTGGCAGCCATGTGTGCTGCTGGTCATGCATTGTCCGTCTTCTGTTTTCACTGTAGGAGGCAGCGCTACTTCCTGTTCCAGTGTTATGCTTTGTCCCTCTTCTGTTTCGACTATACTACGAAGGAGGACGCTGTGTTCGGTTTGTTCTCCGCGCGCTTTACAGAGTGTCCTTTTTTTGTCTCAATGGTCTGTGCGCGGGGTCACCGCGTTGCATTGTGGTCCGACTACACCTGACCTTGCCGGCTCACATGGACCCTACGGTGCAGCCGAACCGTGGGGAGGGGCGAGCGGCGACAGCAGCCACTGGAATCAATCAGAGGCGCAGTGTCGGTAGATGGACCAATGGGAGAGCACGAAGGGACTTGCTCACGGCAACGGAGCGAACCTTCTGAGCCATGTAAACCAATTATGAGAGCGAGCAGTATGACGGACAGGGCGTAACTGCCAATCGTTAGTGACTAAGAAACGGCGTCAGGGTGTCCAGGGAAACGCGTTAGGAGTGGCAGGTGCGTTAACAAACGGATTTGCGTGACCCGGAGCGGTCTCCCGACGGCAGCCAATAGCGGAGCAGCGGGGGCGGGACGGGCGCGTGCAGGGTTGGGGTGTCCCTGACGGTGCGTGAGCCTGAGCAGCAGCCGGACCTTCGACCTTCCGAGCCCCGGTGAGCGCGCGTGAGGGGCGGCGGGAGCGGGGCGCCGAGCGCGGGGGGTGCGAGGGAGGGGGGTCGGTGCCCCGGGGCTGGGGTTCCCTCGGTGGCCCGGGAGCGGCCGCCGCCTGGTGCTCGCGATGAAGCCGGGGTCCCGGGTGTTACCAGGGCCGGCCCCGGGGGTGCGCCGGGGGTTTGTGAGGTGTACTCTGGAGCTGCGTCGGCTGTCGGTCGTGAGTCTCCTCCAGGGCGCTGGATGTACCGTGTGTCCGGTGCTCTGGGCCTCTTCCTGCCGCCGCTGCCGCTGCTGCACGTCGGAAGGTCACCAGCTCCAGGGGGTGCAGAGCTGACCCCCAGGAGGTGCCGGCGGTGGTGTCAGGAGGTGCAGAGCTGACCCCCAGGAGGTGCCGGCGGTGGTGTCAGGAGGTGCAGAGCTGACCCCCAGGGGTGCCGGCGGTGGTGTCGGGAGGTGCAGAGCTGACCCCCAGGGGTGCCGGCGGTGGTGTCAGGAGGTGCAGAGGGGGTGCCGGCGGTGGTGTCAGGAGGTGCAGAGGGGGTGCCGGCGGTGGTGTCAGGAGGTGCAGAGGGGGTGCCAGCGGTGGTGTCGGGAGGTGCAGAGCTGACCCCCAGGGTGTCCCCGGCGGTGGTGTCGGGAGGTGCAGAGGGGGTGCCCGGCGGTGGTGTCAGGAGGTGCAGAGCTGACCCCCAGGGGGTGCCGGCGGTGGTGTCAGGAGGTGCAGAGCTGACCCCCAGGGGGTGCCGGCGGTGGTGTCAGGAGGTGCAGAGGGGGTGTCAGGAGGTGCAGAGGGGGTGCCGGCGGTGGTGTCAGGAGGTGCAGAGCTGACCCCCAGGGGGTGCCGGCGGTGGTGTCAGGAGGTGCAGAGGGGGTGTCAGGAGGTGCAGAGGGGGTGCCCGGCGGTGGTGTCAGGAGGTGCAGAGGGGGTGCCCGGCGGTGGTGTCAGGAGGTGCAGAGGGGGTGCCGGCGGTGGTGTCAGGAGGTGCAGAGCTGACCCCCAGGGGGTGCCGGCGGTGGTGTCAGGAGGTGCAGAGGGGGTGCCCGGCGGTGGTGTCAGGAGGTGCAGAGGGGGTGCCGGCGGTGGTGTCAGGAGGTGCAGAGCTGACCCCCAGGGGGTGCCGGCGGTGGTGTCAGGAGGTGCAGAGGGGGTGCCGGCGGTGGTGTCAGGAGGTGCAGAGCTGACCCCCAGGGGTGCCGGCGGTGGTGTCAGGAGGTGCAGAGGGGGTGCCCGGCGGTGGTGTCAGGAGGTGCAGAGGGGGTGCCCGGCGGTGGTGTCGGGAGGTGCAGAGCTGACCCCCAGGAGGTGCCGGCGGTGGTGTCAGGAGGTACAGAGGGGGTGCCGGCGGTGGTGTCAGGAGGTGCAGAGGGGGTGCCGGCGGTGGTGTCAGGGGGTGCAGAGGGGGTGCCGGCGGTGGTGTCAGGAGGTGCAGAGGGGGTGCCGGCGGTGGTGTCAGGGGGTGCAGAGGGTGTGCCCGGCGGTGGTGTCGGGAGGTGCAGAGGGGGTGCCCGGCGGTGGTGTCAGGGGGTGCAGAGGGGGTGCCGGCGGTGGTGTCGGGAGGTGCAGAGGGGGTGCCCGGCGGTGGTGTCAGGAGGTGCAGAGGGGGTGCCCGGCGGTGGTGTCGGGAGGTGCAGAGGGGGTGCCGGCGGTGGTGTCAGGAGGTGCAGAGGGGGTGCCGGCGGTGGTGTCGGGAGGTGCAGAGGGGGTGCCCGGCGGTGGTGTCAGGAGGTGCAGAGGGGGTGCCGGCGGTGGTGTCAGGAGGTGCAGAGCTGACCCCCAGGGGGTGGTGTCAGGAGGTGCAGAGGGGGTGCCGGCGGTGGTGTCGGGAGGTGCAGAGGGGGTGCCCGGCGGTGGTGTCAGGAGGTGCAGAGGGGGTGCCCGGCGGTGGTGTCGGGAGGTGCAGAGGGGGTGCCCGGCGGTGGTGTCAGGAGGTGCAGAGGGGGTGCCGGCGGTGGTGTCAGGAGGTGCAGAGCTGACCCCCAGGGGGTGGTGTCAGGAGGTGCAGAGCTGACCCCCAGGGTGTCCCCGGCGGTGGTGTCGGGAGGTGCAGAGGGGGTGCCGGCGGTGGTGTCAGGGGGTGCAGAGCTGACCCCCAGGAGGTGCCGGCGGTGGTGTCAGGAGGTGCAGAGCTGACCCCCAGGGGTGCCGGCGGTGGTGTCAGGAGGTGCAGAGGGTGTCCCCGGCGGTGGTGTCAGGAGGTGCAGAGGGGGTGCCCGGCGGTGGTGTCAGGGGGTGCAGAGGAGGTGCCGGCGGTGGTGTCAGGAGGTGCAGAGCTGACCCCCAGGAGGTGCCGGCGGTGGTGTCAGGAGGTGCAGAGCTGACCCCCAGGGGTGCCGGCGGTGGTGTCAGGAGGTGCAGAGGGGGTGCCGGCGGTGGTGTCAGGAGGTGCAGAGCTGACCCCCAGGGGTGCCGGCGGTGGTGTCAGGAGGTGCAGAGGGGGTGCCCGGCGGTGGTGTCAGGAGGTGCAGAGGGGGTGCCGGCGGTGGTGTCAGGAGGTGCAGAGCTGACCCCCAGGGGGTGGTGTCAGGAGGTGCAGAGCTGACCCCCAGGGTGTCCCCGGCGGTGGTGTCGGGAGGTGCAGAGGGGGTGCCGGCGGTGGTGTCAGGGGGTGCAGAGCTGACCCCCAGGAGGTGCCGGCGGTGGTGTCAGGAGGTGCAGAGCTGACCCCCAGGGGTGCCGGCGGTGGAGTCAGGAGGTGCAGAGGGGGTGCCGGCGGTGGTGTCAGGAGGTGCAGAGGGGGTGCCGGCGGTGGTGTCAGGAGGTGCAGAGCTGACCCCCAGGGGGTGCCGGCGGTGGTGTCGGGAGGTGCAGAGGGGGTGCCCGGCGGTGGTGTCAGGAGGTGCAGAGGGGGTGCCCGGCGGTGGTGTCAGGAGGTGCAGAGCTGACCCCCAGGGGTGCCGGCGGTGGTGTCAGGAGGTGCAGAGGGGGTGCCCGGCGGTGGTGTCAGGAGGTGCAGAGGGGGTGCCGGCGGTGGTGTGGGGAGGTGCAGAGCTGACCCCCAGGGGGTGCCGGCGGTGGTGTCGGGAGGTGCAGAGGGGGTGCCCGGCGGTGGTGTCAGGAGGTGCAGAGGGGGTGCCCGGCGGTGGTGTCAGGAGGTGCAGAGCTGACCCCCAGGGGTGCCGGCGGTGGTGTCAGGAGGTGCAGAGGGGGTGCCCGGCGGTGGTGTCAGGAGGTGCAGAGGGGGTGCCGGCGGTGGTGTGGGGAGGTGCAGAGCTGACCCCCAGGGGGTGCCCGGCGGTGGTGTCAGGAGGTGCAGAGGGGGTGCCGGCGGTGGTGTCAGGAGGTGCAGAGCTGACCCCCAGGGGGTGGTGTCAGGAGGTGCAGAGCTGACCCCCAGGGTGTCCCCGGCGGTGGTGTCGGGAGGTGCAGAGGGTGTGCCGGCGGTGGTGTCAGGGGGTGCAGAGCTGACCCCCAGGAGGTGCCGGCGGTGGTGTCAGGAGGTGCAGAGCTGACCCCCAGGGGTGCCCGGCGGTGGTGTCAGGAGGTGCAGAGGGGGTGCCCGGCGGTGGTGTCAGGAGGTGCAGAGGGGGTGCCGGCGGTGGTGTCAGGGGGTGCAGAGGGGGTGCCCGGCGGTGGTGTCGGGAGGTGCAGAGGGGGTGCCCGGCGGTGGTGTCGGAAGGTGCAGAGGGGGTGCCCGGCGGTGGTGTCAGGGGGTGCAGAGGGGGTGCCGGCGGTGGTGTCGGGAGGTGCAGAGGGGGTGCCCGGCGGTGGTGTCAGGAGGTGCAGAGGGGGTGCCGGCGGTGGTGTCGGGAGGTGCAGAGGGGGTGCCCGGCGGTGGTGTCAGGAGGTGCAGAGGGGGTGCCCGGCGGTGGTGTCAGGAGGTGCAGAGGGGGTGCCCGGCGGTGGTGTCGGGAGGTGCAGAGGGGGTGCCCGGCGGTGGTGTCAGGAGGTGCAGAGGGGGTGCCGGCGGTGGTGTCAGGAGGTGCAGAGCTGACCCCCAGGGGTGCCGGCGGTGGTGTCAGGAGGTGCAGAGGGGGGTGCCGGCGGTGGTGTCAGGAGGTGCAGAGGGGGTGCCGGCGGTGGTGTCAGGAGGTGCAGAGCTGACCCCCAGGGGGTGGTGTCAGGAGGTGCAGAGCTGACCCCCAGGGTGTCCCCGGCGGTGGTGTCGGGAGGTGCAGAGGGGGTGCCGGCGGTGGTGTCAGGGGGTGCAGAGCTGACCCCCAGGAGGTGCCGGCGGTGGTGTCAGGAGGTGCAGAGCTGACCCCCAGGGGTGCCGGCGGTGGTGTCAGGAGGTGCAGAGGGTGTCCCCGGCGGTGGTGTCAGGAGGTGCAGAGGGGGTGCCCGGCGGTGGTGTCAGGGGGTGCAGAGGAGGTGCCGGCGGTGGTGTCAGGAGGTGCAGAGCTGACCCCCAGGAGGTGCCGGCGGTGGTGTCAGGAGGTGCAGAGCTGACCCCCAGGGGTGCCGGCGGTGGTGTCAGGAGGTGCAGAGGGGGGTGCCGGCGGTGGTGTCAGGAGGTGCAGAGGGGGGTGCCGGCGGTGGTGTCAGGAGGTGCAGAGCTGACCCCCAGGGGTGCCGGCGGTGGTGTCAGGAGGTGCAGAGGGGGTGCCCGGCGGTGGTGTCAGGAGGTGCAGAGGGGGTGCCGGCGGTGGTGTCAGGAGGTGCAGAGCTGACCCCCAGGGGGTGGTGTCAGGAGGTGCAGAGCTGACCCCCAGGGTGTCCCCGGCGGTGGTGTCGGGAGGTGCAGAGGGGGTGCCGGCGGTGGTGTCAGGGGGTGCAGAGCTGACCCCCAGGAGGTGCCGGCGGTGGTGTCAGGAGGTGCAGAGCTGACCCCCAGGGGTGCCGGCGGTGGAGTCAGGAGGTGCAGAGGGGGTGCCGGCGGTGGTGTCAGGAGGTGCAGAGGGGGTGCCGGCGGTGGTGTCAGGAGGTGCAGAGCTGACCCCCAGGGGGTGCCGGCGGTGGTGTCGGGAGGTGCAGAGGGGGTGCCCGGCGGTGGTGTCAGGAGGTGCAGAGGGGGTGCCCGGCGGTGGTGTCAGGAGGTGCAGAGCTGACCCCCAGGGGTGCCGGCGGTGGTGTCAGGAGGTGCAGAGGGGGTGCCCGGCGGTGGTGTCAGGAGGTGCAGAGGGGGTGCCGGCGGTGGTGTGGGGAGGTGCAGAGCTGACCCCCAGGGGGTGCCGGCGGTGGTGTCGGGAGGTGCAGAGGGGGTGCCCGGCGGTGGTGTCAGGAGGTGCAGAGGGGGGTGCCCGGCGGTGGTGTCAGGAGGTGCAGAGCTGACCCCCAGGGGTGCCGGCGGTGGTGTCAGGAGGTGCAGAGGGGGTGCCCGGCGGTGGTGTCAGGAGGTGCAGAGGGGGGTGCCGGCGGTGGTGTGGGGAGGTGCAGAGCTGACCCCCAGGGGGTGCCCGGCGGTGGTGTCAGGAGGTGCAGAGGGGGGTGCCGGCGGTGGTGTCAGGAGGTGCAGAGCTGACCCCCAGGGGGTGGTGTCAGGAGGTGCAGAGCTGACCCCCAGGGTGTCCCCGGCGGTGGTGTCGGGAGGTGCAGAGGGTGTGCCGGCGGTGGTGTCAGGGGGTGCAGAGCTGACCCCCAGGAGGTGCCGGCGGGTGGTGTCAGGAGGTGCAGAGCTGACCCCCAGGGGTGCCCGGCGGTGGTGTCAGGAGGTGCAGAGGGGGTGCCCGGCGGTGGTGTCAGGAGGTGCAGAGGGGGTGCCGGCGGTGGTGTCAGGAGGTGCAGAGCTGACCCCCAGGGGTGCCGGCGGTGGTGTCAGGAGGTGCAGAGCTGACCCCCAGGGGGTGCCGGCGGTGGTGTCGGGAGGTGCAGAGGGGGTGCCCGGCGGTGGTGTCAGGAGGTGCAGAGGGGGTGCCCGGCGGTGGTGTCAGGAGGTGCAGAGGGGGGTGCCGGCGGTGGTGTCAGGAGGTGCAGAGCTGACCCCCAGGGGGTGCCCGGCGGTGGTGTCGGGAGGTGCAGAGCTGACCCCCAGGGGGTGCCAGCGGTGGTGTCAGGGGGTGCAGAGGGGGGTGCCGGCGGTGGTGTCAGGAGGTGCAGAGCTGACCCCCAGGGGGTGCCGGCGGTGGTGTCAGGAGGTGCAGAGGGGGTGCCGGCGGTGGTGTCAGGAGGTGCAGAGCTGACCCCCAGGGGTGCCGGCGGTGGTGTCGGGAGGTGCAGAGGGGGTGCCGGCGGTGGTGTCAGGAGGTGCAGAGGGGGTGCCCGGCGGTGGTGTCAGGAGGTGCAGAGGGGGTGCCGGCGGTGGTGTCAGGAGGTGCAGAGCTGACCCCCAGGAGGTGCCGGCGGTGGTGTCAGGAGGTGCAGAGGGGGTGCCCGGCGGTGGTGTCAGGAGGTGCAGAGGGGGGTGCCGGCGGTGGTGTCGGGAGGTGCAGAGGGGGTGCCCGGCGGTGGTGTCAGGAGGTGCAGAGGGGGTGCCCGGCGGTGGTGTCGGGAGGTGCAGAGGGTGTGCCCGGCGGTGGTGTCAGGAGGTGCAGAGGGGGTGCCCGGCGGTGGTGTCAGGAGGTGCAGAGGGGGGTGCCGGCGGTGGTGTCAGGAGGTGCAGAGCTGACCCCCAGGGGTGCCGGCGGTGGTGTCAGGAGGTGCAGAGCTGACCCCCAGGGGGTGCCGGCGGTGGTGTCGGGAGGTGCAGAGGGGGTGCCCGGCGGTGGTGTCAGGAGGTGCAGAGGGGGTGCCCGGCGGTGGTGTCAGGAGGTGCAGAGGGGGGTGCCCGGCGGTGGTGTCAGGAGGTGCAGAGGGGGGTGCCGGCGGTGGTGTCAGGAGGTGCAGAGCTGACGCCCAGGAGGTGCCGGCGGTGGGGTCAGGCGATGCTATGGACGGTCACTAGTCCAGGCTGTGCCCGGCGGTGCTGCGGGCTGTGCACCATCTGACGCAGGTCACTGCGCCCAGGCCGGGGGTGACCGCCTCTGGAGGGGGCTCAGTGCACTTGTCGAACCAGTGACCGGCTCCCGAGACGCGCAGGTTGGAGCACAGCGCTCCCCGCCCTCGGGCTGTGTCCGGGGTGTTGGATTGTGAGGCGGGGTCTGTAAAGGAGGGTAAAGTCGCCGGAGGCCATTGCCAAAGGGCCGCACTGCCTCATAGGGAAATGTCTGTTTTACTGAGATTTATTGCTTTTTTTAATGTAACCACTTGTCCGCATCCTCGCTTGCCTCTACTGTTTTGAGTGATGCTTTGATAGCCTGGCTGCTTCGTGCAACAGCGGAGCCACGTCATCTCCCAACCATGATCCTGTTATAGTAAACCACGCTGTGTCAGTGAGCATGTGCTAGGTGTCTGCTGCTCCTGTTTTGAGTGATTGGGCACTTATGAGTCGGCTGTTTAGAAAATCTGCATTTGTGGCGGTGTCATTTTGTTTTTCAGAAGGGTAAGCAGCATATTTTGAGGTTGCAATAGCTTTTCTTAGTTCTAATAACTGTATGAGGGTCACAGTATCCCTGTTTTTCTATGTAGTGTTCCCCATCCACCAAGTTAGGAGGCATTTTGTTAGGTCTATGTGTTTTGGTATTGGACTTGGTGGCTGAGAGTGGCATAGAGAGTGTAGTGTAATTGTGTAATAGACAAGGGGATGCAAAGTTGTTAAGAGTGGCATGTTGTTTATATTGTTTACGTCTGTTTAATGTGGAATGATTATAGGTTAGGTGCTGGCGGAGCATGTGGATCATAATCTAAGACTCTACATTGTCCAATGGATGAGAGGCGGGTTAATGAATGTTGTTGTGTTGGGGTGCTTGTGGTAGATGTTTCTGAAGAGTGAGAATGTAGGAGTAAAGGTTGATCAGGAGTTTTATTTGTGTAGTCATGAGGGTGTGTGTGAGGGAAAGTATGAAAGTTTGCATTTATTTTCAGTTGCACATCTTTTTGTCTAATAGTGAGAGGATATATTGATGTGGTTTTCTGTGAAGGATTTGTATGCGAGTTAGTGCTGGAGAGTTGTATCAGAATATTACATGTAGGAGGGAGATGGACAACAGTTAAGGGTGTGTGTTTTGATCACAGGAAGAGGTAATATGTGTGGTGTGCGGTATAAGGATTGTATGGTTGTGTGTAGTTGGTGAAGAGAGGGTTAGTACTAGGGCTGGGGTTCTTATTGGACTGAGGTTTTAGGGTTCCTGTTGAGATTGGTACTGTTGTGATAAGTGTGTGATTGGTAAATAGGGCTAGGTCTCCCACTGGCTCTAGGCTTTAGGGTTACGAATCTGAACAGGCTCAAACAGGCAACTGCCCTTGTCCTCTCTGCCCTTTACCTTGACGCCCGGGCTGGCCAATAGAAACCTAGTCCTAACCCTAACTAATCCGATTCGTAACCCTAGAGCCAGTGGGAACACAAACCCTTATCTTTAAACCAATAAAAATACAAATCCCAGCAACCAATCACAACAACATATGCTACAACCAATAGAAACTTATATAAGGGCCAAGTTATTTTAAGCCCCACGCCTCTGCGGAAGGGAGGAGGGAGCTGCTGCTCTATTCAAAATCTAATAAAATAAAAAAGGGTGGGTGGTGGTTAGCTTTATGCAGTCTTTTGTAACAAATTAGGGACATTTCAAACAGTCTTGGGTAAAAAAAAAAAAACAGCTGTTTAAAAAGACCAAGTTGGCTGAAACACAGAGCCTACAGTAAACAGGTATTTTTGTAGCAGTACAAACACTTTAAAACAAATAACAATAATTGCCAGAAAGTCTGGGGCTCTTACGGGCCTCCTAGGATTTCTTGATCACTGGGCTGTATTAGGCCGCAGGAAAAGCTGTGCTCACAAAATGGAGGTGGCTGTCTTGGGGTTCCCACCACAAACTTAAAGGCCCAGTGCAGGTGTTAGAGGGGGTTTAGGTTGCCTGGGAGCTAGAGAGCCAATCACCAAGCCTCTGGAAGGGAGGCGGTCGGTGCTCCTCTGTTCTGTATCTCCTTGGATACAGACAGGCTGAATCCATACTTCCAAGCTTGCAGAGTCTATTTTCCAAGTAAGGGACAGATTGAAAAGCACTGAAATACTGCTTGTCGTGCACTCAGATATTTGGCTTTTTCAAGCTAATGTCACAGTAATAATGTCACATCGGATCTCGAAACCCAAGCACCTCGTCAAACAAATTAAATGAAATGGCACTGGGACTGGCTGAAGAGGACTGCTGTGTTACTGTACTGGATGACAGCTTTAAAAATTCCCAGTGGCATAAGTTAGGTCCATTCAGCTGAAGATCAGAATACTAAGAATATTGAAGAGGGTCACGTGGGAATTTATGGATCTGGGAATGAAACGTAACTTGTTTGATTCACACCAGTTTTTGGATACTGCTGCTGAGCACCATAATTGTTTATTCAGTACAGTAGTCAGCTAAGTTGTGCATCATTTTAAGAAATGAATCATGCCATGCTTTAGAGAGATTTTGGGTGTCCGCCTTGACTATGTTATCGGTATTTGGTTTTACTTTACTCTATCTTGATCCCACAGTTCCTCTTGCACAGGTCTGGGTCCGCCTTGACTGTTATCTGTATTTGGATAGTATATCACTGTAGCAGTGTATTGACCTGGGTCATCTTCTTACACGGTTCTGGGTTTCCATTGATCAGCTGTTTAATGTTGATCGTTTTCTTGAGCTCGTTCATTGATTGTGTATTGCTCAGCATTTGCCGTTGGTTTTGTAACAAGAATCACCTGCCAGTTGTCTAGCTATGATGCACTGTTGGCACATGAGGGGGCTCTTGTGTATGGTAATTTTCTCTGAATGGTTCTAAGATTGTGGTGAGGGAAAAGTCTGTTGAGTTGACATCGCTTTGCCAACTGCATGGGTTTCTGTGCTGTGCTCATGAGCGAGTATTCTGCTGAGCGTGTTCTCTTCCAGACAGGCAGGTTTATGGTGTAGTGAGTCTTGTCAGATGAAAACTGGTTGAGTACGAGTCGGGTGAGCCTTAGTTATGACATATCAGTGCTGCTGGACGCACATGGCTCCATTTTTGCTCAGAGATTATATCCTGTTGGAGCCTCCAAGCCATCAAACGTGTTAAGTGTCTCAGCCGGGTCACACGTATGTGGAGCAGTATCGATTGGTTTCCATGTCTTGCCTGCGTAAATGATGCCAGGGAATGCAGGGCTGCTAATTAAGGCCACAACCATTTTTTCCGGACTAAGGAGCTAGATTCTAAGGCCATGTCTTGTTGCACAAGGGGCCACCTCCAGCGATGATCACATGTACAGTGGGGACAGGCATCTCATAGGACAACTCCACTCTTCATCATCCTTCTTGCTTTGGCCTGAAAGAGCTGAATCTCAAGCCCTGGGCACACACATGTGCACAGTACTGATGGCATTCACGGCCATATCCTCTACCCATCATACCTAACCAGTCGCCTGTAAATCGGCTGACGAGTTATCGACAGACTAGATCACACAAGCCCGTCCATGAGATCCTGAACTCCGTAGGGGGATCAGACGTAACTGTACTGAGCTGATCCTTCCTTTCCTCACCTTCTCAATATGCGAAAGTCGACTCCTTTGAATCTTCCCAACTTTCAGTGAAATTCGATATATCATCAAGATCTATCTATTTTGTCATCCGTCAGTGTGGTGACCAGTCCTAGTTGTAAGTGCGAGTGTTTGAGACATCCTAACTGTGAATCCCTTCCTCTGATATCGAGCACAGGGGATGCTGCCTCCTTCACCTTAAACTCACCCCTCAGAAGACTGAATTCTTTCTGCTGCTTTCAACTGAAAACCTTTCCCTTCCCTGGTTGCCTGCTCCTCATCCTTCAGATACCTACCAACCTTGAGTCATGCAAAGTTGCTTGGCTACATCTTGGACAAGAACCTCTCCCTAAATTATATCTACAATGTAACCAACTTAGCATTTATCAACTCCGCCTGTTCAGAAAACTAAGACGGACTGTCCCCCCCCAAAGGTTTGAGGTCCGTAGTACAGACCATGGTTCTTGCCCATCTAGATTCACAGGCCTCACAACATCTTCCACCCTGCAGTGAACATGAAGTCAGATATGAAGCACTGTACTACATCAGTGACCGGGTGATAAATAATGACCAAGTTGAATCTGTTTCCGCCTGGTTGCATTTGAATACTGCCAGAGTGTTGGGGGGGGGGGGGGTTGTGTGTCTGCTGATTTAGTGATTAGTTGTGATCGGTAGTCCTTCGAACATCAGAGCTGAATCTTCACACATGATTTCCGTTTCAACCCCCTTCCTCTGCACCCTATGTTGTGCTTCTTCTGAACTGAGTTTCATCTTGTGACTCTTTGTGACATTGCTTTCTTCCTTTTGTAGTTCACAATGGGCAACGTCCTGGCAGCCAACGCACCAGCTGCTCCTCCGGCACCAGGGCCGGGCCCTGGCTTGCTGTCGGTTCCACCTGGATTCACCATGCCCCCAGTGAGCGGGGTGGGCCTGGCACAGGAGAAACCAGACGAGTCCAAAGAAGACAGACTGCCAAACCCAGGCACATTTGAAGAATGCCACAGGAAGTGTAAAGGTCGGAGCCCACACCTTGCATTCATTTCATGTAAACATGCTACTAGCCATTTCTAACTAATTGGAATCACATTGGTAATCTCACTCTCTCAGTTTACACCCAGATAACTGAGCTAAGAATGACAAACCTCTTCATTCACACAGAGCAGGAGTGAGGCCATGCTCTTGGTATACCCAGATGTGTATACACTCTTTGAGCCATTGTGATTTCATAGGCCAGAGATCACTTCCCTTTTGACTTAATCATGTGAAGTTCACACTGATCAAACACTGGTAATCCCATTCTGTCACTTTAGCACCCAGATAACTGAGCTACGAATGAAAATTTCTCTCTCTTTCTCTCTCTTTCTCTCTCTTTCTCTCTCTTTCTCTCTTTCTCTCTCTTTCTCTCTTTCTCTCTTTCTCTCTCTTTCTCTCTCTTTCTCTCTCTTTCTCTCTCTTTCTCTCTCTTTCTCTCTCTTTCTCTCTCTTTCTCTCTCTTTCTCTCTCTTTCTCTCTCTTTCTCTCTTTCTCTCTCTTTCTCTCTCTTTCTCTCTCTTTCTCTCTCTCTTTCTCTCTCTCTTTCTCTCTCTCTTTCTCTCTCTCTTTCTCTTTCTCTCTCTCTTTCTCTCTTTCTCTCTCTCTTTCTCTTTCTCTCTTTCTCTCTCTTCTCCCCCCCCCCCCCCCCCGGAGTTAGGCAATGCTTTGGTGTACTCGGAGGTGTATACACTGTCTTGTTAGCAGAAGCCCATTGCCTCTTCTTTATTTGCAAGGACCTCTATCCACCTCCCTCTGCTGCAGCCTGGGCCCTTTACATTCTGCCGACTGACTGTGCCCCTGGGCAGTGAGACGTCTGCAAAGTCATGTTGATTATGCCACCAAATACTGCACTGTTTCTTTCAAGGCCCAGTAATGGGGGGAAAAAACTAAGTGACAAAAGGGACTTTTTCTTGTCTTGGGAACTTAAGCTGGGAAGCTACGGCAGTGGGCATGGCACAGTTCCACAATTTCACTGCTACACTGCACATAATCTTGTTACACAGCACTGCACTTCCATGGCGCACTGCGTGCCACACTGTTACACAACTACGTTCATGCTACACTGTGTATAATCCCACATCAAAGTTACACAATTTGATGGTCTCAATAGACATAATCCATTTCCACACTGCACATAAACCTGCTACACAGCCCTGCACTTTCATGGCACGCTGCATGCAACACTGTTACACAACTTCACACTGTGCGTAATCCCGTGGCACTATACATACTTCACACTGTGCGTAATCCCTTTACACTATACGTACTTCATTACAAAGTGTTGCATGTTCATTGCCTCAATGTACACAGTCTTCTAGCAGTTCTACAATTTCCTCGTTGCACATCACTGCCTATTCCTGACTGCACTCTAGATTCTCAGACTTCGTTACAGCTCTGTAAATGTACTTCCCTGTGTCTGTCTTTAGGCCTTTTTACCTAGATGGATAGAAACTGGAAGGATGCTTTTAAAGGCGTGTTTGCAAGATTCCTTGGGTGTTGGTCTTTTACTCGCCTAACAGTGAGTGTGGTGTCCTCTTCCCACGCTGCCACATAGCATTCTGTGCCTCTGACAAGTTCTTCCTCTGCTGTTCTTCCCTCGTTCGACTTATTGACTCCATCTGTGTGTCTGAACCCTTCTCTGCTTCTTCCTACAGAGCTGTTTCCTGTCCAGATGGAAGGCGTGAAACTAATTGTGAACAAAGGCCTTAGTAACCACTTCCAGGTAAAGTCCATGCTTATCTTTGTACCTCTGACGGTGTCACCTGCCAGGTACAAGCATTTGTGGTTGCAGACATTGGTGATGAGAGTACATTCACGCACAGATGGAACCCGTGTTAGAACAGCTCCAGTGTCACTGTCTGATAGACTGCTGCAAAGTGTCTGAACAATGTGTGATTGGTTAATGTAAATGATTGGATAACACAGTGTTTCGGATAACTTCATCTTTGTGATTTGAAGGTACCAGGTGAGTTACGTGATCTAATGTTTGCAGTTGTAATGTAACATTTCTGATTTGTTACTGCGGGGCACGGTGAGTACTGTAATGCTTGCGAATGGTCAGTACAGGGTATATCAAATGTTGAGTTTGTGATGTTTTTGTTTGCTAAAGAGTTATGTCATGTTTATTTTTTAATCTCTAATTTATTCGTCAGGTGAATCACACGATCGCGCTCAGCACCGTTGGGGACTCCAACTATCACTTCGGGGTGACATACGTAGGGACCAAGCAGCTAAGCCCCACAGAGGTGAGAGCCGTACCTGGAAGGGAACGGGGAGTGCTCTGGTGTTGCTCGTGAATCCTGAGATCTGTGCTTGTGTACTGTGGGCTCCCACGATAATTGTGTGCAAATGTGTCTGGATGCGGCCGGATACTTGTAGCCTGGCTTGGGTACAGTAGGTTTCTGTGATGTCAGAGTATAAATGTGTTTGGATTGCTGTTTACTTGTTGCCTGGCGTGAATAACAGGAGCTTCCCTAACATCTGTTTCCTGCATTTGGATGCTGTCGCTTGTGTACCCTGGGCTCTCATTATAATTGGGTATAAGTGTGGTACCATGGCCTCCCATGACATCTTTGTATTACTTCGCCTGGAATCCGTTGCTTAGTTGTGTCCTGTCTTTGGTACTCTGGGCTCCCATGACATCTATGTTATGCATTTTGTCTGCTGGAGCTTAACTTTAGACTCTGCTGTTGGCTTTGTTCTGGTGTCGGGAGTTCTTGATATGGTGAGTCGGGGGCCCTCTGCTGCCTCACAGCTCATTGGGTATGGTCTGTAGTCTCGTGCTGTCCAAGAGGTATCTGCTTTTTGAATCCAAACATTTGGTTCATGTTTTAGATAAAGATATGTTATCTTGCTGTCTCTGTTTTTAGCCATTAGCAAAGCTAAGGAGCTGAAAAATCCTTTCCTTCTGTGACAGTCGTGAAGTTCTCCTCAACCTTAAGATACACTCTAACAAACCTTGTTTAAAGGTCATTTGTGATTTTCATTTTCTGTACCTGCACTTAGTATAGATGTTAATTTTTTTTTTTTTATCTGTGTGAAGTGGTCTGACATTGGCCTGCTTCGGGCTTTAGAAAACTTTAAATAAAGAAGCATCTGTGATTGTTTCTTTTCACAAACCAGTTTCTAATGATACGCAAGGTATGATAGTGTGTGTGTTGTGTGCTCGTCCCTTACTGGCTGCTTCAGCGTTGGAGTACACTATATTTGCACAGTATTGTGGTGTATGTTAAAGCTGGTTGGAAGACGCATGCATGCGATCATGTTTGAATGTCAGCTTATCTATTGACTTGTCTGCCTGATGTTTTGTGCCTGTAGGCATTCCCTGTGTTGGTGGGCGATATGGACAACAGCGGCAGTCTCAATGCACAGATCATCCATCAACTGACCCGTTGCATCCGATCAAAGATTGCCTTCCAGGTCAGTGCACAAGGCTGCAGACAGCTTCATCGGACTGACCTTGCACTCGCCATACTTGACCCTGCGGGTGGGGTTTCTTCTATGAGCCCCAGTACCCATCTGTTACTTTTTATTCTTGTTTTAGACGCAGCAGAGTAAGTTTGTGAACTGGCAGGTCGATGCTGAGTACCGGGGACAGGACTTCACTGGGGCTGTGACGTTGGGAAACCCGGACGTTCTTGTTGGCTCAGGTGAGATCACCTTCTGATATGGAAATCATGAGATTTTTCTGCTTGTAACTCTGTTCTCTTGAAACCTATTTGTGACTTTATTTAGGTCTAAAAACATTCCTTTATAGCATTATATATGTTGCTGTGCTGCAAGTTACCAGCTGTCAGGGCTGTGTCCATAACTTTTTTTCCAGTTGTCCATCCCTTCAGTCATATACTTTGAAATAGTATATATAGAGCCAACTTCCTACAGAGCCCCTCTGATACAAACCCAGCAAAGCTTTAGGCAGTAAACCCTGAACCGCCCTCAACCCTACAGGGGAATCCAATCTACACGAAGAATACTGTGAAATGGGGCTTTCAGAGCTTAAAAACTTCGACAATCGGCATTGAACAGTAGGCTCTCAACGTCTGAAAGCAGAAAAGATGTCCCGGGGCCTGGCTTATGGGAAGATAAAAAAAAAAAAAAAAAAAGTAAGGCAAATCCATGAAGGGATACAGGATTCTTCTCCAGAAGTCATAGGAAAAACGAGCAGAGGTCGAAGAACTGGAACTACTGATGAATACAGAACCTGTGGAAGAAAACAAAGATCTTGAGTACAAGCAAGAATTTGACGAAGAACCCGATCAGTAGGGACTTTTTGAAGGAGGCATACCTGAGAAAAGATGGGAGGACTTCAGTGCTGTTTCATCTGATGTGGGAGTTCACACGTGCTCCTCAAGATTCTTCCCGGCATGGGCCATCGTTGTTTAAAGTGCATCGCAATAAAGGCTGCTGATACATACAGTATTAAAATCGAATGAGCTCAGGCCAAAGTCATCCTGCCCCTGGAAAAACTGCTGCCCTCGCAAAGGAGAAGGCAACTCCTGCCCTGTGTATTGGACCTTGGGAGAGAAGCATTCATTGAGCCAGCCGCAGTCCAGGCAGATACTTGTAGAGTAGAAACAATAGACACATTCTTCTCGATGCCAGCTTACATCAGGGCAGTGTTGGTGTGCTTGAGAGAGGGCTAGCAGTGGGCCTGTCGGTAGAAATATAGAACATTCGCCAGCGGCCAGTGGAGGTTTGCCCAATCCAGTGCTGTCCTGAACCGGTAGGGACAGCACAAGTAGAGGCAATGGAGAGCCTACCACAGCAACTCCCTGCGCAGGAGCAGAAAAGTGCAAAAGATATCGCCCAAGAGGGAAAGGGCATCAGAAGCTCCTGTCTGAAGACCAACAGGCATCTCGCCCATGAAACCACGCTCCAGGTGGATGTGTGTGTGTCTGGCTTCAAGCAGCAGCCGCGGTGGTAAACCATGTTATTCACCGGAGAGCGCTTCTTTGAAGTGGTTCTCAATGACTATTCAGAAATGAAGAACGATAATGACGCCACCAAGTCACTAGGAGGCTCTTAAATGCAGAGAACAATTCAGAGGCGGTTCTCCTCTAAGAAAGAGAGCACTCACAAAAGGAGATTCACAGCCAGTAACATGTTTCAATCATTTCATGCCTCGTAAGCCTAGACAAGGCATCTCAACAAAATGGCTGTACCCCAACATGCCCGGACCTCCCTTTCAAAGAAGGACCAAAGGAAGAGGAAGGGGTGCTGGACACAGCAGCAAAAGACTTCTACCCAGAGGTCCCGCTACACAACACTCCTACGGGAGAGAAACTGAGGATTTCTCAAGGAACAGACCATTACCTACCACATTAGACACTCAGCATCATCCAG
Organism: Pleurodeles waltl; assembly: GCF_031143425.1. Lineage (NCBI taxonomy): Eukaryota > Metazoa > Chordata > Amphibia > Caudata > Salamandridae > Pleurodeles > Pleurodeles waltl. Next base: position 1,550,479,927 of record NC_090446.1, read on the forward strand.
CATGGATGCTATGTGGATCTCTTGCAACTACTGCCCAACCTCAAGCCAAAGTCAAGAAAACACAACAAAGTAGATCTGCTAAACATCAGACTGGAAGTGGCAGATTTACTGGAGAAAATATTCCCATAAAGAGGAAAGGGACAAGGGGTCTGCTCACCCTTCTGTCTGGTCTCCAAGTAAGGCAAGGCCCTCAGACCTGTCTTTAACATCAGTGCTCTCAATGTTCATTAAAACACAAAAGTTTCAAATGACAACTCTGCAAGAGGACATCTCATTTCTCCTGCAAAGAGAGTATTATCTATGGCTACAATAGACCTCAAGAATGCACACCTATGTACCAATAAATGACCGACACAAAAGGTTCCTGAGATTTGCCGTAGGCCGCATACATTACCAGTTCACGGTGTTGCCCAGTTGGAGATAGTCGTCCTTGAGTGTTCACAAGTTTCCCAGCAGCACTAGTGGTACATCTTTGGAGGAAAGGAAACCATATTTATCCATCGCTAGTTGATTGGCTGGTAAAAGCAAAGATGTTCAGATAATGCCAGGGCAGTATAGAAAGGGTTCTCAGTCAGCGGGGAGAAGTCATGCCCAGAACCTGAAAAGAAGACCTTCATGAGGGCAACGCTAAATTCCAAAGAAGGGAAAGATTTCCCTGTTGAGAAGGGAGTGAGATCAGCAGCAGAACAAGTTTGTCTTTACTGAAGGGTCACCTCTAACAGTGAGGGTAGTGAGGAAGCTGAAGGGCATGAGGGCACCCTGCATAGCGCACATCTAAAGTGATCTCATGCATAGCTTTGGGAGTGTTTGCGGTGAAACTGGTCTCAGCCGACAGGGAGCTGGGGGAGCATTTGGTGGCTGTGACAACAGAATACACCAGGATAAACCGTGGTGGAGAGATGGAGCATCACTATAGATAAAGCTTTCAAACAGCCAGTATCATGGATGCTTCACGTATGGATTTGGAAGTCATGAATGAGGCAATAAAACGCATAAATGTGTTGGAACTCAGGACAGTTTTCCTGGACCTCTAGACTTCAGTCAGAGCAAAGGTAGTGCAGGCTCAGAGAGACAGCACTGCCACCATATTCTCCCTCCGCAAACAAGGGGGAGGGGAGGCAAAGATCTCAGATGTTATCCAAACTAACAGAAGACATATGACCTTGGCCGTACATAGGCACCCAACTAGAGAAACAATCCGTCTACCAGGAATACAAAGACACAGAAGGAGACAGAACGCCTTACCTCAGTCGGAGCTAGATCAGAAAGTGGTAGACAGGATATTCTAAAGGTGAGAGACCCCAACTTTAGACCTTTTTGCAACCCAGGAGAATGCAAAGTGCCAAAGCTTTGTATCCAGATCCATACCCATCAGTGGCTGAGGAATACTTTATTGATATTTTACAGGGAGGTTTGCCGATGCTTTTCCCCAAAGTCTTTGGGTTCCCCTACTGATGAATAAGTGCAAACCAACAACCTTGACTCCCATCCTCACTGCTTTCAATGGACCTGACAGCCTTGTTTCTTTGACCTTGTGAAGCTAACACAGGGCTAAATGATGGCACAACCTGGTATGCTTACCATTCACGGGGGTGGTGGGGTCAGGTGTTTCACCTGGAACCAAAAACTGTGTTTAGCAGGACGTCTCCTGAAGACATTGGTTCAAACACTTAGAACCTCCAGTAAGAACCTTGGAAGTCCTGATAGGAGAACAGAAAGAGGAACTGTAGGAAGTTGGCTCTGTATGCACTATTTCAAAGTAAGAAATAGCATGCACAGAGTCCAAGGGTTCCCCTTAGAGCCACCACCTGGGCAAGGGAGAGGGCCACCTGGGGGTCGCTCCTGCACTGGAGGTCGGATCCTTCAGGTCCTGGGGGCTGCGGGTGCAGAGTCTTTACCAGGCGTTGGGTCTTCGAAGCAGGCAGTCGCGGTCAGGGGTAGCCTCAGGATTCCCTCTGCAGGCGTCGCGGTCAGGGGGGTCAACTCTGGCTACTCACGGTCTCGTAGTCGCTGGGGAGTCCTCCCTGTGGTGTTTGTTCTCCACAAGTCGAGCTGGGGGCGTCGGGTGCAGAGTGCAAAGTCTCACGCTTCCGGCGGGAAACGTGTGTTTCAAAGTTGCTTCTTTGTTGCAAAGTTGCAGTCTTTGGTGAACAGAGCCGCTGTCCTCTGGAGTTCTTGGTCCTTCTAGATGCAGGGCAGTCCTCTGAGGCTTCAGAGGTCGCTGGACCCTGGGAACGTGTCGCTGGAGCAGTGTCTTTAGAAGGGGGGAGACAGGCCAGTAGAGCTGGGGCCAAAGCAGTTGGTGTCTCTGTCTTCTCTGCAGGTTTTTCAGTTCAGCAGTCCTCTTTTTCTTAGGTTGCAGGAATCTGAGTTCCTTGGTTCTGGGGAGCCCCTAAATATTGAATTTAGGGGTGTGTTTAGGTCTGGGGGGTTAGCAGCCAATGGCTACTGGCCCTGAGGGTGGCCACACCCTCTTTGTGCCTCCTCCCTGAGGGGAGGGGGGCACATCCCTAATCTTATTGGGGGAATCCTCCATCTGCAAGATGGAGGATTTCTAAAAGTCAAAGTCACCTCAGCTCAGGACACCTTAGGGGCTGTCCTGACTGGCCAGTGACTCCTCCTTGTTTTTCTCATTATCTCCTCCGGCCTTGCCGCCAAAAGTGGGGCCGTGGCCTGAGGGGGCGGGCAACTCCACTAGCTGGAGTGCCCTGGGGTGCTGAAACAAAGGGGGGTGAGCCTTTGAGGCTCACTGCCAGGTGTTACAGTTCCTGCAGGGGGAGGTGAGAAGCACCTCCACCCAGTACAGGCTTTACTAGCCACAGAGTGACAAAGACACTCTCACCATGTGGCCAGCAACATGTCTGGTGTGTGGCAGGCTGCTAAAACTAGTCGGCCTACACGGATAGTTGGTTAAGGTTTCAGGGGGTGCCTCTAAGGTGCCCTCTGGGGTGTATGTTACAATAAAATGTACACTGGCATCAGTGCGCATTTATTGTGCTGAGAAGTTTGATACCAAACTTCACACTTTTCAGTGTAGCCATTATGGTGCTGTGGAGTTCGTGCATGACAGACTCCCAGACCATATACTCTTATGGCTACCCTGCACTTACAATGTCTAAGGTTTTGCTTAGACACTGTAGGGGCATAGTGCTCATGCACCTATGCCCTCACCTGTGGTGTAGTGCACCCTGCCTTAGGGCTGTAAGGCCTGCTAGAGGGGTGACTTATCTATACCTATAGGCAGTGTGAGGTTGGCATGGCACCTGAAGGGGAGTGCCATGTCGACTTAGTCATTTTAGCCCCACTAGCACATACAAGCTGGCAAGCAGTGTGTCTGTGCTGAGTGAGGGGTCCCCAGGGTGGCATAAGATATGCTGCAGCCCTTAGAGACCTTCCCTGGCATCAGGGCCCTCGGTACCAGGGGTACCAGTTACAAGGGACTTACCTGGATGCCAGGGTGTGCCAATTGTGTAAACAAAAGTACAGGTTAGGGAAAGAACACTGGTGCTGGGGCCTGGTTAGCAGGCCTCCGCACACTTTCAATTCAAAACATAGCATCAGCAAAGGCAAAAAGTCAGGGGGTAACCATGCCAAGGGGGCATTTCCTTACAGGAACAGATTCAGACGGGGGTGCACCAAAGAAATAGATCCCAGGACCTGGATAGAGGATGCCAGGGTTCCAAAAATATTTAACATGCATCTAGCAGACACAGGGCTCTCCTAGGCCTCTCTAAAGGAACATCTGAAAACACAGAGAAGGCGGAAGGAGGTTTTCCCAAACCTCGGATGCCAAAAGGTTCGTAGAAAGAGCAAAGAGACTGGTACTGCCCAGAGCAGGGCCCACCCCTATGTAAAATGTAACCCTGACGATAACCCAACGCATGAAAGCACCTTTTGGACCCATGCACAGCGCAGGGCTGCAAATATGGACTGTGAAGATGGCCTTCCTAGTAGTATCACATCCTTCCTCCAGGTGAGCGAGCGAGCTCTGAGCACTGCAGTCCAGGTACCGTTTTTCTCAAACCTATAAAGACAAAGTAGTGAGGAGACCCAAATGTTTGACGACGTCCACCTAAAACAAAGACCGATTTTTATTCCAGAGCAAAATACAGAAAGTTTGAATGATACACAGTACACAAATTAAGAAAGCCTTCATTTTGCAAACCAATTAAGTACCATTTCATTATTTACCTCTGCGTGATGCCCTCTTTGAGAACGCTCTGTTACATCTCTGCTGCCATAGGAGACCATCTTGACGTTCTGTTTCTTTGGCAGGTATCGTCGTAGCACACTATTTGCAGAGTATCACACCCAACCTGGCTCTTGGAGGGGAACTGGTCTATCATCGTCGCCCCGGAGAGGAAGGTACCGTCATGTCCCTAGCAGGAAAGTATACAGGTATGAAGTCCTCCTTTCGTTGAGCTGCCGCGCTCTTCCCCTGGCACTAGCCATATTCTTCTCTGCCTCTTGTAGTGAGGCTTTTTAACTCTTTCATGGAACCAAAACTCTCCTGTGCACTCTGTCAAAGTTCTGAGTTTCCTGCCTGTCTCCCAGTTTAGCAGTCCCTCGCTAGAAATAAGAATGTTCCTCGCTCCATCCTGATGACGAGCTTCTCTTCCATCCTCGGGACTGGCTTATGTGTGTCCTTCCACTACTCCCATTAAGGGAAGGACTTTTTTCTTTTGGGTTGCACATTTCACCAGAATGCTTCTGTTTTCTTGCTGTCACCCTCTTCTGCCTCAAACCCAATAGTAGCTGACACCCCACACTGTGTGCTCTTTCTACCATGGCTGCTTTCTCGCTCTCCTAAGCACTTCTCTCCTGACATCCCTGCGCTCTTTTTTTAATTTTTTTTAAATTGTATTTTGTCCTATTTTTCCCCACCCTGTATTGCTCTTGGTCTCGTGCCCACACCCACTCCCCATTGCTTTCTCCCAACCTTTCCCCATTCACTCCTACATTGCCCCCTATCCTCCCACTTCTGCCATTCTTTTTATAATTATATTTCTAGAATATATATTTTTGTTTTAGAGAGCATGTCTGTTGCTTCTCCCCCTCCTAACCCCATGTTGCTTCTGTTCATCCGCCTCCCCTTGTTTGTGTTGCTTCTTCAGCCTTCCACCGCTGTTGTCCTTGATTCTTTTTTTCATTACACCCCCTCCCCGTTGTACATTTTTCTTCTTTCCCTGCCGACCCTCTGCCTTTCTTTTCCCTTCCCACCCTTCGTTGTCTCTTGTTACTTCCCTTCCTTCCTGTGTTGCTTCTTGCCCTCCTTCCTGTTGGCTGTGTTGTCAGCACTGACCTACCTGGCAATATTCATCTGTGTGTAGTGTCTGTTGTTTATGGCTGTGTACAATTCTAGTATATATCAAACCCGGACCTTGCACACTATACCATGCAGAGAGTGCAACAACGTGTACGAAAAAGGAAGCCGGTAGGACACATTAGTGAATGACTTGCATTATGGCTTTGCTTTGACCTGTCTGTCTTGTGTATTCACCTGGTCGGGTGTATTTACCAGAGTACAATTAAGCGTGTCGTGGACCGATACAGTGCTCGTTAGTTCCTGTTGGGTTTCCAGTTCCGGGAGACAGCAAGAAGATCTAGAAGGGTCTGCCCATGGCAATGAGTAGATGTCAATCATTAAAAAAAGAAAAGTTCAAAAGTAAACCTTATCAGCACAGTGGCATCTCCTGGCTGTGACCACCTCTGGAAGTGCTCCAGGTTGTCGGGATACCAGAATATTCCATGTGCTTGTAGGTCTGAAGTACCGCGTGGGTCATTCTTGTAGTTATGGCCCTGTTCCGTGAGCTTCCCCCACCCTGATTCCACTGTCGAAGCACATGCTGCCTGGGGGTGGGAGCTCTCCGGAGGCTGCTGGAGGGCACCGCATCCGATGATGACCGGTATTGAGATAGACCTTGGAATGGTGATGCCCTTTGTTTCCAAGCACTGTACTTCCGTACTGCTGAACCTAAAGCCCACTGTAACCGTCTACCTTATGGATCCTGTTTAACAATTATTGGTAAAAGAATGCACAAATATTTCTGCCTGATATTCCTGCTCATCCCATGTCTGATCTTTCCCTTCTTGCTTGCAGCTCCTAACTGGATCGCGACCCTGACGTTAGGGCAGGCCGGTGTGCACGCTACCTACTACCACAAAGCAAATGAGCAGGTAAGCGGTCAGCACAGCAGGAATCCTGTTGTGGGTTGGACTACTGAGCCTAAGATTGAACAGTGTCATTGGAAGTAAATTACCCGCTAATGAAATGGCAAAAAGTGTGACAACTGTTGGCCAAGTTCTACAAACAACAATAAACAAAGTAAATTAATATTATAAAGTAAACTCCTGTAACTAGTGGCCGTGGGCAGCCTTCGCACGTTCTGTTGCCTTCTGCGGAGACGTTCTACTAAGTGACTTGAAACGGTTTTGTTATGAAGCCACAATAAATGAACATAGGAGCCCTATATATGCATTACAAATGTTTTCCATCTTTAAAATATGGGAATGAAGCTTCACAGCCTCTGAGCCTTAACTCCAGAGGTCCACGGTGCCGACAGTAAATGAAACCACCCAAAGAATGAAAATGCCACCTTCTTGCTAGACACAAGGATAATAAAGTTACTGTCGGAGTACATCAGAATTCAAGTAAATACATACATTGTAAGGTACTTGGCAGAGGTAAATATAGAACTTTGAATGAAAACAGTAAGGTACACAGTTTTGTCAATAAGCTATTTTAAAAGTGGACACTGCAAAATTCAACAGTTCCCGGGGGAGGTAAGTACAAGTTAGTTTAGCAGGTAAGTAAAGCGCTTACAAGTTAAGTCTCCAGGGCATAGGCAGCCCACCGTTGGGTGGGGCCCAAATAACATAGGTGCCTATGGAGACTAGGGGTGCTCCGGTTCCAGTCTGGTAGCAGCTAAGTACCTGCGTCCTCGTGGAGACGACCAGGGGGGGATGGGGGAGGTTTGTAGAGCACTGGGGGTTCGGGTCCCAAACAGGCACACAAAATAAACCCTCAGCGGCACAGGGATGGCCGGGTGCAGTGTGCAAAGTAGGTGTCTGGTTTTGAGTAGAAATCAGTGGAGGGACCCAGGGGTCACTCTGGTGATGCAGGCAGGGTACAGCGGGGCTTCTCGGGCCAGCCACCGACTGGGCAAAGATGATGGCTGTCAGCTGGTCACTCCTGCACTGGTAGTTGGTTCATCTCTGGCCTGGGGGGCTGCGGGTGCAGTGCTTCTTCCAGGCGTCTGTTTTTTGTTACTGGGCAGTCACGGTCAGAGGGAGCCTTTGGATTCTCTCTGCAGGCTTCACCATGGAGGTGCAGGGAGGTCGTTTCAGGGTGGCCTCATCGTGGGAGTTGCCTCAGGGACCTCACTGCAGTGTTAGTTTCTCTGGACACGAGCCAGGGACGTCAGGTGCAGTGTGTTAGGGTCTCACACTTCAGGAGTGAGGCTGGAGTCCATTTAAAGAAGGTTTCTTCCTTGTTTGGACAGACCCGCTGTCCATGGGAGTTTCTTGGTCCTTTGGGTTGCAGGGCAGTCCTCTGAGTCAGCAGAGGTTGCTGGTCCCGCTGGATGCGTTGCTGTTGCCGGTTCTTTGTCTGGAGACAGGCTGGTAAGGATGGGGCCAAGTCAGTTGTCGTCTCTGAGTGGTTTTCAGGTCAGCAGTCCTTCTTGTTCTATAGGTCATCAGGAAATCTGTTTTCCTGGGTTCAGGGTCACCCCTAAATACTAAATTTAGGGGTGTGTTTAGGGCTGGAGGACAGTAGCCAGAGCTACTGTCCCTGAGGATGGCTCCACCCTCCTTGTGAGAAAGTAGCCTTTTTCTAGCCTTGTTACCCCCACTTTTGGCCTGTTTGTGAGTATATGTCAGGGTGTTTTCACTGTCTCACTGGGATCTTGCTAGCAAGGGCCCAGTGCTCATAGTGAAAACCCTATGTTGTCAGTATGTTTGTTATGTGTCACTGGGACCCTGCTAGGCAGGACCCCAGTGCTCATAAGTTTGTGCCCTATATGTATGTGTTCCCTGTGTGGTGCCTAACTGTCTCACTGAGGCTCTGCTAACCAGATCCTCAGTGGTTATGCTCTCTCATTTCTTTCCAAATTGTCACTAACAGGCTAGTGACCACTTTCACCAATTTACATTGGCATACTGGAACACCCTTATAATTCCCTAGTATATGGTACTGAGGTACCCAGGGTATTGGGGTTCCAGGAGATCCCTATGGGCTGCAGCATTTCTTTTGCCACCCATATGGAGCTCTGACAATTATTACACAGGCCTGCCACTGCAGCCTGAGTGAAATAACGTCCACGTTATTTCACAGCCATTTACCACTGCACGTAAGTAACTTATAAGTCACCTATATGTCTAACCTTCACCTGGTGAAGGTTGGGTGCAAAGTTACTTAGTGTGAGGGCACCCTGGCACTAGCCAAGGTGCCCCCACATTGTTCAGGGCAAATTCCCCGGACTTTGTGAGTGCGGGGACACCATTTCACGCGTGCATTATACATAGGTCACTACCTATGTATAGCGTCACAATGGTAACTCCGAACATGGCCATGTAACATGTCTAAGATCATGGAATTGTCACCCCCAATGCCATTCTGGCATTGGGGGGACAATTCCATGATCCCCCGGGTCTCTAGCACAGTACCAGGGTACTGCCAAACTGCCTTTCTGTGGTCTCCACTGCAGCTGCTGCCAACCCCTCAGACAGGTTTCTGCCCTCCTGGGGTCCAGGCAGCCCTGGCCCAGGAAGGCAGAACAAAGGATTTCCTCTGAGAGAGGGTGTAACACCCTCTCCCTTTGGAAATAGGTGTGAAGGCAGGGGAGGAGTAGCCTCCCCCAGCCTCTGGAAATGCTTTGATGGGCACAGATGGTGCCCATCTCTGCATAAGCCAATCTACACCGGTTCAGGGATCCCCCAGCCCTGCTCTGGCGTGAAACTGGACAAAGGCAAGGGGAGTGACCACTCTCCTGTCCATCACCACCCCAGGGGTGGTGCCCAGAGCTCCTCCAGTGTGTCCCAGACCTCTGCCATCTTGGAAACAGAGGTGTTGGGGGCACACTGGACTGCTCTGAGTGGCCAGTGCCAGCAGGTGACCCTCACTGTTTTCTTACAGTCCCAGCGACCCTCTACAAGCTCACATAGGTTTGGGGTCCATTCGTGGTTCGCATTCCACTTTTGGAGTATATGGTTTGTGTTGCCCCTATACCTATGTGCTCCTATTGCAATCTATTGTAGTTCTACACTGTTTGCATTACTTTTCTTGCTATTACTTACCTAATTTTGGTGTGTGTACATATATCTTGTGTATACAACTTATCCTCATACTGAGGGTACTCACTGAGCTACTTTTGGCATATTGTCATAAAAATAAAGTACCTTTAGGTGGTTGTGCTGGTTAGTGCTAGAAATATTTAAAACGCTGAAAATCATATCTCCTGTTCTGTCAGATTTTGGCATTGTGGTGTCCGTTTGTTCATTAAAATATTGTATATTTTTAGGTTGAGCCTAGGCAGCGTATAGCACTGTCTGTGACATGTTGTATGCTATCTATGGCCACTTAACCACGCCCACTCTTGCCATTAGTTCTTTGTTGTGATTGTCTTAAATGCTTCCTTTTTATTGGTGCATTTTTGTAAATGGCAATGGCTACTGGCCCTGATGGTGGCTACACCCTCTTTGTGCCTCCTTCCTGAGGGGAGGGGGGCACATCCCTAATCCTATTGGGGGAATCCTCCATCTGCAAGATGGAGGATTTCTAAAAGTCAGAGTCACCTCAGCTCAGGACACCTTAGGGGTTGTCCTGACTGGCCAGTGACTCCTTGTTTTTCTCATTATCTCTTCCGGCCTTGCCGCCAAAAGTGGGGCCGTGGCCGGAGGGGGCGGGCAACTCCACTAGCTGGAATGCCCTGTGGGGCTGGAACAAAGGGGGTGAGCCTTTGAGGCTCACTGCCAGGTGTTACAGTTCCTGCAGGGGGAGGTGAGAAGCACCTCCACCCAGTACAGGCTTTGTTACTAGCCACAGAGTCTCGAGTGTAGCAGGCTGCTAGAACCAGTCAGCCTACACAGGTAGTTGGTTAAGGTTTCAGGGGGCACCTCTAAGGTGCCCTCTGGGGTGTATTTTACAATAAAATGTACACTGGCATCAGTGTGCATTTATTGTGCTGAGAAGTTTGATACCAAACTTCCCAGGTTTCAGTGTAGCCATTATGGTGCTGTGGAGTTCGTGTATGACAGACTCCCAGACCATATACTCTTATGGCTACCCTGCACTTACAATGTCTAAGGTTTGGCTTAGACACTGTAGGGGCACAATGATCATGCACTGGTGCCCTCACCTATGGTATAGTGCACCCTGCCTTAGGGCTGTAAGGCCTGCTAGAGGGGTGACTCATCTAACCATGTCAAGGAGGCATTTCCTTACACATGTGTAGTGTCCAGTGTGATATGAAGTTTCAGGGCACTAGTTTGTATGAAGAAGCACACCCGCTTGTGTGGTGCAGTTCTGAATTGTTTGGTTTTTCCACCTATTCTGGATTGTAACTCTGCGTCACGCGACATGGTGTTGCTTCCCAATATTACATACATCCGCCTGAGGAGGGGGGTCATCTAAGATGGTGTTTGAAAAGACAAGTAGACTACAAAACTCGGTTCGATGGACTTTCACAGTTGAGAGTGAGGGCGAATTGGTTCACCATGTGAAACAGCAGTAATCGTATGAGCAGTACGCAGTTTTCCTGTTATATGTTGTGATGTTTGTCTTGGTGTTTTTAAAAGTATGTGTCCAAGCTGACTGTTGAAAAGGAATTCACCTACATATTTACTTAATACACAAGAAGGAATTTGCTAGAATAACTCAGTTTTGGTCCAAAAATGTTTGACTCCCTGGTGTAAAAAATAAGGGTAATTTAAAAAAAAAAAAAAAGAATTTACATTTAACAAGGAGTTTAGGAATCTTGGGCATTATTTTTCTATTTAATTTTTCACTGAATTTAATATTCTATTAACTTGAGCAAATAAATAAAGTTTCTAATGGAAGTACTTTTATTATTGAATGTCCTTAAGCTCATACCCAATAAAACTGAGCCATTCAACAGTTCCTGCAGGAATAGTGCTTCCTGGATTTAAAGTAAAATGAAAAAGAAATAGACCATAGATGCTACTGTGTTTGGCACTTGAAGTTATACCGTGGTTATTTGTAATTGCGGGACGCAGAATCTACTGTGGTATGGCTGTCTGCTGAGAAACATGGAATCGCCATAGAAACAGGTGTTAATAAAAGTATAATAAACCATGGCAATCTTTGCATTTTTTGCTGCCATAGAGGGAGAAGGTAAATGGAAGTGCTTTAGTTATGTGCAGGGCAACTGGAATTATGTGGCAGAGAGAATCAATTATGCAACAGGGTTGACCAATTTATGTGGCCAAAGAATTCCAGTTAATCGTTTACAATGCCAATAGCTCAAATGTGAGACCTATTGCATTGCAAATGCTTGTTATAAATTTGATTTTTTTTGTTGTGTTGGGTTTTCTACTTTCTAGCTGTTTTGGTACTGGTAAATGCGTAACACATTTCTCCTAGGTTAGGCATGCATTTCCTGTGCTACAGCCAGTAAGGGTAGAGTTCAGGTTTAAGTTATTGGGACCTCACTGGCCCTAGTAAGGAATAGTGCCTTGATTGCTTTAGCAGGAGTACCATCCGCGTTAACTAATGATCTTCTTTCTCACACTGACTTATTAGCGTTCACCCAGGTGTCGAAGGAGACTGAAATATATCAAGTGGTGGCTGCACGAGTGAGCTTGAAACCGCACCAGACCCCTCCTTACTGCACCCATAGCTAACGATTGTGAAGGATGCGTTGCTGCATGGTGGGAGAGTTGATCTGGGAGAGGTGGATATTGGAGGACTCTGGTGTCTGGCAGAAGCTCACTTTGCTATTAACCTGGTAGAACTGAAAGGGATTAGCTTGATACTAAATGAGTGCAGATTCTCACCGATAACACACCTGCCATTGTGCTATTGCAGCAAGCAGGATGGATGGGGTTGTGGGCTTTGTGCAAGGAGGCCCAGCGTTTGGGATGGCTGATAAGTGGATGAATGTTCAGGGCATCTCTGACTGCACAGCACTTAGTAGGATCTTTAAACGCCAGCGCGGACGAATTCAGCCGGCGTTGCCTAGCCACCCCCAAATGTCTGCTGCACTCTGGGGTGGCAGGGGAAGTCTGTCAATAATGGGGAGATCACTGGTTCAGTATATTCGCCACCATAAAGAATATGCAGTGTGTAGAGTTTTGCGCATTGGAATTCCCAAGGCAGTCCTTCCTCAGAGATGCCACTGAACTGCGCTGGAGTTCGGGAATCCTGTATGTCTTCCCGCCTTTCTGTCTCCTTCCTAGGGTACTGAAAAATATCAAGTGATATTGAGCCCAAGATGCCCCCCCCACCCCGGCGTGGAGATTGAGCAACAACAGTTGATGGCTTTTGATCTCCCGCACTAAGTGCTTGGCTTTACATTGGCAATTAGGCGTCCATCCACCAAACTGATCTATGCTGGAAGCTGGGAAAAGTTTGTTTACTGGTGCTTGTTCCCAAACGTACAGTCATCAGATGTTCTCCTGTTCTGTCCCTTGCCCTGCAATAGTGACGTTTTTATCTTTTAGCCTTCTTATGTTTACCTGACCAGCCGCCCCACTTCAAGTCCCCTGTTATGATGCATTTATTTTTGAAGGGCTGGACTATGTTCTTCCAACTCCACTTATTATGCTGCGTTAGGACCTTAATTTAGTGCTCACCTACTTGATGTGTGTTGTCATGTATTTCAATGGATAACTGGTTCTCTCTTCATAAGCTCGGGTGTGAAGAGGTGCCGTGATCTAGGGGTCTGATTAAAAAAAAATATATATATATCTTTGGAAGAATGTAGAAAAAAGCCATGAGATCTGTTTTGCTGAAGATATCTTACAACAAGAAACCTCTACCGTTATCATGAACTTCTGCATTTTTTACAGTGCATGGATAGAGGGGGGCTTGGCCTAGTATAAGGCAGTGAAGTGCCATTACTCCATCCAGCAGGGACTGCTCCTGTCTGATACTTCAGTACCTACGCACTTAGGTCCACTGTCTACTGTGCAGACTGTTGGAAGCTGAACAGGTTGCACAAGGTGATGCTTACTCTGTGGTAGGAATAGGCGTGAATCTGAAGAGCAGCGACTATACATCCGTCGGTACAGACTTCCAGATCCAGCTGGGGACAGGAGAGCTCGCGCCTCTCAGTAACACGCTCTGAGAACACAGTTTAAATGGATCGGGTCGCTTGAATCTTGGGGTGCCCTTATATGAAGGGGACCAGAGGGAGATCCCTTGAATGAAGGGAGGTACTCCTATTTTAATAGGACTCTCCAGAGCACTAGCCTTTTACAGTTGCATATAATCTTTGTAACTTGACTGCAGGATTCCCAAACTGATTGAAAAGACGTGTTGTTGTTGTTGTTGTTGTTTTTTTTTCTCCAAACTGCACATTTTCCCCATTTTGGGGGAGAAGTGTCCTCCGCGCATTGAGATGCTACTGTTCGCTTTGATACATGTGAGTCTGTTAGTCTCCATGCCGTCTTTTACCTCCCCTAACCCGTAGGTTCATCCTGAATGTCTGCTTTCACCTACTCTCTCCTGTAGTGATGGCCGACTCATGCCCTTTCTCAGTGGGAATCTTATGTTCTGTCTTCTCTCCTTCAGCTGCAGGTCGGTGTCGAGTTTGAAGGCAGCACGCGGATGCAGGACACAAGTGTCTCGTTTGGGTACCAGCTGGATCTACCGAAGGCCAACTTGCTCTTTAAAGGTATGCCCTACCGCCCCGCTCTGCCCCGCCCTACCACTCTGCCCCTCCCAAAAATCGCTGGTTTATACATTTTCTGGCTTGAAGGCACTACATGAGACTGATCAGGCAGGAGGCGATATATTATTGAGATTGATACCTGTAAGAGTTACTGCAGTACTGGGGATTAGAAAATGGATTGCTACCCAAGGGGGTGTTGTAGTAATGGACTAACATCTCCAAGGGAGTGTTGTACGAATGGACTGGTACCCACGGGGGGATTTAATAATGAACTGGTACCAAAGGGGGTGGTGTAGCAATGGACTGATAGCCAAGGGGGTGTTGCAGTAACGCACTGGTACCCAAGCGGGTGTTGCAGTAACGCACTGGTACCAGGTGGTTTCATAGTAATGAACTGATGCCCAAGGTAGTGTTGTAGCAATAGAGTATTCTCCAACACTTTTTATAGATCCACATGCTTAAAGTACTCCACAGGCAGGGAGTTGGCACTTGGTACAACCTTTCTGCCGTCTTCATATGACTCCAACCTGGTGAGATCAATAGCAAGGCTATTCCCACTGAGACTTCCATAGGTCGCTGTTGTAGGAAAGTACCCTCTTTTTGGCATGGTTACCCCCCACTTTTTGCCTGCTGTCAGTGTGTTTTGACTGGGATCCTGCTGACCAGGACCCCAGTGATTGGTTGTCTAGGACGTTAATACACCCCACAATTGGCATACTGGTGACCCCATGTAAGGCTCCAATTTATAGTACTTAAGTACATATGGCATTGGTGCACCAGGGGTTCCTGATGAGCTGCAGCATGTATTATGCCGCCCGTGGGAGCCCATGCAAAATGTGTCTGCAGGCTGCCATTGCAGCCTGAGTGAAAAGCTGCATGCACCCTTTCACTACAGGTCCCTGCAACAGGTCACTAAGTCATCCCTATGGTAGGTCCTCCTGTAGGAAGCTGGCCTGGTGTGTGGTGGGTACCTATGGTACTTACACCTTATACCAGGTATCCCTTATTAGTGAAATGTAGTTGGTGTCTAGAAGCCAGGCTGTCTAGGGGTAGCTGTAGCAGAGCAGCTTAGGCTCAACTAGGAGACATGCAAAGCTCATGCAATACCCCTGTAGTCACACAGTACTCACACATGTGAGAAAGTAGCCTCTTTCTAGCCTTGTTACCCCCACTTTTGGCCTGTTTTGTGAGTGTATGCCAGGGTGTTTTCACTGTCTCACTGGGATCCTGCTAGCCAGGGCCCAGTGCTCATAGTGAAAACCCTATGTTTTCAGTATGTTTGTTATGTGTCACTGGGACCCTGCTAGTCAGGACCCCAGTGCTCATAAGTTTGTGGCCTATATGTGTGTGTTCCCTGTGTAGTGCCTAACTGTCTCACTGAGGCTCTGCTAACCAGAACCTCAGTGGTTATGCTCTCTCATTTCTTTCCAAATTGTCACTAACAGGCTAGTGACCATTTTTACCAATTTACATTGGCTTACTGCAACACCCTTATAATTCCCTAGTATATGGTACTGAGGTACCCAGGGTATTGGGGTTCCAGGAGATCCCTATGGGCTGCAGCATTTCTTTTGCCACCCATAGGGAGCTCTGACAATTCTTACACAGGCCTGCCACTGCAGCCTGAGTGAAATAACGTCCACGTTATTTCACAGCCATTTTACACTGCACTTAAGTAACTTATAAGTCACCTATATGTCTAACCTTTACCTGGTAAAGGTTAGGTGCAAAGTTACTTAGTGTGAGGGCACCCTGGCACTAGCCAAGGTGCCCCCACATTGTTCAGGGCCAATTCCCTGAACTTTGTGAGTGCGGGGACACCCTTACACGCGTGCACTACATATAGGTCACTACCTATATGTAGCTTCACAAGGGTAACTCCGAATATGGCCATGTAACATGTCTAAGATCATGGAATTGCCCCCTCTATGCCATCCTGGCATTGTTGGCACAATTCCATGATCCCAGTGGTCTGTAGCACAGACCCTGGTACTGCCAAACTGCCCTTCCTGGGGTTTCACTGCAGCTGCTGCCAACCCCACAGACAGGCATCTGCCCTCCTGGGGTCCAGCCAGGCCTGGCCCAGGATGGCAGAACAAAGAACTTCCTCTGAGAGAGGGTGTGACACCCTCTCCCTTTGGAAAATGGTGTGAAGGCAGGGGAGGAGTAGCCTCCCCCAGCCTCTGGAAATGCTTTGTTGGGCACAGATGTGCCCAATTCTGCATAAGCCAGTCTACACCGGTTCAGGGGACCCCTTAGCCCTGCTCTGGCACGAAACTGGACAAAGGAAAGGGGAGTGACCACTCCCCTGACCTGCACCTCCCCTGGGAGGTGTCCAGAGTCCTCCAGTGTGCTCCAAACCTCTGCCATCTTGGAAACAGAGGTGCTGCTGGCACACTGGACTGCTCTGAGTGGCCAGTGCCACCAGGTGATGTCAGAGACTCCTTGTGATAGGCTCCTTCAGGTGTTGCTAGCCTATCCTCTCTCCTAGGTAGCCAAACCCTCTTTTCTGGCTATTTAGGGTCTCTGTCTCTGGGGAAACTTCAGATAACGAATGCATGAGCTCAGCCGAGTTCCTCTGCATCTCTCTCTTCACCTTCTGATAAGGAATCGACTGCTGACCGCGCTGGAAGCCTGCAAACCTGCAACATAGTAGCAAAGACGACTACTGCAACTCTGTAACGCTGATCCTGCCACCTTCTCGACTGTTTTCCTGCTTGTGCATGCTGTGGGGGTAGTCTGCCTCCTCTCTGCACCAGAAGCTCCGAAGAAATCTCCAGTGGGTCGACGGAATCTTCCCCCTGCAACCGCAGGCACCAAAAAGCTGCATTACCGGTCCCTTGGGTCTCCTCTCAGCACGACGAGCGAGGTCCCTCGAATCCAGCGACTCTGTCCAAGTGACCCCCACAGTCCAGTGACTCTTCAGTCCAAGTTTGGTGGAGGTAAGTCCTTGCCTCACCTCGCTGGGCTGCATTGCTGGGAACCGCGACTTTTGCAGCTACTCCGGCCCCTGTGCACTTCCGGCGGAAATCCTTTGTGCACAGCCAAGCCTGGGTCCACGGCACTCTAACCTGCATTGCACGACTTTCTAAGTTGGTCTCCGGCGACGTGGGACTCCTTTGTGCAACTTCGGCGAGCACCGTTTCACGCATCCTCGTAGTGCCTGTTTCTGGCACTTCTCCGGGTGCTACCGGCTTCAGAGAGGGCTCCTTGTCTTGCTCGACGTCCCCTCTCTCTGCTGGTCCAATTTGCGACCTCCTGGTCCCTCCTGGGCCTCAGCAGCGTCCAAAAACGCTAACCGCACGATTTGCAGCTAGCAAGGCTTGTTGGCGTTCTTTCGGCGGGAAAACACTTCTGCACGACTCTCCACGGCGAGAGGGATCCGTCCACCAAAGGGGAAGTCTCTAGCCCTTTTCGTTCCTGCAGAAACCTCAGCTTCTTCTGTCCAGTAGAAGCTTCTTTGCACCCGCAGCTGGCATTTCCTGGGCATCTGCCCATCTCCGACTTGCTTGTGACTTTTGGACTTGGTCCCCTTGTTCCACAGGTACCCTAGATTGGAAATCCACAGTTGTTGCATTGCTGGTTTGTGTCTTTCCTGCATTATTCCTCTAACACAACTTCTTTGTCCTTAGGGGAACTTTAGTGCACTTTGCACTCACTTTTCAGGGTCTTGGGGAGGGTTATTTTTCTAACTCTCACTATTTTCTAATAGTCCCAGCGACCCTCTACAAGGTCACATAGGTTTGGGGTCCATTCGTGGTTCGCATTCCACTTTTGGAGTATATGGTTTGTGTTGCCCCTATCCCTATGTTTCCCCATTGCATCCTATTGTAACTATACATTGTTTGCACTGTTTTCTAAGACTATACTGCATATTTTTGCTATTGTGTATATATATCTTGTGTATATTTCCTATCCTCTCACTGAGGGTACACTCTAAGATACTTTGGCATATTGTCATAAAAATAAAGTACCTTTATTTTTAGTATAACTGTGTATTGTGTTTTCTTATGATATTGTGCATATGACACTAAGTGGTACTGTAGTAGCTTCACACGTCTCCTAGTTCAGCCTAAGCTGCTCTGCTAAGCTACCATTATCTATCAGCCTAAGCTGCTAGACACCCTATACACTAATAAGGGATAACTGGGCCTGGTGCAAGGTGCAAGTACCCCTTGGTACTCACTACAAGCCAGTCCAGCCTCCTACAACACACATGAAAGAAAACACTCAGTTGTTCAAAAATAAAGGTACTTTATTTTGGTGAGACAAATGCCAAAAATACCAAAGCGACTATACTCCCTTAGGAGGTTAGTAATACACAAATTATATACACTAGTATGCAGAAATAGGCATAAAAACAGTTAGAAAACAGTGCAATTAGTGAAAATCACAAATAGTTAGAAATGGGCCTGGGAAGAACACAAACCATATACTAAGAAAGTGGAATGTGAGAGTCGGTCTCCCACCTAGGTGTGTGTGGTGTGTGGTGTGTGGTGTGGAGAGGGGAGCTGGGAGTACTAGGAAAGCCCAAAGATAAGTACCACAACCCACCCCACTGCCCAGGAAAGCAGGAGTAAATCACAGTAACTTTCCCAGAGCGCGCACACAAATGGGAAGAATTATGCAAAACCTAGAAGAGACTGCAAAACACTAACAGTGGATTCCGGGACTCCACACTACACTTGCCTAGATGGGGAAATTGTTGAGGTGGTCCATATTCCTAGAGGGAATGGACTATACAGTGGAACATAGACCTGGGAGTACCCACTCCAATGCAGATGGACTCTCCAGATATTTTCACTTAGACAATGAAGACTCATCTTGGCAAGGTTAGCCTTCTTGTCCTTCGTTTGGGGGGGTTGTGTAGGAAAGTGCCCTCTTTCTTGGCATGGTTACCCCCATCTTCTGCTTGTTGTTACTGTTGTTTGACTGTCTCTACTGGGATCCTGCTAACCAGGACCCCAGTAGTTATGCTCTCTTCTGTAAACTGTACCTGTTTCTTCCCTTAATTGGCACACTGGTCCCACCCATGTAAGTCCCTAGTATATGGTACCTAGGTATCCAGGCCATTGGGGTTCCAGGGGATCCCTTTGGGCTGCAGCAGTTATTCTGCCTTCCGTTGCAGTCTGCGTGAAACGGGTGCATGCACCAGTTTTCACTACAGGTCACTGTATGTCACCCCTCTGGTATGCCCTCTCAGCCAAGAGGGCAGGGTACAGGTACCTGTGTGTGAGGGCACCCCTGCACTAGCAGAAGTGCCCCATCAAACACCCCCCCATTTTCTTGGATATTGTGAGTGGAGGGACACCATTTTACGCGTGTATTGGTCATAGGTCACTACCTATGTCCAGCTTCATAATGATAACTCCGAACCTGGGCATGTTTGGTATCAAACATGTCAATCACACCCCAATAATGTCCCAAGTATTGGAAATATGATTCCATGCACTCTGGGGGCTCCTTGGAGGACCCCCAGAATTGCTACCACCAGTCTTGCAGGGTTTTCCGGGCACCCCAAGCTGCTGCCACCCCTAGGAAAGGAAGGCAGAACAAAGGATTTCCTTTGAGAGAGCACGGGGGTAAGACCCTCTCCCTTTGGAAATAGGTGTTACATGGCTTGGGAGGGGTAACCCCCCCCCCCCACCAAAAGGCAGTGGTATGCTTTGATGGGCACCTTTGGTGCTCTTCCCGAGGGTCCCTGGGTTCTGCCATTTGAATCCAAGGTTGGCAGGGACCTCTGGGAGCATCTGAGTGGCCAGGTCAGGCATGTGACGTCAGAGCCCTCTCCTGATAGGTGGTCACCTGGCGAGGTGACCAATCCCCCTTTCAGGGCTATGGTGGGTCTCTCTCTTGGGGGGGGTCCTCAGATTCGGCTTGCAAGATTCCAGAGGCAGCAGCATGCCAAATGAGGGGGTGAAAATGGTACAAGTTACGAAGTTAGAAGGGAGAGAGCATAATCACTGGGGTCCTGGTTATCAGGATCCCAGTGAACACAGTCAAAACAACTGACATCATGCAAAAAGTGTGTGTTGGGGGGGGGGGGGGGATGCATGCTAAAAAGAGGCTACTTTCCCACAAACTTTGCATGTTTCCTAGCTGAGCCTTGGCTGCTCATCCACAGCGACCCCTAGGGAGCCTGGCTTCTAGACACTGCCTACATTTCACTAATAAGGGAAAACTGGACCAGGTATAGGTACCCACCACACACCAGGCCAGCTTCCTACAGCTGTAAATCATTGAAAATATTTCAAGTGCAGAGAAGACTTCCTACAGCTCTTTCTCATGAGTATTCTTTCCACTCCAAGCCATGGGGAGGGGAGCAATAGTATCTTTTATTTTTGTTTCAGGCTACCGCATCTGCATATGTTTGCACTAAAGCAAAATATTTAAGGGTTGCCAAACATGCGGCCAGTAAAATATTTATTTTCATTTCCCAGAGATTTTGTTATTTACTCCATTTTCAGCCTAAATGATAGCTCAGTACTTCTCTGCTGGCCTCCTGCCTGAAGGGTGGGTTTGCTGCTCCAACATTCTATACCACATCTGTTTTCTCGTATTACAAAGTGGGTTTTGCCTTCTGCTTGTCAGGGCAAAGGGTTGGCACTCCGTCTGTCTGTCATAACAGTGCAAGACAGCAGTGGTGTTCTTGCTTAACCCTATGTCATGAAAAGGTATCCGCAGGACCCCCTTATGATTTATAAATACCTGCACTTTTAAAAGGATAACCCACCTAACTCCTGTGTTTCTATTTTTTTGCCACTCTCTTCCTCATGGGGACTGTCTCCTCTTGATGCTTGGGGCTGGTGACAAGTTTGTCGGGGGCCCGATCGATTAACGTGTTATTCAGGGTAATACAAATCCTTACAATTCAGAAGTAAAATGTGTCCGTCCTTGTGTAAGACCTGCATGAACATTGACATGTTCTCCATAAAAGTAATGCGTTAAGGCAAGGGACACGTCTATCACACTGCACCCAGTGTATCGCATCTTCCCACTCAAGACTCCTAGTTTAGCATCATAGGATTCCCAGGGATATTCATAAAATATTTGAATATCTGCTCAAGTGAACAAGAGCCTAACGCTCAATATTTAAAGGCTAACCCCTTGGCTTACCAAGAACAAGGAGGTCTTTGGAGCCCACCTAGTGGTTACTAGACCTCCACTTTCTTGACACTTCTTTCTCTGTTTCTTATTCGTGTTCCAGCTCATCAATCTTGTGTTTGTCCCTCCCCTTGGGCATAGCCTTTATGCCTCCTCTTGATTGTCAGGCTTTTTGTCTTTTATGCTTCCACTGCAGTGTCTTCAAACACTACTTTTTCTTCTGGCTTAAGCACCATATGGGATTGCATGTGTTTCTTAGCTGTATCCCTTGTGTGCTTCTCTCCTGCACCGCTCCGTGTCAGCCTGTCGCTCATGTACTTCTTCATAAACGTGTTACGTTCGTCTACTCCCTGTTGCTTTCTTGCCCATGTAATTATCTCTCACCCGTTGTTTTCGCTCCCCGTTACTTCCTCCCACCTCTGCCCATCTTCTCTCCCACATTGCTTCTCCCACTCCTCTGTGCTGCTCCTTTCTAGGTTATTTACTGAGCTAAATCAATGAATTAAATATATAGCTATATATAATTTGCCACGCCACGCCTGCAAAATGTGTCCAGTGCATCTTAGCACTTTTTGTTTTTATTTTTTACCACATTGCATCCAGCTGCCTTTCTCTTGTTTAACTGTGCATTGAGGGGCTTGTCTTCTGCATTGGAACTGTTGACATGATTGGATTAGTTTTCAGCCAGCTAGACAGACGTTACAGTGGGTGTAGATGTCTGGTTATTTGGGTATTTCTACGTCTGTTACGTCTGGGTATTTTCACGCCTGCATCCGTTATAATAAATAGCAAGTGCTGTTGCCATTCTGTGCAATTACGACGATTGGCGGCTCCAAATTCAAATATCCATCTGATATTCACAAGGTTGCTGCTGTTTTACAACTGGGACCGCCCTGGGTACTGCAAATTTAGTACGGATGTCCACAATAATACTGGGGTGTAGTAGCACAAATACCTTTGGGGGGGGGGGGGTGGAGGGGTTGGGCACTGCTGTGTAGCACAGATACCTAGGGGGGCGATGCCCAGGGAGGACGCTTCTGGGTAGGATAAATGCCCAGTGGGGCACAGCTGTGCAGGACTGTGCCCAGTGGGACTCTGCAGTGAAGCCAGCCGACAGATAAATAGAAAGAGAGACAGAATTTTAATAAAGCAATAGGTCGTGGTTAACGCCAGCCCTAATTAGGAGCCGAATTCTTACAGAAAGTCAAAGGGCACCCATGGTATATCTCTCATGGTGGGTGTGTTTGGGGGGCTGTGTGTTTGGGGGGCTGTGTGTTTGGGGGGCTGTGTGTTTGGGGGGGGTGTGTGTGTGTGTGTTTGGGGGTGGGTGTGGGTGTGTGTGTGTTTGGGGAGGGTGGGTGTGTGTGTGTGGTTTTGGGGGGTGTGTGTGTGTATATTTGCATCAGTGCAGATTTACGTATTTCATGAACTCACAAGAATTTACAGAAGTAGACTACAAAATTGCCCTCCTAAAAAATATTTGTGAACTGTATTTTAGTGTGAGCCGATATGCATCTGTAGATTTGTTCATGCGAAAATCTGTTCTCCCCCCCCCCCCCACCCCCATTTTTTCCTCCCCAGGAAGAAGTTTTACCTCTGCCCTTGTCAGGAGTAAATAGCCAACCTTGCTCAGTGTTGGCAAAAGATCAGCGAAGAGCTGATGAAAACCCTTATAACATGGAAGTTAATAGCTGGGCATAGACCCACAAGGACATTCTAACCCTGGAACTATTGCTCACCTCTATCTCCAGGGCCAGGATGTTGATCTGTGGAAAGGGGGCAAAATAAGGAAGCTGCCATTTTTAAAGCCCTACTATAGTATTACCCCTGGCGTAATCAAAGAGGCTGTTATCAGACCTCTTATAAAATATATAATGAGATTGCGGCCTCACTACATGTAACCAAAGGACAAGTAGATTTATGCAGCAACCTATACCATGGGCAAGTAGCTATTTTAATACATCCCACACATTTGGCCCCTTTTCTGTCTTGCGATCCCACACGTTTCCCCCCACGCCAATATTTTTTGTGTTTAATTCTTCCTGTGTCAGTTTATAGCAACCCTTGTGGGGTTCTCCTCTTCGCAGTCTCTCATCTCCCACCCTCGCTAGTTCTTTTGTATTGATCTCTTCCTGTGTCACGTTATTGCGCCCTCATGTATTTCTCTTTCCACTGCAGGCTCCGTAGACAGTAACTGGGTTGTTGGCGCATCGCTGGAGAAGAAATTACCACCACTGCCATTGACATTAGCCATGGGCGCCTTCTTGAACCACAAAAAGAACAAATTTCAATGTGGCTTTGGTCTGACAATCGGTTAAATGTGGACTGCTGCTCAACTCCACGCCATCCCTGGAAAATCTTTCATTTTTTTTAACCTTATTTTTTTATGACCTGTGCCCACTGATCCGAGCTTGTTGTGCACACCAGTGGATGGCGGGAACCAGACTGTGTTACGGTGAAGCTCAACGCTGTCCAACAGAGACACTTCGTTCTTGCAGGGATCCATGCATTGCTACAGCTGGCATGTAGTCGGAAGAGGGATGCAGTTGAGGTCTAAGGTCGAGGGACAGTATTGGTAAATATTCCAGCTGAGAGACAACACCCTCCCTGCTCTCCTTCAGGGCAGCCTGCCTTCATCCTCTGAGCAATGAGAGCATTGACTGCTTCCCTCAGACTGCCTTTCATCTACTCAAGGTCCTTTCTCAAGGTTGCTGCTGCTTGGGAGTCTGGGGGTTGCATTTGTGTCCTAACTGTTACTTTTCCTGGTTCCCCAGAAAGTTTGATTTTCCCGAACACCTGGCCCCAGTGGATAGCCTGCACCACTAGCTCTTGAGAGAAGTAAGGGCCGGGGATGTCTTCTTGTAGTCTTTTGAATGTCTGAGTTGTGTCTCAGTGTAATTTTTCAAAGAATATGCCATCTATTCTATATTCAGTCAGGATTCTGACCTAGCCTAATGTGCCCCTTGAAAGACCCACATGTCTTGTGTTTAAAGAGCCTAAGGTCCCAGGAAAGATCTCCAAAGGTGACACGTCTTGTGGCTAGAGGACCAGATTAGAGACCCATGGATATTGTTTGTCATTTTTGGGACTGTGTTCTCTGTATTGAGCAGCAGAGGGCGCTGTGGAGGTAGGAATAGCTCCTACATGCTCTGACTTTCTACAGCTCCTCTTCTAGCCCTGTGTCCTTGATGATGTGAGCTAGAAGAATAATAATACCTCATGTTTTTGGGATGCGGATCCCTGGGTCGTGTCTTGGAAGGATAGGCAGTGAAACTGTGCAAAGTGAGCCCTCTAACCCCCTTGCTGTCAGCGCCCTGTCTCTCTTGACCTCACACTCTGGGTTGAGTAGAAAACACAAAGATGTCCAGGCTTCATCTGTCTTCTCTGACATGCTTATGGTTGGTTTCTGACACATCTGTAGTGCTTCTTCCAATAGACACCAGCAGACAAATGCTTAATAATTGGGGAGGTGCAAGGAGCTCTCTCGGACCCTCGTACTGCCTCTGAGTCTAAGTGGAGAATTGTCTGCAAGTAGCCCTGATAGGCCATGCTCATTCTCTGTGTTTCTGAAGGAGAGGGTGCCTATTGTGCTCTGCAAACCTTCCTCCTTCGTCCTGTGTATGGCTCTCTGAGCTCTTGTACAGCTGTGTGTGGTTCCAACGCTAAGCGCCACTAACGCTGGATGTAAGTTACCCCCTTGGCTTATCCTTCACTGCTCCTGCTGCCCCCTGCCGTAGAACCCCTAGGGGAGGGATCTTCCCCTCCCCCGCCTGCATATGACGAAGCTGTGCCTTTTCGTCGTCTGAGATACCAAAGTCTCCACTTTGGCCTCCCTTCAGAGTGCGGGTGAGCACCTTTGCTTTCTCAGTCTAAGAACACGTGCCCTACTCATTGAGGTGTCTTCACTTTGTGCTTTCACTGGGCTCTTGCTTTACAGGGCAGATAATGTTGGGGCCCATCAGTGTGGACCTGGTTAGGTGCATGCTACAACAGATTAAAGCTGAAGCTTCCCAGAATATTTTAAGAGATTTCTTCTTACCTCTGCTGAGTTCCTGTGAGTAGGTGGCTTGAGTCTCCTTGAGGGGCTTTCAGGGATTGGCCGATGGTATTCAAATGCATGTGAGCAAAACCCCGCTGAAGTGGCATCTTCACTTGAGAATGTAACACCTTGGACAGCCACTCGTCTGCAGCGTTAAACCTTCCTGAGCACGTTGACTTCTGCCCGGTGGCATCTGACAAGTACACTTTCTCCAAGTGTACCTGGTTCTTGTGAGCTACAGATGTGACTAGCATTCTGCCTGTGGCCTCTATTCAGAGGCTCAAATTGTAAATCATGTTTATAAGTTATGGATAGTGAGCTCTTTTACAGAAAAAAATTACATGGATGTTTAGAAGCCACCTGGCTTCAATAAATATAAATATCGTACAGTTATAATGCATTTATTGTTTGTTTTCCCCTTGTTACCTCCATCGCCTGTCCTGCTCCAGATATGAGGTTGGTGCGGTGTGAGCTTTAGAGTAAGTGCGTTACAGATAGCCTTCTATAGGCTTTAAGAAGGTTTGGGGCTCCTAGAGCAGGAAGTCTGGCTTAACCCTGTGTGAGCTTCGTAACGCCCTGTGTGAGCTTCGTGATTTCCCCCCGTGTGAGCTTCGTGATTTCCCCCCGTGTGAGCTTCGTGATTTCCCCCCCGTGTGAGCTTCGTGATTTCCCCCCCCCCGGTGTGAGCTTCGTGATTCCCCCCGTGTGAGCTTCGTGATTTCCCCCCGTGTGAGCTTCGTGATTTCCCCCCCGTGTGAGCTTCGTGATTTCCCCCCCCCCGGTGTGAGCTTCGTGATTCCCCCCCCCCCCCCGGTGTGAGCTTCGTGATTCCCACCCCGGTGTGAGCTTCGTGATTCCCCCCCCCCCCGTGTGAGCTTCGTGATTCCCCCCCCCCCCCCGTGTGAGCTTCGTGATTCCCCCCCCCGTGTGAGCTTCGTGATTCCCCCCCCGGTGTGAGCTTCGTGATTCCCCCCCCCCCGGTGTGAGCTTCGTGATTCCCCCCCCCCCCGTGTGAGCTTCGTGATTCCCCCCCGTGTGAGCTTCGTGATTCCCCCCCCCCCCGTGTGAGCTTCGTGATTCCCCCCCCCCGGTGTGAGCTTCGTGATTCCCCCCCCCCCCGGTGTGAGCTTCGTGATTCCCCCCCCCCCCGGTGTGAGCTTCGTGATTCCCCCCCCCCCGTGTGAGCTTCGTGATTCCCACCCCGGTGTGAGCTTCGTGATTCCCCCCCCCGTGTGAGCTTCGTGATTCCCCCCCCGGTGTGAGCTTCGTGATTCCCCCCCCCCCCCCCCGTGTGAGCTTCGTGATTCCCAACCCCGTGTGAGCTTCGTGATTCCCCCCCCGTGTGAGCTTCGTGATTCCCCCCCCCGTGTGAGCTTCGTGATTCCCCCCCCCCCCCCCGGTGTGAGCTTCGTGATACCCCCCCCCCCCCCGGTGTGAGCTTCGTGATTCCCCCCCCCCCCCGGTGTGAGCTTCGTGATTCCCCCCCCCCCCCGGTGTGAGCTTCGTGATTCCCCCCCCCCCCCCGTGTGAGCTTCGTGATTCCCCCCCCCCCCCCCCCGGTGTGAGCTTCGTGATTCCCCCCCCCCGGTGTGAGCTTCGTGATTCCCCCCCCCCCCGGTGTGAGCTTCGTGATTCCCCCCCCCCCCGGTGTGAGCTTCGTGATTCCCCCCCCCCCCGGTGTGAGCTTCGTGATTCCCCCCCCCCCCCCCCCGGTGTGAGCTTCGTGATTCCCCCCTCCCCCCCGGTGTGAGCTTCGTGATTCATCCCCCCCCCCCCCGGTGTGAGCTTCGTGATCCCCCCCCCCCCCCCCCCCCCCCCGGTGTGAGCTTCGTGATTTCCCCCCCCCCCCCGGTGTGAGCTTTGTGATTCCCTCTCCCCCCCCCCCCCCCGGTGTGAGCTTTGTGATTCCCTCCCCCCCCCCCCCCGGTGTGAGCTTCGTGATTCCCCCCCCCCCCCCGGTATGAGCTTCGTGATTCCCCCCCCCAGCCCCCCCCCCCGGTGTGAGCTTTGTGATTTTCCCCCCCCCTGTGTGAGCTTTGTGATTTCCCCCCCCCCGTGTGAGCTTTGTGATTTCCCCCCCCCCCTGTGAGCTTTGTGATTTCCCCCCCCCTGTGTGAGCTTTGTGATTTCCCCCCCCCTGTGTGAGCTTTGTGATTTCCCCCCCCCGTGTGAGCTTTGTGATTTCTCCCCCCCCCCCCCCTGTGTGAGCTTTGTGATTTCCCCCCCCCCTGTGTGAGCTTTGTGATTCCCCCCCCGTGTGAGCTTCGTGATTCCCCCCCGTGTGAGCTTCGTGATTCCCCCCCCGTGTGAGCTTCGTGATTCCCCCCCGTGTGAGCTTCGTGATTCCCCCCCGTGTGAGCTTCGTGATTCCCCCCCCGTGTGAGCTTCGTGATTCCCCCCCGTGTGAGCTTCGTGATTCCCCCCCCGTGTGAGCTTCGTGATTCCCCCCCCGTGTGAGCTTCGTGATTCCCCCCCGTGTGAGCTTCGTGATATCCCCCCCCTGTGTGAGCTTCGTGATTTCCCCCCCCCGTGAGCTTCGTGATTCCCCCCCCCCGTGTGAGCTTCGTGATTTCCCCCCCCCGTGAGCTTCGTGATTCCCCCCCCCCGTGTGAGCTTTGTGATTCCCCCCCCCCGTGTGAGCTTTGTGATTTCCCCCGTGTGAGCGTCGTGACGCCGCTGTGTGAGCTTTAGAGTAAGCTCTCCGTTAGGCTTTAAGAAGGTAGAAGACCTGAGGCTCCTAGCGCAGGAGGTCTGGCTAACCCTATGTATGCTTCATAACCCCGTGTGAGCTTTAGAGTGAGTTACAGCTCGCCGTTTCTAGGCTTTAAGAAGGTAGAAGGCCTGGGGCTTCTAGAGCAGGTCTGGCTAACCCCGTGTGAGCTGTATAACCCCGTGTGAGCTGTATAACCCTATAACCCCGTGTGAGCTGTATAACCCTATAACCCCGTGTGAGCTGTATAACCCCGTGTGAGCTTTAGAGTGAGTTACAGCTTGCCGTTTCTAGGCTTTAAGGAGGTAGAAGACCTGTGTAGGCGGCGGGCCTGGTGAGTGGTGGGTACCTATGGTACTTACACCTTATACCAGGTCCAGGTATCCCCTATTAGTGAAGTGTAGGCAGTGTCTAGAAGCCAGGCTCTCTAGAGGAAGCTCTGAACAAGCAGCCAAGGCTTATCTAGGAGACATGCAAAGCTCATGCAACACCACTGTAGTCACACAGTACTCGCACACATGAAAGAAAAC
This sequence comes from Pleurodeles waltl, assembly GCF_031143425.1. Classification (NCBI taxonomy): domain Eukaryota; kingdom Metazoa; phylum Chordata; class Amphibia; order Caudata; family Salamandridae; genus Pleurodeles; species Pleurodeles waltl. The sequence continues at coordinate 1,550,508,163 of NC_090446.1, forward strand.
ACTGTGTTACAGAAATGTACTTTATTTTGGTGACACAAATACCATAGAGGCTGTACTCCCTTAGGAGGTAAGTAATACACAAATTATGTACACTAGTGTGCAGAAATAGACATAAAAACAGTTAGAATCAGTGGAAATCACAATAGAAATGGGCCTAGAGGGAGCACAAACCATTTACTAAGAAAGTGGAGTGCAAGGGTCGGTCCCCCACCTAGGCAGGTGCAGTGTGTAGACAGGCCCTGGGAGTATTAGAAAAGCCCAAAGCTAAGCACCACAACCCACCCCAGCGACCAGGAAAGCAGGAGTAAATAACAGTAACTTTCCCAGAACGCATACAGAAGAAAAGAACGATGCAAAACCAGAAGAGACTGCAAGACACCAACAATGGATTCCTGGACCTGAACACTTGTGGAAGAAGGGGACCAAGTCCAAGAAGCACAGAAGAGTCTAGGGACAACAGGAGCCCCTGCTAACCCGGATGAAGAACAAGTCAGCACTGCACCCAAGAAGACGGATGCGGGTTCCTGGAGAGTGCAAGTGATGTCCCACGCTGAATGGAGGATTGTGGTCGGGTTTGTCATCGGAATCCACCAACAAGCCTTGGCACATGCAAAGCTCGCGGTTAGCAGAAAATGGCTCTGCCTGGGACCAGGTGGACTCTACCCAGGAGGGGGAACCAGAGGGGGCCCTCAGTGACACTGAGCCCACAGAAGACCAGGAAGCGCACAAAGGAGTCCCATAGGACGGGCACAAGAAAGTCGCAGAAGAGGCCCACACAGAACTACGACAAGGGCTCCCAAGCTGCTGGAGAACAACTCGGGAAGCTGCGTCACAGGATAGAGTGCTGGGGGCCAGAGCTTCAAGATGCACAGAGATCTTGGAGGAGCTGTATAATCACGAGTGAGCTGTATAACCATGATTGAGCTTTAGAGTAAGTGAGAGTTACAGCTCACCGTTTCTCGTCTTTAAGAAGTTAGAAGATCTGGGGCTCCTAGAGCAGGAAGTGTGGCTAACCCTGTGTGAGCTGCGTGGCATAACTCGGTCTAGGGAGGATGTATGCTGCCTTGGGGCTCCTCTGGAGGGGGCTCTGGTTAACCCTGTGAGCGCTGTGGAACCCTGTGTTAGATGCTTTGCACATGTTCCGAAGGCACCTAAGAGGGCGCTCTTGCTAACTGTGTGTGAGCTGCTTAGTATGTCTTAGTCCAAGGCTTACTTTTATGCTGTAAGCTACAGAAGTCTGCTTTCGAGAGACCTTGGCTAATGAGTGTATGCTGCTGGGCATGTATTTGTCTTGGAGTCCTTATCACTGCCTTTGGGAAAGCTGCAGATGTGTCCTGAGCTAGGGCTTCTTTAGCGGTAATGCTGTAGCTATCATGGGCTGAACCTCAAGGCATGTTTAATGTAGGGCTGCTTCACTCATTAGAATGTCCTTCTCCGGGGCCCTTTAGAGTGAGCATCCTGGCTCTTACAGAATCAGAGCTGTCTCATTGAGCATTAAGTTGCAGACCGTACCTCCATCAAGGGGGTCCTCAGTAGGTTCATAACCTTAGAATAATTCCCATTCACCAGATCATGCCTCTGACACCCCATGGAAGAGTGTTTTTTTTTTTTTAATTGAAAAAAAAGTACTAAAGAAGGGAACAATAAGATAAGGCTCTAAAATTAGGTTTTGCAGCATGAATCCTTTTCTGGATTCACATGGTGTGCATCTATTCCGCCATCTAGTTGTCCAGAATCGTGTTTTGTCCATCTGTGGCTTATTGTGGGTGGGTGGGTCTTGTCGATCACCGTTTGGTGGGAAGTCCATCACTTGTGTAACATCATACAGCACCCTGGAAGTTCCTGTGCGCTACCACCATCTTCAGATTATTTTTTCCACCATTGGGTGTGCAAGCATACCGGAGGAGCTCTGTAGAACCTGAGGATCGGTGGAGAAAAGAACAAAAAAGGTCACGGAAAAGCACTGAGAAGGAACAGAGACCACAAGGAACAGAGAGGGACCCTGGAACTGTAGGACACGTTGCTGGAGAATGCAGAGTAGAGAGATGGAGAAGTGATATGGAGAACACCCCTCTTAAATTCTGTCCAAATTCCCACTACAAATTTGCACAGAGAGAGATCCACAAGAGATCTGTAGCCTATGCCTTCCAACATATCGCAACACCGAAAATTGAGGTCCATGTTAAATTCCTACTGACAACTTTCAAGGTCAGATTGAAGCAATTCCTCACACATCACACCATTGCTGGCACTGAAAGAACAGGAATCCCTGAAGGACCTGGGTCTCTCCAGCGATGATGAAGAAAGCTGAGCTGGTGAAGGTAGGATAGTAGACCCAAGAGGGAGTTTTTTTGCTGTCGAAAAAACAGATGTGAGTAAATCCGCGAGTGACATTGAAAAGAGGAAAGTAACAAAATCCCCAAATACCTTGAAGGCACCTTGAGGTTGAAACAATCAAGGTCAGCCCAACCACAGAGCTGCACAGGTCCTGACCAAAGGACACCAATGGGGGCAAGCCTTTGCAACAAGCCTCGACATCAGCAGGCGCAAAGGACACTGAGTAGATTGCCTCTAAGTGAAAGCCTACCTCCTTGTGGTCAAAAGGAAAATAAGCCAACTCAAGGCTGAAATGGCATTGCTACTGCAGCGGAATGAGGAGTTTTATGGCTCCCTCAAGACCTTTTGTATCCCAACCGAAACCTCTGAGCTGAGAGATCTGGGACAAGATATCGGACATCGAGGTCCAGGTGATGTTGGAAACCCACGAGGAAGAAGAGGAGGGCCTCTTTGACAATGTAGAGGCAAGCAGGGTAGAAAGACAGAGCCAGTTTGATGATGAGAGGCACGATCTTAACACCAAATCCCCTGAAGAAGGAATCAACGGTTACCCTTCAAGGTATTCGTCCCCGGGCAACTTGTCCATGTGCAGAGGACTGATGAAGAGGATGGCAGCCACAAATGGAGTCCAGCTGGAGGAGGAGAGGGAGGAATCTTGCTTCCTCCTTGAAACTCTGATGCCATCCCAGATTGCAAAAGTATACCTGCCCACGCTCCCCAGCATTAAAGACCAGGGCAAAGAAGCCTTTAAGGAACCTGCCACAAATAGGGCTCAATGTAGAATTACAAACTCCAGTGCTCTCCCTAACGGATATGGCCACCAGCAGTGGGAGGAAATGGAAGGACTGATGCAACATCTTCCATAGGAGTTCCAATGAGGGCAAAATCATTCATTCAGGAAGCCAAGAACATTACCAACCCTTGCCTCAAATCTGCAGCTGTGCACGACCACCCCACTGAGGAGGCACGCATGGCTCAGGATCTCCACATTCAAGGCCGAGGTACTATCCTCGGTAAACATGCGGTTTATGGGGAGTCTTTTTTCAGGACTGCCTTTGAGAAATACCAACTGTAGGAAGTTGGTTCTGTATATACTATTTCAAAGTAAGAAATAGTGTGCACAGAGTCCAAGGGTTCCCCTTAGAGGTAAGATAGTGGCAAAAAGAGAATTCTAATGCTCTATTTTGTAGTAGTGTGGTCGAGCAGTAGGCTTATCAGAGGGTAGTGTTAAGCATTTGTTGTACACATACACAGGCAATAAATGAGGAACACACACTCAAAAACTTACTCCAGGCCAATAGGTTTTTATATATAAAGATATCTTTTCTTAGTTTATTGTAAGAACCACAGGTTCAAGATTTACAAGTAATACTTCAAATGAAAGGTATTTCACTTAGGTACTCTAGGAACTTTGAATAATCACAATATCATTTACAGTCTTTGTAAAAATGGCAATAAGCTATTTTAAAAGTGGACACAGTGCAAAAATCAACAGTTCCTGGGGGAGGTAAGTAAGGGTTAAGTTTGCAGCTAAGTAAAACACTTACGAGTCTCAAAGTTGGGTCCAAGGTAGCCCAACGTTGGGGGTTCAAGGCAACCCCAAAGTTACCACACCAGCAGCTCCGGGCCGGTCAGGTGCAGAGGTCAAAGAGGTGCCCAAAACACATAGGCTTCAATGGAGAACAGGGGTGCCCCGGTTCCAGTCTGCCAGCAGGTAAGTACCTCTGTCCTCGGGGGGCAGACATGGGGGGTTTTGTAGGACACCGGGGTGGACACAAGCAGGCACAGTACGTACACCCTCAGCGGCACAGGGGCGGCCGGTTGCAGAGTGCAAACAGGTGTCAGGTTTTAGATAGGAAGTAATGGAGGGACCTGGGGGTCACTTCAGCGATGCAGGCACGGGGGGCGCTCCTTGGGGTAGCCACCACCGGGGCTAGGCAGAGGGCTGCCTGGGGATCGCTCCTGCACTGGAGTTCGGTTCCTTCAGGTCCTGGGGGGCGTGGATGCAGTGTTGGTTCTAGGCGTCGGGTCCCTTGTTACAGGCAGTCTCGGTCAGGGGGAGCCTCTGGATTTCTTCTGCAGGCATCGCTGTGGGGGCTCCTCAGGTGGGTTGTCTCTGGCTTCTCACGGGCTCGCAGTCGCCGGGGAGTCCTCCCTGTAGTGTTTTTCCGCAGGTCGAGCCGGGGGCGTCGGTGCAGAGTGGAAAGTCTCGCGCTTCCCACGGGAAACGTGAAGTCTTTAAAGTTGTTTCTTTGTTACAAGAAAGTTGCAGGTTGTTGAACAGGGCCGCTGTTCACTGGAGTTTCTTGGTCCTTGGTTGCAGGGCAGCCCTCTGAGGCTTCAGAGGTCGCTGGTCCCTGTTGGATCCGTCCCTGTTGCAGTTTTCTTTGAAGTTGGGAGACAGGCCGGTAGGGCTGGGGCCAAGCAGTTGTCGCCTCTGTCTTCACTCCAGTCCTTCAGGTCAGCAGTCCTTCTTCTGGTTAAGGTTGCAGGAATCTGATTTCCTGGGTAGGTCTGGGAGGGCAGTAGCCAATGGCTACTGTCCTTGAGGGTGGCTACACCCTCCATGTGCCTCCTCCCTGACGGGAGGGGGGCACATCCCTATTCCTATTGGGGGAATCCATCAAAATGGAGGATTTCTAAAGGCAGGGGTCACGTCAGCTCAGGACGCCTTAGGGGCTGTCCTGACTGGTGGGTGACTCCTTGTTTTTCTCATTATCTCCCCTGGACTTGCCGCCAAAAGTGGGGGCTGTGTCCAGGGGGCGGGCATCTCCACTAGCTGTAGTGCCTTGGGGCATTGTAACACGAAGCCTGAGCCTTTGAGGCTCACTGCTAGGTGTTACAGTTCCTGCAGGGGGGAGGTGTTAAGCATCTCCACCCAGTGCAGGCTTTGTTTCTGGCCTCAGAGAGCACAAAGGCTCTCACCCCATGGGGTCAGAAATTTGTCTCTCAGCAGCAGGCTGGCACAGACCAGTCAGTCCTGCACTGAAGGATTGGGTAAAATACAGCGGGCATCTCCAAGATGCCCTCTGTGTGCATTTTTTAATAAATCCAACACTGGCATCAGTGTGGATTTATTATTCTGAGAAGTTTGATACCAAACTTCCCAGAATTCAGTGTAGCCATTATGGAGCTGTGGAGTTCGTTTTTGACAAACTCCCAGACCATATACTTAATATGGCCACACTGTACTTACAATGTCTTAAGAATGGACTTAGGCACTGTAGAGGCATATTGCTCATGCAGCTATGCCCTCACCTGTGGTATAGGGCACCCTGCCTTAGGTCTGTAAGGCCTGCTAGAGGGGTGATTTACTTATGCCACAGGCAGTGTTTTGTGTGCATGGCACCCTGAGGGGGGGATGCCATTTCGACTTTGCCTTGTTCTCCCCACCAACACACACAATCTGCAATGGCAATGTGCATGTGTTAGGTGAGGGGTCCCTAGTGGGGGCCTCACATATACCGCAGCCCTTAGGGACCTTCCCTGGTCACAGGGCCCTTGGTACCACTGGTACCTTTTACAAGGGACTTATCTGTGTGCCAGTGTGCCAATTGTGGGAACAATGGTACAGTTTAGGTAAAAACACTGGTTTTGGGGCCTGGTTAGCAGGATCCCAGCACACACTCAAGTCAAGTCAGCATCAGTATCAGGCAAACAGTGGGGGGAACTGCAACAGGGAGCCATTTCCTTACACCAACAAGTCAAGAAAGATAGCAAAACAGCTAGGGGCATGGGGGCTCTACAGTTCAGAGGGTCCTTCAGTAGGGGATGTGTCCCAATAGAAGACCAGCAGGAAGGGCAGGTTTCTCAATAACCCAGCAGCAACATCAACAATAAGATTTCTTCCAACAGACCTCGCAGCAACCTACTCAACAGCAGTAGCAACACCCAGCAAGAGCCCTTTTATGGTAAACCGAGACCAGGGACAACTTGTGAGAGACGGAACTGCCAAGTGACTTTAGGTGACCAACAACCCCACAACACAACAGCAGTGGGGGGGAGCATAGGAGGATTCCTCCAGGAATGGAGGTCAATCACCTAGGAGAATTGGCTCTTAAACATCATAAAGCAAGGCTTTTGCTTAGAACTTGGCAAACACCCACCTCATGCCCACCCGAAGACAGAACCTTAAGGGAACAAGAAGTCTAGCAGTTGTGAAAAGAGGTCTAGGAATTCATCAAAATGTGAGCTATAAAGTCCCTCAGGGAAGCAGGTAGTGGCATCTAGTCAGCATACATTCTGATACCAAAACAAGGCTAAACGCTGCAACTAAAGCTAGATCTCGGGTACCTAAACAAGTTAATACGAACACAACATTTCAAGAAGTGACCCCACTTCTAAGAAGAGAAGAGAAGAGGAGAGGATATGGCCACATTAGACCTAATAGACTCGTACTTTCACATACCAGTGAACCACTGGCACTAGAAATGCCTCTGATTTCTAGTGGCTGGAGTACACTACCAATTCAGAATTATACCCTTCTGGATAAATTCCGCACCAAGGGCTTTCTCATAATGCTTACCTGCTGTGGCCTCACATCTGAGGGAAAGGATATTCATGTCAGCCCATTCCTAGAAAACTGCTTGGTAAAGGCAAGCTTGAAACCAAGCATGCCACTGGGTCATGCCGACAGTTATCAGTGTATACCATAAACCATGAAAAGAAAGAGGGAGAAGAAGGTGTTCCTGGGGACAGCATTGGACTTGACAGCACAAGCATACTCCGTTCCCCAGAGAGCGTTGGCCATAGCGGAGCAAACTCTCCTCTACCAGAAGAGACAGTCTCTGACGGTGAGGACTGCCATGAAGCTGATGGGCATGATGCCTTCATCCATCCCCATATAACATGCAAGACTCCGTATGCGACCCATATAGGAACGGATCTTCAGTGGGCGGCACAAGCCACGAGTGGCTATGAGGATCTAGTTTGCTGTCACGTTGAGAATTCAGAAGGGGATGGAATGGTGGACCCTGACAAGTGGGAGTGTAGGGAGACCTTTCAAGCGACCAGCATCCACGATGACCAGAACAGGTGTCTCACAAGGACTGGGGAGTGCACATGGGGGATTTGAAGCGCCGAGGTCTCTGAAGCCCTGTGTAAGATGTGAAGCACATAAACTACCTGGAACTAAAGACAATCTTCCTAGTGCTGAAGGATTTTCAGGCGCATGTTGGGGGGCAGACAGTGCTTATACAGACTAACAAGCCGACTTCTGTTTTACCTCAACAAGCAGGGAGGAACAAAGGCGTTCCCACTGTCAAAACTAGTGGAGGAGACATGGAAGCGGGCGATCCAACGCAACACGACCCTGGCAACATAACACCCACCTGGGAAGCAGAACGCAGAAGGGGCTGACTGAGCAGGAAAGAGAACACCTCCCACACATGGGAGTTGGAGCAAGCAGGGAGTGCGGGCACTGTGTTCAAGCACTGGGGACACCAATCATAGACCTGTTAGCAACACTGGAAAATACAGAATGCCTGACCTTTGTGTCCAGGTGTCAACACCACCAATCTGTGGGGACTGCCCTGTCCAAAAGCTAGTCGGGGAGAAAGGCCTTCGCCTTTCCACATATTCCCCTCAAACCAGGACTTCTGGATAAGGCTAGACAACCAGGAACATCAGTCATACTAATTGCCCCACATGGGCCAGAGAAACATGGTACTTGGATCTATTAGAGGTGTCCAAGGGACAAGTCATGCCAGTCAAGGCAACTCGGGACCTGTTAACCATGCAGAACTGAAGTGTCACCCAGAGCCAGCCACAGTCAACCTAGCGGCGAGGCTCTTGAAGAGATAGTTTGGGCACCTTTAACTACCCCCCAGTGCAATGGAAATTCTGAAGGAACGAAAACTGAGCGCCAGAAGGTGCTACACAGTCCAGTATACCAGGTACAGCCACTGGAGCGGAAGCCGAGGAAGAGTAGAAACAAGGACACCACGAAAGGTGCTGACATACCTTACCCACCTACTAGACTGCAGCCTGACCTATCCATCCGGGGGAAGCAAACAGGTGAGGAGAATCTGTCATTCGAGATGAGGAAGTTCAAGAAATGAAAGGGAAGGGAGAGAGAAAAAGGAATCTGAAGATTGTGGCAACACAGGAATTTCCAGGGAGCTTTATGATGTTACACACCGATGGACTTACTACAAGTAGTAATCGACACCCACACACCAAACAAAAAACAAAATCCACGACAAGAGCTAAACACGATTCCAGAACTAACCACTAGATAGCGGGATAGATGTACAGCACAAATCCAGAAAACTCTTCGGGCTGCAAAACTACTCCTGCTGGTAAGTAACCATTTCGTTCCCAGCTATTGAAAAATGTCAGTTCTTATCATAGGATCTTAACTGATGAAGACTAGTGTTGCCCAGGTGTGGGATCGGAGCACTTAACCACATATAATATCTCTTAGTTTGAATCTTTTTTTTTATTAGCCGAACACAGAGTGAGTATAATAACCAATGACAACCCCCAGCAAGATTATCACCTCAGTCCTACCAGGCATTGCTGTTGTCAAGAAACCTATAAGCAATCTGAGTTTCGTACTCTGCACAGGATATCACAGCTGCTCCCTAAAGACTGGGGGCGAGGGCAGGAAAACACAGTACCTGTACGGAAGGGGTATCACTGTTGTTAGGCCAAGCCATCATATTGTCTCTGACCCTTTTCCTCTGAGACACTCCCCGACCCCTTACCTCCCTAGCATCAACACTGATGCAACATCAACCCCACTGCCCCTGTCAGGACCCCCACACCTTACACCAGAAGGGCTGCCTCTCTTTACCCAGCATTCCCTTGCACTCCACCAAGCAATACATCGCCCACTTCGCCTCCCCATGCGCTTGCATACCATTGTGTTCCACCTGCAGGTTATTTGGGAAGTCACCAAGGCTGTGAGCCACTTGTCCATCATAGCTTCCCTGATCTCCATCAATGCTTTTTTTCTATCCTAAGTTTAGCACTCTGGTCAGGGTGATTTACTAGTGTATTCCCTCTTGCTGTTCTCGTGCATTGCTGCCCTCAGGATCTGATCTTGCCAACCCTGTGACTTCAGCACAATGTCTCCCAATAAGAGACTACTCCCCCTGGCACTTCAGTGGCATTCTCTAAGTCTTCTGCATCACTGAGGCACTGTCTTCTTGCTCCTGCAACAGATCTAAGAGCACTTTCAAGACACACCAGTAGGAAGTTGGCTCTGTATGTACTATTTCAAAGTAAGAAATAGTGTGCACAGAGTCCAAGGGTTCCCCTTAGAGGTAAGATAGTGGCAAAAAGAGATAATTCCAATGCTCTATTTTGTGGTAGTGTGGTCGAGCAGTAGGCTTATCAGAGGGTAGTGTTAAGCATTTGTTGTACACACACAGGCAATAAATGAGGAACACACACTCAAAGACTTACTCCAGGCCAAGAGGTTTTTATATAGAAAAATATATTTTCTTAGTTTATTTTAAGAACCACAGGTTCAAGATTTACAAGTAATACTTCAAATGAAAGGTATTTCAATTTCACTCCGGTATTCTAGGAACTTTGAATATTCACAATAGCATGTACAGTTTTGACAAAAATGGCAATAAGCTATTTTAAAAGTGGACACTGCAAAAATCAAAAGTTCCTGGGGGAGGTAAGTAAATGTTAAGTTAACAGATAAGTAAAACACTTACAGGGTTCAAAGTTGGGTCCAAGGTAGCCCACCGTTGGGGGTTCAAGGCAACCCCAAAGTTACCACGCCAGCAGCTCAGGGCCGATCAGGTGCAGAGGTCAAAGAGGTGCCCAAAACACATAGGCTTCAATGGAAACGGGTGCCCCGGTTCCAGTCTGCCAGCAGGGAAGTACCCGCGTCCTCGGAGGGCAGACCAGGAAGGTTTTGTAGGGCACCAGGGATGGTGGTGGTGGTGGGGGGAGGGGGGTTGGGGAGAGGGGGGAGACAGGCAGGCACAGAAAGTACACCCTCAGCGGCACCGGGGCGGCTGGGTGCAGAGAGCAAACAGGCATCGGGTTTTGTGTAGAAAGCAATGGGAAGACCCGGGGGTCACTTCAACGATGCAGGCAGGCACAAGGGGGGCTCCTTGGGGCAGCCACCACCTGGGCTAGGCAGAGGGTCGCCTGGGGGTCACTGCTGCACTGGAGTTCGGTTCCTTCAGGTCCTGGGGGCTGTGGGTGCAGTGTTGGTTCCAGGTGTCGGGTCCCTTGTTACAGGCAGTCGCGGTCAGGGGGAGCCTCTGGATTTCCTCTGCAGGCGTCGCTGTGGGGGCCCAGGGGGGGGTCAACTCTGGCTACTCACGGGCTCGCAGTCGCCAGGGAGTCCTCCCTGAGGTGTTTTTTTTTCCGCAGGTCGAGACGGGGGCGTCTGGTGCAGAGTGGAAAGTCTCACGCTTCCGACGGGAAACGTGGGGTCTTTAAAGTTGCTTCTTTGTTGCAGAAAATTGCAGTTCTTTGAACAGGGCAGTTGTTCTCAGGAGCTTCTTGGTCCTTTGGATGCAGGGCAGTCCTCTGAGGCTTCAGAGGTCGCTGGTCCCTGTTGGATGCGTCACTGTTGCAGTTTTCGTCAAAGTAGGAAGACAGGCCAGTGGGGCTGGGGCCAAATCAGTTGTCGTCTCTGTCTTCACTGCAGGGCTTCAGGCCTGCAGTCCTTCTTCTTCTTTAGGTTGCAGGAATCTATCTTCCTTGGTTCTGGGAGCCCCTAAATACTCAATTTAGGGGGGTGTTTAGGTCTGGGAGGGCAGTAGCCAATGGCTACTGGCCCTGAGGGTGGCTACACCCTCTTTGTGCCTCCTCCCTGTGGGGAGGGGGGCACATCCCTAATCCTATTGGGGGAATCCTCCTTCTACAATATGGAGGATTTCTAAAAGTAAGAGTCACCTCAGCTCAGGGCACCTTAGGGGCTGTCCTGACTGGGGGTGAATCCTCCTTGTTTTTCTCATTATGTCCTCCAGCCTTGCTGCCAAAAGTGGGGGCAGTGGCCGGAGGGGCGGGCATCTCCACTAGCTGGGATGCCCTGTGGTGCTGTAACAAAGGGGGTGAGCCTTTGAGGCTCACCGCCAGGTGTTACAGTTCCTGCAGGGGGAGGTGAGACGCACCTCCACCCAGTACAGGCTTTGTTCCTGGCCACAGAGTGACAAAGGCACTCTCCCCATGTGGCCAGCAACATGTCTGGTGTGTGGCAGGCTGGCAAAACAAGCCAGCCCACACTGGAGTCGGGTATGTTTTCAGGGGGCATCTCTAAGATGCCCTCTGGGTGTATTTTTACAATAAAGTGCACACTGGCATCAGTGTGCATTTATTGTGCTGAGAGATTTGATACCAAACTTCACAGTTTTCAGTGTAGCCATTATGGTGCTGTGGAGTTCGTGTTTGACAGACTCCCAGACCATATACTCTTTATGGCTGCCCTGCACTTACAATGTCTAAGGTTTTGCTTAGACACTGTAGGGGCATAGTGCTCATGCACCTATGCCCTCACCTGTGGTATAGTGCACCCTGCCTTGGGGCTGTAAGGCCTGCTAGAGGGGTGACTTATCTATACCTATAGGCAGTGTGAGGTTGGCATGGCACCCTGAGGGGAGTGCCATGTCGACTTGGTCATTGTCTCCCCACCAGCGCACACAAGCTGGCAAGCAGTGTGCATGTGCTGAGTGAGGGGTCCCCAGGGTGGCATAAGACATGCTGCAGCCCTTAGAGACCTTCCCTGGCATCAGGGCCCTTGGGACCAGGGGTACCAGTTACAAGGGACTTACCTGGGTGCCAGGGTTGTGCCAGTTGTGGAGACAAAGGTACAGTTTAGGGAAAGAACACTGGTGCTGGGGCCTGGTTAGCAGGTGTAGGAGGCTGGACTGGCTTGTAGTGAGTACCTAGGGGTACTTGCACCTTGCACCAGGCCCAGTTATCCCTTATTAGTGTATAGGGTGTCTAGCAGCATAGGCTGATAGATAATGGTAGCTTAGCAGAGTAGCTTAGGCTGAACTAGGAGACGAGTGAAGCTCCTACAGTACCACTTAGTGTCATATGCACAATATCGTAAGAAAACACAATACACAGTTATACTAAAAATAAAGGTACTTTATTTTTATGACAATATGCCAAAGTATCTCAGAGTGTACCCTCAGTGAGAGGATAGGAAATATACACACGATATATATACACAATAGCAAAATATGCAGTAATAGTCTTAGAAAACAGTGCAAACAATGTATAGTTACAATAGGATGCAATGGAGACACATAGGGATAGGGGGAACACAAACCATATACTCCAAAAGTGGAATGCGAACCACGAATGGACCCCAAACCTCTGTGACCTTGTAGAGGGTCGCTGGGACTATTAGAAAATAGTAAGGGTTAGTAAAATAGCCCACCCCAAGACCCTGAAAAGTGAGTGCAAAGTGCACTAAAATTCCCCAAAGGACATAAAAGTCGTGACAGGGGAATTCTGCAGGAAAGACACAAACCAGCAATGCAACAACGATGGATTTCCAGTCGAGGGTACCTGTGGAACAAGGGGACCAAGTCCAACAGTCACAAGTAAGTCGGAGATGGGCAGATGCCCAGGAAATGCCAGCTGCGGGTGCAAAGAAGCTGCTACTGGACTGTAGAAGCTTAGGTTTCTGCAGGATTGACAAGGGCTAGAGACTTCCCCTTTGGAGGACGGATCCCTCACGCTGTGGAGAGTCGTGAAGAAGTGTTTTCCCGCCGAAAGACCGCCAACAAGCCTTGCTAGCTGCAAATCGTGCGGTAAGGGTTTTTGGACGCTGCTGTGGCCCAGGAGGGACCAGGGTGTCGCAAATTGCGTCAGGAGACAGAGAGGACGTCGACCAAGACAAGGAGCCCTCTCAGCAGCAGGTAGCACCCGGAGAAGTGCCAGAAACAGGCACTACGAGGATGTGTGAAACGGTGCTCACCCGAAGTCGCACAAAGGAGTCCCACGTCGCCGGAGAACAACTTAGGAGGTCGTGCAATGCAGGTTAGAGTGCCGTGGACCCAGGCTGGACTGTGCACAAAGGATTTCCGCCGGAAGTGCACGGAGGCCGGAGTAGCTGCAAAAGTCGCGGTTTCCAACAATACAGTCTGGCGTGGGGAGGCAAGGACTTACCTCCACCAAACTTGGACTGAAGAGTCACTGGACTGTGGGAGTCACTTGGACAGAGTTGCTGGATTCAAGGGACCTCGCTCGTCGTGCTGAGAGGAGACCCAAGGTACCAGTGATGCAGTTCTTTGGTGCCTGCGGTTGCAGGGGGACGATTCCGTCGACCCACGGGAGATTTCTTCGGAGCTTCTAGTGCAGAGAGGAGGCAGACTACCCCCACAGCATGCACCACCAGGAAAACAGACGAGAAGGCGGCAGGATCAGCGTTACAGAGTTGCAGTAGTCGTCTTTGCTACTATGTTGCAGTTTTGCCGGCTTCCAGCGCGGTCAGCAGTCGATTCCTTGGCAGAAGGTGAAGAGAGAGATGCAGAGGAACTCGGATGAGCTCTTGCATTCGTTATCTATGGAATCCCAAGAGACCGAGACCCTAAATAGCCAGAAAAGAGGGTTTGGCTACCTAGGAGAGAGGATAGGCTAGCAACACCTGAAGGAGCCTATCAGAAGGAGTCTCTGACGTCACCTGGTGGCACTGGCCACTCAGAGCAGTCCATTGTGCCAGCAGCACCTCTGTTTCCAAGATGGCAGAGGTCTGGAGCACACTGGAGGAGCTCTGGGCACCTCCCAGGGGAGGTACAGGTCAGGGGAGTGGTCACTCCCCTTTCCTTTGTCCAGTTTCGCGCCAGAATATAGGAGGCTGGACTGGCTTGTAGTGAGTACCAAGGGGTACTTGCACCTTGCACCAGGCCCAGTTATCCCTTATTAGTGTATAGGGTGTCTAGCAGCTTAGGCTGATAGATAATGGTAGCTTAGCAGAGCAGCTTAGGCTGAACTAGGAGACGTGTGAAGCTACTACAGTACCACTTAGTGTCATATGCACAATATCATAAGAAAACACAACACACAGTCATACCAAAAATAAAGGTACTTTATTTTTTATGACAATATGCCAAGTATCTTAGAGTGTACCCTCAGTGAGAGGATAGGAAATATACACAAGATATATATACACAATAGCAAAAATATGCAGTATAGTCTTAGAAAACAGTGCAAACAATGTGTAGTTACAATAGGATGCAATGGGGAAACATAGGGATATGGGCAACACAAACCATATACTCCAAAAGTGGAATGCGAACCACGAATGGACCCCAAACCTATGTGACCTTGTAGAGGGTCGCTGGGACTATTAGAAAATAGTGAGAGTTAGAAAAATAACCCTCCCCAAGACCCTGAAAAGTGAGTGCAAAGTGCACTAAAGTTCCCCTAAGGACAAAGAAGTCGTGTTAGAGGAATAATGCAGGAAAAACACAAACCAGCAATGCAACAACTGTGGATTTCCAATCTAGGGTACCTGTGGAACAAGGGGACCAAGTTCAAAAGTCACAAGCAAGTCGGAGATGGGCAGATGCCCAGGAAATGCCAGCTGCGGGTGCAAAGAAGCTTCTACTGGACAGAAGAAGCTGAGGTTTCTGCAGGAACAAAAAGGGCTAGAGACTTCCCCTTTGGTGGACGGATCCCTCTCGCCTTGGAGAGTCGTGCAGAAGTGTTTTCCCGCCGGAAGGACGCCAACAAGCCTTGCTAGTCGCAAATCGTGCGTTTGGCGTTTTTGAACGCTGCTGGGGCCCAGGAGAGACCAGGAGGTCGCAAATTGGACCTGAAGAGAGAGGGGGCGTCGAGCAAGACAAAGAGCCCTCACTGAAGCAGGTAGCACCCGGAGAAGTGCCAGAAACAGGCACTACGAGGATGCGTGAAACGTTGCTCGCCGAAGTTGCACAAAGGAGTCCCACGTCGCCGGAGACCAACTTAGAAAGTCGTGCAATGCAGGTTAGAGTGCCGTGGACCCAGGCTTGGCTGTGCACAAAGGATTTCCGCCGGAAGTGCACAGGGGCCGGAGTAGCTGCAAAGTCGCGGTTCCCAGCAATGCAGCCCAGCGAGGTGAGGCAAGGACTTACCTCCACCAAACTTGGGCTGAAGAGTCACTGGACTGTGGGGGTCACTTGGACAGAGTCGCTGGATTCGAGGGACCTCGCTCGTCGTGCTGAGAGGAGACCCAAGGGACCGGTAATGCAGCTTTTGGTGCCTGCGGTTGCAGGGGGAAGATTCCGTCGACCCACGGGAGATTTCTTCGGAGATTCTGGTGCAGAGAGGAGGCAGGCTACCCCCACAGCATGCACAAGCAGGAAAACAGTCGAGAAGGCGGCAGGATCAGCGTTACAGAGTTGCAGTAGTCGTCTTTGCTACTATGTTGCAGGTTTGCAGGCTTCCAGCGCGGTCAGCAGTCGATTCCTTATCAGAAGGTGAAGAGAGAGATGCAGAGGAACTCGGATGAGCTCTTGCATTCGTTATCTAAAGTTTCCCCAGAGACAGAGACCCTAAATAGCCAGAAAAGAGGGTTTGGCTACCTAGGAGAGAGGATAGGCTAGCAACACCTGAATGAGCCTATCACAAGGAGTCTCTGACGTCACCTGGTGGCACTGGCCACTCAGAGCAGTCCAGTGTGCCAGCAGCACCTCTGTTTCAAAGATGGCAGAGGTCTGGAGCACACTGGAGGAGCTCTGGACACCTCCCAGGGCAGGTGCAGGTCAGGGGAGTGGTCACTCCCCTTTCCTTTGTCCAGTTTCGCGCCAGAGCAGGGCTAAGGGGTCCCCTGAACCGGTGTAGACTGGCTTATGCAGAATTGGGCACATCTGTGCCCAACAAAGCATTTCCAGAGGCTGGGGGAGGCTGCTCCTCCCCTGCCTTCACACCATTTTCCAAAGGGAGAGGGTGTCACACCCTCTCTCAGAGGAAGTTCTTTGTTCTGCCATCCTGGGCCAGGCCTGGCTGGACCCCAGGAGGGCAGATGCCTGTCTCAGGGGTTGGCAGCGGCAGCGGCAGCAGCAGCAGCTGCAGTGAAACCCCAGGAAAGGCAGTTTGGCAGTACCAGGGTCTGTGCTACAGACCACTGGGATCATGGAATTGTACCAACAATGCCAGGATGGCATAGAGGGGGCAATTCCATGATCATAGACATGTTACATGGCCATATTCGGAGTTACCATTGTGAAGCTACATATAGGTAGTGACCTATATGTAGTGCACGCGTGTAATGGTGTCCCCGCACTCACAAAGTTCAGGGAATTGACTCTGAACAATGTGGGGGCACCTTGGCTAGTGCCAAGGTGCCCTCACACTAAGTAACTTTGCACCTAACCTTTACCAAGTAAAGGTTAGACATATAGGTGACTTATAAGTTACTTAAGTGCAGTGGTAAATGGCTGTGAAATAACGTGGACGTTATTTCACTCAGGCTGCAGTGGCAGGCCTGTGTAAGAATTGTCAGAGCTCCTTATGGGTGGCAAAAGAAATGCTGCAGCCCATAGGGATCTCCTGGAACCCCAATACCCTGGGTACCTCAGTACCATATACTAGGGAATTATAAGGGTGTTCCAATAAGCCAATGTAAATTGGTAAAATTGGTCACTAGCCTGTTAGTGACAATTTGTAAGGAGAGAGCATAACCACTGAGGTTCTAGTTAGCAGAGCCTCAGTGAGACAGTTAGGCACCACACAGGGAACACATACGTATAGGCCACAAACTTATGAGCACTGGGGTCCTGACTAGCAGGGTCCCAGTGACACATAACAAACATACTGAAAACATAGGGTTTTCACTATGAGCACTGGGCCCTGGCTAGCAGGATCCCAGTGAGACAGCGAAAACACCCTGACATACACTCACAAACAGGCCAAAAGTGGGGGTAACAAGGCTAGAAAGAGGCTACTTTCTCACACCAGAGCAGGGCTAAGGTATCCCTGAACCGGTGTAGACTGGCTTATGCAGAAATGGGCACCATGTGTGCCCATGAAAGCATTTCCAGAGGCTGGGGGAGGCTACTCCTCTCCTGCCTTCACACCATTTTCCAAAGGGAGAGGGTGTAACACCCTCTCTCAGAGGAAGTCCTTTGTTCTGCCATCCTGGGCCAGGCCTGGCTGGACCCCAGGAGGGCAGAAGCCTGTCTGAGGGGCTGGCAGCAGCAGTAGCTGCAGTGAAACCCCAGGAAACGCAGTTTGGCAGTACCAGGGTCTGTGCTACAGACCACTGGGATCATGGGATTGTGCCAACTATGCCAGGATGGCATAGAGGGGGCAATTCCATTATCATAGACATGTTACATGGCCATATTCGGAGTTACCATTGTGAAGCTACATATAGGTAGTGACCTATATGTAGTGCACGCGTGTAATGGTGTCCCGGCACTCACAAAGTCCGGGGAATTGGCCCTGAACAATGTGGGGGCACCTTGGCTAGTGCCAGGGTGCCCTCACACTAAGTAACTTAGCACCCAACCTTTACCAGGTAAAGGTTAGACATATAGGTGACTTATAAGTTACTTAAGTGCAGTGTAAAATGGCTGTGAAATAACGTGGACGTTATTTCACTCAGGCTGTAGTGGCAGGCCTGTGTAAGAATTGTCAGAGCTCCCTATGGGTGGCAAAAGAAATGCTGCAGCCCATAGGGATCTCCTGGAACCCCAATACCCTGGGTTCCTCACTACCATATACTAGGGAATTATAAGGGTGTTCCAGTAAGCCAATATAAATTGGTAAAATTGGTCACTAGCCTGTTAGTGACAATTTGTAAAGAGAGAGCATAACCACTGAGGTTCTAGTTAGCAGAGCCTCAGTGAGACAGTTAGGCATCACACAGGGAACACATACCTATAGGTCACAAACTTATGAGCACTGGGGTCCTGACTAGCAGGGTCCCAGTGACACATAACAAACATACTGAAAACATAGGGTTTTCACTACGAGCACTGGGCCCTGGCTGGCAGGATCCCAGTGAGACATTGAAAACACCCTGACATACACTCACAAACCGGCCTAAAGTGGGGGTAACAAGGCTAGAAAGAGGCTACTTTCTCACAGCAGGTCCCAGCACACTTTCAAATGATAACTTGGCATCAACAAAAGGCAAAAAGTGAGGGGGTAACCATGCCAACGAGGCATTTCCTTACAGTTGGGTAGGACCTTTGTCGGGTCCCCAAACACCAGCGTATTGGCACTTTTAATTTGGCCTTCCAATACATCAGCTCTGAGACAGCTTCTAACCAGAAATCTGAGTGTTCAAAGGTACAAAGATTTTCAGTTATGCCATTTTTAGGGATGACATCCTCACTTTTGTCTATTTCCTTCTCTCCAGACCCTGCACCAAGTTTCACAGACACCATGTGTGTGGTGACGACTGATCTGTCCCTACCACCTACGAGCCTCCATTGAATCCCACACACTTCTCAGTACATTTCGGATGCCATGTTGCATTTGAATGCCAATATTTGTCATAACACTAAGAAACCTGCAGACCACTCAATACAAGTCTGGGTATCATGCTGGACTTTGAACTCTCCTCAAATCCGAACTCCCCTGCTGATAGCAAGAGTACAGTCCTCCTCCCAAAGTCTGCACTCGTTCATCGTGCAGGACAGAAACACCTAGTTTCTCACTATGTTTAGCCCTTCAGGTGCCTCATCGAAGCTGCTTGAGAAAATTCAAGTCCAACGGTTCACTTCCTGAGAAGCTGATAGACTCCTACTGCAGTCCTTCTGGAGGTGACCCCATGAAAGACCCCTTTTCCAACCCCAGAGACAGACATGTCTGGCAGCATACAGCTGTGTGCATTCAAATTACATTTATATAGAGCTTTGTACCCCTGAGAAGGTGTTGGAAGCACTTTAGTGGTTAGTCCAGTGTTATTGAGTGCTGCCTGTTGACGGGTTTAGTCTTGTGTCCTCAAGCAAAACCCATTCTGTGCGTTCACTCCAGGTCTTTGTGTTACATACGTTACCTGGAGTTAGCTGCAGTCAGTAGGCTTATCAGAGGGCAGTGTTAAGCATTTGTTGTGCGCACACAAGCAATAACTGAGGAACACACACTCAGACTTAACTCCAGGACAATAGGTTTTTTATATAGAAAAATACCTTTTCTTAATTTATTTTAGAACCACAAGATTCAGAATTCAAGTGAGTACATACATTGCAAGGTATTTGGAATAGGTAAATATGGAACTTTGAAATAAAACAGTAATGTACACAGTTGTGGCAAACAAGGCAATAAGATATTTTAAAAGTTGACACTGTGCAAAAATCAACAGTTCCCGGGGGGAGGTAAGTATTGGTTAGTTTTCCAGGTAAGTAAAGCACTTACAAGTTCAGTCTCCGGGGCATAGGCAGCCCACTGTTAGGGGTTCAAGTCAACCCCAAACACCCAGCAACACAGGGCTGGTCAGGTGCAGAGGTCAAAGTAGGGCTCAAATAACCTAAGCGCATATGGAGACAGGGTGCTCCATTTACGGTGTGCTAGCAGGTGTGGAGGGGGGGGGGAGGGCAAGGCATCTCCACTAACTGGAGTGCCCTGGGGTGCTGTAACATCACGCTTGAGCCTTTGAGGCTCACCGCCAGGTGTTACAGTTCCTGCAGGGGGAGGTGAGAAGCACCTCCACCCGGTACATGCTTTGTTCCTGGCCACAGAGTGACAAAGGTACTCACCCCATGTGGCCAGCAACATGTCTGGATGTGGCAGGCTGGCAGAAACTGGTCAGCCTAGCACTAGTAGTTGGACTGGTATACAGGGGTCATCTCTAAGATGCCCTCTGTGTGCATTGTTCAATAAACCCCACACTGGCATCAGTGTGGATGTATTGTGCTGAGAAGTTTGATACTAAACTTCCCAGATTTCAGTGCAGCCATTATGGTACTGTGGAGTTTGTTTGACAAACTCCCAGACCATATACTCTTATGGCTACCCTGCACTTACAATGTCTAAGAAATGGCTTAGACACTGTAGGAGTATAGTGCTCATGCAACTATGCCCTCACCTGTGGTATAGTGCACCCTGCCTTAGGGCTGTAAGGCCTGCTAGAGGGGTGAGTTACCTATGCCACAGGCAGTATGAGGTTGGCATGGCACCCTGAGGGGAGTGCCATGTCGACTTAGTCATTTTCTCCCCACCAGCACACATAAGCTGTGAGGCAGAGTGCATGTGCTGAGTGAGGGGTCCCCAGGGTGGCATAAGACATGCTGCAGCCTTTAGAGACCTTCCCTGGCCACAGGGCCCTTGGTACCAGGGGTACCACTTACAAGGGACTTACCTGAGTGCCAGGGTTGTGCCAATTGTGGAGTCAAAGGTACAGTTTAGGGAAAGAACACTGGTGCTGGGGCCTGGTTAGCAGGCCTCAGCACACTTTCAATCATAACTAGCATCAACAAAAGGTAAAACGTTAGGGGGGGGGGGTGTAACCATGCCACCAGAGGCATTTTCATATAGTGTCCTTTGGTAGTGTTTTCACTTATTACTGGGTGTTATGCGCAAACGCTTTACACATTGCTTCTGAGATAAGCCTGACTGCTCGTGCCAAGCTACCAAGGGATTGAGCAGGGGTTATCTGAGCAGTTATCTCCCTTGTCCTGCCTAGAATGAGGGTCCCTACTTGGACAAGTTGCAAACCAACTGCCAATTGGAGACCCCATTTCTAACACCCACCAAAAACCCACACAGTAAACAGTGATTTGTGGCAGCCTTTATGCATGGACTCGAGAGTGCAACATCTCAGTGAGGCTGCGGTTAAATGGAGATTACCCTTTTCCTCACATGAACAACATGTCGGAGCTAAACACAGGCAAAGAAGGAGTCCCAGTAAAGTTTTCAATAGGTTTTTATTAAGAAGACTGCAATCTACGATAAGTTGCATGGGCTGCAATGAATAGGATAATGAATAATGTGAGGAACAGGATGGTGAACACGTGAGTCATTAATACAAAGACCCCCACCATCTTGCAATAACATAAGATATAAAGCAGGTATGAATAAAACCCTAATACCTTTGCATGATTAACCTAATCTCTAACCTGAAGAGCGCTGGGTGTGATAAACAATCTGCCAGTACTGTGTCAATGAGAAGAGCTCCCCAATCCTCGGTACCTTGAAATTAGGTATCTAGATCAGACTCCGTGGGGACATGAAGGCTGGGTCTGCAGCAAGGCAATGTGTTGAATAGATAGTGTCGATGGCATCTGGTGGAAATCCCTCTGATAACTTGTCTGCATGAGATGTATTTATACAGATCTGGTAGGGTCCTGGATGCAGATATGATCCCAAACATACTTGACAATAATATAAACAATTCTCTGAAAAGGTACATTATGTTACTGTGGCACCAAAGTGAGAAAGTACATAGTGTGAATACCTACGTGTTCGATGGCATTTGTACCTGCAGATACACATGCTGTGCACAGTCCGCCGTCTGGTGTTGGGCTCGGAGTGTTACAAGTTGTTTTTCTTCGAAGAAGTGTTTTCGAGTCACGAGACCGAGGGACGACTCCTACTTCGGTTCCATTGCGCATGGGCGTCGACTCCATCTTAGATTGTTTTTTTTCCGCCATCGGGTTCGGACGTGTTCCTTTTCGCTCCGTGTTTCGGGTCGGAAAGTTAGTTAGAATCTCGGAAAAAAACATCGGTATTGTTTGCGTTCGGTATCGGGTAAGTTAGAACAAATTGACACCGAATTTTGAAGAGCTCCGGTGGCCCTTCGGGGTTTTTTCGATCCCCCGTCGGGGCCTGGTCGGCCCAGCCACGTGCGACTTCAAGGCTCATGGAACGGACCCCATTCCGCTTCTGCCCAAAATGCCATCACAAGTATCCGTATACGGATCACCATCTGGTCTGTAACTTGTGCTTGTCCCCCGAGCACAAGGAGGATACTTGTGAAGCCTGTCGAGCGTTTCGGTCGTGGAAGACACTGAGAGACCGAAGAGCCAGGAGACTACAAATGGCGTCCACGCCGACAGGTCAAGATCGTTTCGAGGAGGAAGAAGAAGCTTTCTCCGTCCGCGAGTCGGATTTGGAAGAACTCGACGCTGAAGAAACAACCAAAACTGTGAGTAAGACGTCGAAAATCAAGACTCACGAGAAGTCTACAAAAGCCCAGGGGACGCCACCGCCAACAGGCCATGGCTTAACCCGAAAAATAGGTGACCCATCCAAGGCACCGAAAAAGGGCATGCTGGTGTCGAAGTCATCCGACTCCGGTCGAGATACCGCCACACAGCAACCTCGGAGCCGAGACGGCGGCTCCGAGAAAATTCGGCACAGAGACAGCAGCTTCCGAAAAGGTTTTGGTTCCGAAACAGCCAGCCTCGGAGCCGAAAACTAGTTCCTATACAGAGGAACAAGGATTAACCTCCCAATTACATCGATTTGGCGAGGAGCTTCAATCTGCAGAGCCTGACTACACACAAAGAAGGCTTCATATTCATGAGGACACAGGGAAGATAACTACTCTTCCCCCAATCAAAATAAAAAGGAAACTTGCCTTTCAACAAAAGGACAAGCAACCACAGGCAAAGGTGGCAAAGAAAACAACCCCACCACCGTCTCCACCACCATCAATACATGCATCACCAGCAACAACTCCACCACTGATGCACTCACCAGCTCATACCACGATGAGTCAGGATGATCCCGATGCATGGGACCTCTACGATGCTCCAGTGTCTGACAATAGCCCAGACTCTTATCCTACAAAACCGTCACCACCGGAGGACAGTACATCCTATACACAGGTGGTCGCAAGGGCAGCCGAGTTCCACAATGTGTCCTTACATTCAGAACCAATTGAGGATGACTTTCTCTTTAACACCCTATCCTCCACCCATAGCCAATATCAAAGCCTTCCCATGCTCCCAGGAATGCTAAGACATTCAAAACAAATATTTCAGGATCCAGTTAAAGGCAGAGCCGTAACTCCAAGGGTGGAGAAAAAATATAAGCCACCGCCCACTGATCCAATATATATTACAACACAACTAACGCCAGACTCAGTAGTTGTGGGGGCAGCTCGTAAGAGAGCCAACTCTCATACCTCAGGCGACGCACCACCTCCAGACAAGGAGAGCCGCAAATTTGATGCGGCGGGAAAAAGGGTTGCAGCACAAGCAGCAAATCAGTGGCGTATCGCCAATTCACAAGCACTTTTGGCAAGATACGACAGGGCTCATTGGGATGAAATGCAACATTTCATCGAACACTTACCCAAAGAGTTCCAAAAAAGAGCGCAACAGGTGGTGGAAGAGGGACAAAGTATCTCAAATAATCAGATACGGTCTTCCATGGATGCAGCAGATACAGCTGCAAGAACAATAAACACTGCAGTCACAATACGGAGGCACGCATGGCTGCGCACTTCTGGGTTCAAACCGTAGATCCAGCAGGCTGTGCTCAGTATGCCGTTTAATGAACAGTAATTGTTTGGGCCGGAGGTAGACACTGCCATCGAAAAACTCAAGAAGGACACCGATACAGCCAAAGCCATGGGCGCACTCTACTCCCCGCAGAGCAGAGGCACATTTCGGAAAACACCTTTTAGGGGAGGGTTTCGAGGTCAACCCACAGAAACCACAACCTCACAAACAAGACCTACCTACCAGGGCCAATATCAGAGGGGAGGTTTTCGGGGACAATTTAGAGGGGGCCAATTCCCAAAAAATCGAGGAAAATTCCAAGGCCCCAAAACCCCTCAAAATAAGCAGTGACTCACAAGTCACACACCCCCATCACATAACACCTGTGGGGGGAAGACTAAGCCAATTTTACAAACTTTGGGAGGAAATAACAACAGACACTTGGGTCTTAGCAATTATCCAGCATGGTTATTGCATAGAATTTCGCCAATTCCCTCCAAACGTCCCACCGAAAACACACAAGATGTCAAAACAACATATAGATCTTCTAGGACTAGAAGTTCAAGCGTTGCTACAAAAGGATGCAATAGAATTAGTACCAATTCAACAGGAAAACACAGGAGTTTACTCACTGTACTTTCTAATGCCCAAAAAGGACAAAACTCTGAGACCAATACTAGATCTCAGAACACTAAATACCTACATAAAATCAGACCACTTTCACATGGTCACGTTACAAGACGTAATACCACTGCTCAAACAGCAAGACTACATGACAACTTTAGATCTAAAAGATGCGTATTTCCATATACCAATACATCCTTCACCCAGGAAATACCTAAGGTTCGTATTCCAAGGAATACATTACCAGTTCAAAGTGTTGCCGTTCGGCATAACAACTGCGCCAAGAGTCTTTACAAAATGCCTGGCCGTAGTAGCTGCACATATCAGAAGGCAGCAAATACATGTGTTCCCGTACTTAGAAGACTGGCTAATCAAAACCAATACGCTGGAACAGTGTTCACAGCACACAAAATATGTCATACAAACCCTTCACAAGCTAGGTTTCTCCATCAACTACGCGAAGTCACACCTTCTGCCGTGTCAAACGCAGCAATACTTAGGAGCAACAATCAACACAGCAAAAGGGATTGCCACTCCAAGTCCACAACGGGTTCAAACATTTCACAAAGTAATACAGGCCATGTATCCAACACAAAAGATACAAGTCAGAATGGTAATGAAACTACTAGGCATGATGTCCTCATGCATAGCCATTGTCCCAAACGCAAGATTGCACATGCGGCCCTTACAACAATGCCTAGCATCACAATGGTCACAAGCACAGGGTCAACTTCTGGATCTGGTGTTGATAGACCGCCAAACATACCTCTCGCTTCTATGGTGGAACAGTACAAATTTAAACCGAGGGCGGCCTTTCCAAGACCCAGTGCCACAATACGTCATAACAACAGATGCTTCCATGACAGGGTGGGGAGCACACCTCCATCAACACAGCATCCAAGGACAATGGGACATACATCAGAGACAGTTTCACATAAAACACTTGGAAATGTTAGCAGTATTTCTAGCGCTGAAAGCATTTCAACCCATAATATCCCAAAAATACATTCTTGTCAAAACAGACAACATGACAACAATGTATTATCTAAACAAACAAGGAGGGACACACTCGACACAGTTGTGCCTCCTAACACAGAAAATATGGCATTGGGCTATTCACAACCACATTCGCCTAATAGCACAATTTATTCCAGGGATTCAGAACCAGTTGGCAGACAATCTCTCTCGAGATCACCAACAAACCCACGAATGGGAAATTCACCCCCAAATACTAAACAATTACTTTCAAATTTGGGGAACAGCTCAAATAGATCTATTTGCAACAAAGGAAAACTCAAAATGCCAAAACTTCGCATCCAGATACCCACAAGAGCAATCCCAAGGCAATGCTCTATGGATGAACTGGTCAGGGATCTTTGCATTCGCTTTTCCCCCCCTCTCCCTCTCCTTCCATATGTAGTAAACAGGTTGAGTCAAAACAAACTCAAACTTATACTAATAGCACCAACATGGGCAAGACAACCTTGGTACACGACACTACTAGACCTGTCAGTAGTACCTCATGTCAAACTACCCAACAAACCAGATCTGTTAACACAACACAAACAACAGATCAGACATCCAAATCCAGCATCTTTGAATCTAGCAATTTGGCTCCTGAAATCCTAGAATTCGGACACTTGCACCTCACACAAGAATGTATGGAGGTCATAAAACAAGCTAGAAAACCTACCACTAGACACTGCTACGCAAACAAGTGGAAAAGAGTCGTGTATTACTGCCACAATAATCAAATTCAGCCATTAACCGCATCTCCAAAAGATATAGTTGGATATTTACTACATTTGCAAAAATCAAATCTAGCTTTCTCTTCTATAAAAATACATCTCACCGCAATATCAGGTTACCTACAAATTACTCATTCAACTTCACTATTTCGAATACCAGTCATTAAAGCGTTTATGGAAGGCTTAAAAAGAATCATACCACCAAGGACACCACCTGTTCCTTCATGGAACCTCAACATTGTCTTAACAAGACTCATGGGTCCACCTTTCGAGCCCATGCATTCTTGTGAAATGCAATACTTAACGTGGAAAGTTGCATTTTTGATTGCCATCACATCTCTAAGAAGAGTGAGCGAGATTCAAGCATTTACCATACAAGAACCATTTATTCAGAAACATAAAAATAAAGTAGTTCTAAGAACAAATCCAAAATATTTACCAAAGGTTATCTCACCGTTCCACTTAAATCAAACAGTAGAATTACCAGTGTTCTTCCCACAACCAGATTCTGTAGCTGAAAGAGCACTACATACATTAGATATCAAAAGAGCACTAATGTACTACATTGACAGAACGAAACTAATTAGAAAAACAAAACAACTATTTATTGCCTTTCAAAAACCTCATACAGGAAATCCAATATCAAAACAAGGCATTGCTAGGTGCATAGTTAGGTGCATCCAAACCTGCTATCTTAAAGCAAAAAGAGAGCTGCCTATTACACCAAAGGCACACTCAACCAGAAAGAAAGGCGCTACCATGGCCTTTCTAGGAAATATTCCAATGACCGAAATATGTAAGGCAGCCACATGGTCTACGCCTCATACATTTACTAAACACTACTGTGTAGACGTGTTAACTGCACAACAAGCCACAGTAGGTCAAGCCGTACTAAGAACTTTATTTCAGACTACTTCCACTCCTACAGGCTGAGCCACCGCTTTTGGGGAGATAACTGCTTACTAGTCTATGCACAGCATGTGTATCTGCAGCTACACATGCCATCGAACGGAAAATGTCACTTACCCAGTGTACATCTGTTCGTGGCATTAGATGCTGCAGATTCACATGCGCCCACCCGCCTCCCCGGGAGCCTGTAGCCGTTTAGAAGTAGATCTTGAACATTTGTACATTTGTAAATATATTACTTTAACCTTTATTATGTACATACGTATTCATTCCATTGCATGGGCGCACTATTACTAATATACACAACTCCTACCTCACCCTCTGCGGGGAAAACAATCTAAGATGGAGTCGACGCCCATGCGCAATGGAACTGAAGTAGGAGGAGTCCCTCGGTCTCGTGACTCGAAAACACTTCTTCGAAGAAAAACAACTTGTAATACTCCGAGCCCAACACCAGACGGCGGACTGTGCACAGCATGTGAATCTGCAGCGACTCATGCCACAAACAGATGTACACTGGGTAAGTGACATTTTCCATCTCATATATCTTTGATGCTGATAGTGACGCCTTTACAGAGCGGCACTGATAACGTGAAACTTAATCAGCTTCCTAACTATAACCATGGCTTCCATCTTGGAAGGATTAATTAAATAAATACGCTAAAACAATACTATGAAGCAACTGTGTTCTATGTAGGCATGAATTGCAATTATGAGGATAATGAAACATAACATTGAAGGAGTCTGGCCTGATGTGTGGTGGGCACCTATGTTGTTTGCACCTTATACCAGATCCAGGCAACCCCTATTAGTGAGACAGTGTCTAGACAGCCAGGGCTCTCTAGTGGTAGCTGTGGTGAGCAGCCAAGGCTTATCTAGGAGGAGTGTAAAGCACGTGCAATACCACAGCAGTCACACAGCAACTTATCACTCATGAAAGGAACCACTCTGTCAGGGAGGCCAGATCCGCGGGGTCTGCGCACGTTCCCAACATGTCCACCACTAGACAGCTCCAAAACTCTGATAGAAAAAAATCACAGAGCCTGAGAGAGTCCAAGCGGGGGAAAAGGGGATTAGGATGTGAAAAGCTGGGAAGGAGACCTGTAGGAAGCAAAAGATTAAACCACACAATATCAAGATTATGGGGGTCATTCCGACCCCGGCGGGCGCCGCCCGCCGGGCGGAGACCGCCAGAAGACCGCACCGCGGTCAAATGACCGCGGCGGTCATTCTGACTTTCCCGCTGGGCCGGCGGGCGACCGCCAAAAGGCCGCCCGCCGGCCCAGCGGGAAAGACCCAGCAACGATGAAGCCGGCTCTGAATGGAGCCGGCGGAGTTGCTGGGGTACGATGGGTGCAGTGGCACCCGTCGCGATTTTCAGTGTCTGCCAAGCAGACACTGAAAATCTTGCTGGGGCCCCACGACACCCGTTCCTGCCAGCCTCTTCCTGGCGGTGTAAACCGCCAGGAACAGGCTGGCGGGAAGGGGGTCGGAATCCCAAGCAGCGCCGCCATGGAGGATTCCTTTGGCCAGGGGAAAACCGGCGGGAAACCGCCGGTTTCCCTTTTCTGACCGTGGCTTTACCGCCGCGGTCAGAATTGGCCAGGAAGCACCGCCAGCCTGTTGGCGGTGCTTCCGTGGTCGTTGGCCCCGGCGGTCAATGACCGCCAGGGTCAGAATGACCCCCCTATATCACATTGATTTTCACTAGACTATGATTCTAGACATTGTCCTACTGTAACCATGGATAACTTAAGAAAGGACTATAACTAGGCCTCAAGATGTCTGGGTACCTGGGGAGGAATCAAGAATGATTAAGACAACTTTTCATGAAATTTTACATATTGTCTAGGAATATAAGAACCTTCTAGAAATATGTTTTCAGAACAAACATTGTCTTAATCTTAACATTCCCTGGAAAACAATAGGAATTGCACTAAGGACTTAATATGCACATATAATGTAACATCTTGAATTTTAACACCTTTGCAGAAAATTAAAATGTCCTGGATAGTTGTGTGCACTTTAGGAAAACGCTAAACATCAAAAGTTTTTAATTGCCATGAAATGATCTCGCACTCCGTAAGTAATCTGAACATCAAGGTTTTAATGCGGGAATGAATCGCGCACACTGCCGATTCCAACAGGTATATGCAAATGCCATGAAATGTTCGCGCACTCTGCAAACGATCTGCAACGGCAAGATTTAAATGCAAGGAATGAATCGCATATCCTGCTGATTCGAATACCACCATCCAAATGTCAAGAAATGGTCGCGCACAATGATTATCAAGGTTTAAATGCAAGGAATGAATTGCGCGTCTTGCCGATTTCGAATGCCACCATGTAAATGCCAAGAAATGGTTGCGCACAATGATTATCAAGGTTTAAATGCAAGGAATGAATCGCGCGTCTTGCCGATCTCGAATGCCACCATGTAAATGCCAAGAAACGGTCGCGCACAATGATTATCAAGGTTTAAATGCAAGGAATAAATCGCACGTCTTGCCGATTCAAAAGCCACCATGTAAATGCCAAGAAATGGTAGCGCACAATGAGTATGATGAGTTAAATTCAAGGAATGAGTTGCGCGTCTTGCCGATTCAAATATCAACATGTAAATGCCAGAAACCACAAGCACATTCACACGCAAAAGGAAAAATCTTTCAACATGAAAAAACTAGGCCCAAAAACTTGAATGCCTTCGAAAATTGGATCGGGGGCCCGACCCGACCTCCGTCTTACCGCCCTGATTTAGGATCACCAATACAATGAAGGGCAAAGGCCTGGAAGGTCAAGGTAGACCTCCGGAACAGGAGCTCAGGAAGTTGCTGCTGCTCTGCACCGGGAACTCTGAATAGTGAGCACGTGGAGCTGGGCTGGCTCCCTTTTATAGAGTCTTAGCCCAGCCCACAACCAGACCCAGGCATGCTGCAGGGAAAGCTTCTAAAAGGCTCTGGAAAGGGACCACACCCTGACACACACTGAAAGCATTCAGCAATACCTTGCAAAAGAACAGGATTTACAAGCACATTGAATATAATTCTTCAGGATTAAACTCTGCAATGCAAAAGGTTAAACAACAGTATATCAACATAATGCATGAATTACGTTTTCTCATAATGGCTGGGTTTTTGCATTCCATTCGCCCGTAGAGCGCGCACTGCCCTGATGTTGACACACACAGTGTTACAAAAATAAAGGTACTTTATTACTGTAACACTGAACTAGATTACCTGCAGTCAGTCCCCCAACTGGAGGTAAGTACACACCATATATACAAGGTAAGTATTAGGAATTAGCATAGAAAAATTACAAGAATTGGCAAGGAATAGCAGAAAATAGCTAAGGCCCTGTAGCGGGGTCCAAACCATATACTAAAATAGTGGAAGGCAGGTTTCCCCCACCCACGGATGTGAAATATTTAGTATGGAGCTGGGAGAACTCGGGACCCCAAGAGGTGAGTACCTAGATGACCCCCTGCGACCAGGAGAGCAGAGGCAAGTTGTCTGGTCTACCCAAAGACTAACAAGGGGATTTGGAAAAGGAACTTTCCAAAAACAAGACCTAGTGGTGGATTCTGGTAGAAGAGAAGCTGAAAAAGAATTCCAGTCCACGCAGGAGTGTCCAGGTGGGGCAGGAGTCACTAGCCACCCTTCTGTGGATGAAGATTCGGGTCGACGGTGGATGATGAAGGCCAGCTGTGGAGACCAGGAGCTGCAGAGAGGTACCTGGAGTTGTGAAACAGATGTCCCATGCCGGTCGCTGGGTTGCAAATGGGTCGGTAGTCAGGAGGACACCAACAAGCCGTGGCAAGTGCAAATCTGGATAGAAGAGGACTTGCAGAGCTGAATGGGACATGACCCTTGCAGGGGAGTCCATGCTGACCCTTAGCAGTTAGGAGAGCCAGCAGAAGTAGTCGTAGCCCCAACAGACTCCCTACTGGCAGCAGACACAGTAAGTTGCAGTGATGCACAGTCAGCACACCTGGAGAGGAGTCCCACGTTGCTGGAGCAGCAGAGGAGAGACGGTCCTTGCAAGGATGAGGCGATGGAGGCTGGGGCTACTTGGAGCCTGAAGATCCCTTGGAACAGGAGTCAACAAGCCTTGGTTGCTGCAAGAGTCTGAGGGCACAGGTACTCTGCCATGCAGGAAGCGGCAAGGGCTCACCATCTTCCCAAGTTGGACAGAGAACAGAGAGGACCAAGCGGACCACTCAGAACCACACCTGTGTTGGATCCGTGCAGTTCCTGTGGAGAGCAGGTCTCAACAGTCAGACATCGTTGCCTTGGGTGCCTGCAGATTTAGGGGAGTGACTCTTTCACTCCAAGGGAGATTCCTTCTTTCCTTTGGTGCAGCTGACGTCTTGCTGACCTGAGAGGATGCACAGCCAAGGGAATGTTGCAATTGCTGGAAGGAGCCGGGGAAACAATGTGCATGCTGAGGTCAGCTGGGTAGTTGCAGGCTTGTTTGGTTCCTGTGAAGCCCAGCAGCGTTTCCGGTGGCCAGGAGCAGAAAAGGTTGATGCAGAGGAGTCCTTTGTGGCATCTTGCACTCTGAAGTTGGGGACCCACCCGCAAGGGAGTCCCTACATAGTCCTAATAGGGGGCTTAGTCACTCTGCAGGGTGACTACCTAGTCACCTGTCCTGACCAACCAGACGCACACAGGGGCCTCTCCACATCTTGTTTCCAAGATGGCAGGATAAAGTGGCCATCTGGAGGAGCTCTGGGCACCGCCCCTGGGTGATGGACAGGGGAGTGGTCCCTCCCCTTTCCTTTGTGTAGTTTCACACCAGACCAGGGACTGGGGGTCCCTGGACTGGTGCAAACCGGATTATGCAAGAAGGGCACAAAATGTGCCCTTCAAAGTAAGCTGGTGGTGTGGGGAGGCTACCCCTCCCCAGCCTGGTAGCACCTAGTTCCAAGGAAGAGGAGGTTGTATGTGCTCTACAAGAAACCCTTTGTTCTGCCTTCTCCTGCTTGAGCTGCTCAAGCAGCAGGAGGGCAGAAACCTGTCTGAGGGGCTGCAGCAGCAGTGTGGGCTGCTTGCAAACCCAGGAAAACTGGTAGAAGCAATGCTGGTGCGTCCTCTAAGGAGCCCCCAGAGTGCATGGGATCATGCCACCAATACTGGCATCAGTATTGGGGTATGATTCCAACATGTTTGATACCCAACATGCCTAGGTTCGGAGCTACAATTATGTATCATAGTTTAACACAGGTAAAATGGCTTCCCCGCACTTACTATGTCCAGTGTATTGAAACTGGAGTTCATAGGGGCACCTCTGCTTACGCAGGGGTGCCTCACACACAGGAACCTGCACCCTGCCCTCTGGACTAGGAGGGCCTACCATAGGGGTGACTTAGTGTTCTGGTGCAGTGACCAGTAATAAAATGGTGCATGCACCCTTTCGCGCAGGCTGCATTGGCAGGCCTGCAGACAGTTTGCATCAGCTCCCATTGGGTGGC
Source organism: Pleurodeles waltl (assembly GCF_031143425.1). Classification (NCBI taxonomy): domain Eukaryota; kingdom Metazoa; phylum Chordata; class Amphibia; order Caudata; family Salamandridae; genus Pleurodeles; species Pleurodeles waltl. The sequence continues at coordinate 1,550,540,559 of NC_090446.1, forward strand.
ATAATACATGTTGCAGCCCATGGGTGGCCCCTGGTGTATCAATGCCCTGGGTACCATATACTAGGGACTTCAGGGGTACACCAGTATACCAATTGTGGGGTGTAAAGGGTACCAAAGCAACCAAATTTAGAGGAGAGGTTGCAACCACTGGGGTCCTGGTGAGCAAAATCCCAGTAAAAACAGTCATCTAGGCACAGTGATAACAGGCAAAATTGGGGGTAACCGGATCAAAAAGAGTGACTTGCCTGCAACCATTATTACACTGGTGACCAGGAAAGTGAAACGCAGGAAGAGTCCCATCATCTTGTCACAATAGTGTATCTTGTATCCCTGACTATACTACTAAGTTCCTACATGAGAGCAAATAGCAGTGGTAGCCCTAATCCACCCATCAAGTCCTGGGAAGGAAGCCCAATCTCCATACTTGTGTCCAGAGGTAAAGAAGAGGCCTGTTAGTTTGCCGGGAGTCCTACCACGTCGACGAAAAGGAAGAACGGAGTTTCAGCAGAAACTGCGGCAATGTGTAGCATAAGATAGCAGGCTGGCTGGAATGCCCCCTCGAAGTTGGTGGGGGGCAGCATGTTGTTTTATAATAAAACATCTTGTTCTGAGAACTTCCCAGATGTGACTACATGTAGTTTTCTGAGTAGGGTAGACATTGTACTCTCTGGACCAGCAATACCCGGTAAACTATTGGGCGCAGCCCTGGAGTGAGCACAGGATGAAATGTTGTGCAGAGAAATTAATAGTAAAATTCTGCATTGTAAGGCAGCAGATCAAATATAATAAAACATTGTCACTAAAAGTGAAGTCTTCCTAAAATAGCAAGAGGAATAAAATAACAAGTGACTATGGGAGAAGGCACAGGCCTCAGACCCACAGCTAAAATAAATGTGCCTACATCAACCCTAAACTAACCTCATGACAGTCTCACCTTCCAGACCTTCACCGCTCTCCTGGACTGGGTGGCACCGGCCAAAGGCCTCGTAGTCTGCAATGCTCCCATCCTCAGATAAACCCTTGCACTGTGAAGCCTGAAAAAAGCCCATATGCCTTAGAGGCTAAAGACCCTTTCGATGTCACCAAGACCAGACCTGACCTCGATGCCGTTAGTGCAGAAAATCCCTACGAGTCCAATGACACTATCTGCATCAAAGTCCCCTTCAACTGCAGCTACTTCGTGGTGGGTTTGTACCTCACGGACGCCTTCTTTCACATCCCCATTTATCATACCGGTGTTACCGATGCTTTGTGGCACATTGCCATCATTAGCAGTTGAAAGCACTTCCATTCAGCGTCCCCATTGCCCCAAGGGTCTTCACCGAGTGCCTGGCAGTAGCTGCTGCCCCCTTAAGGAGGGGCGGCTCCCACGTCTTCTCCTACCGATCAAGAGCGCAGGAAGCATCGCACCAAGCACGTACCCTGGCTACCATTTCACTCCTCCGCAGCTTTGCATTTACCATAAATGTCATCAGATCTCACCAACAAATTGCCCCGGTCCAGCGCCTGAGTGCAGTCTTGATCTCAGTCTGAGGCAAATCCTTCCCCAGCTCACAAAGGGTCTTGGATTTACAGCAGCTCCTGCCTCTTTTTAATATAATCATCATCTCACAGGATGTTCCAGTGCCTTCTAGGCAAGATGACATCATGCAGCACCATGGAGCTTCAGCCCCAGCTTCACATGTCCCTGCTGTAGCAACGCCTCTCAGCTATTGGTCTCAAGCGAAGAGTCAAAAGGAGGATTTCATGATAGTAAATGCCAGCGCACATCGCTCTCTGTAGTGGTGGGAGTGCGCCACGTGTTGAAGGGCAGGCCTTTTCTAGACCCCATTCAGCAGGCCACCGTGACCACGGACGCCTCTAGCTGGCTGGGGATGCATCTTGCCACAGTCCAAGGAGAGTGGGCCTCTCATCACCCGGAGCTCCACATCAACTATCTTTTGGGCTATAATATCAGATGGAACTGGTGAATTGGGTACTTTGACGTGCTGTAATATTGCACCAGATACGTGGGAGGAACACTTGGGTGCCTTATATTCGGTGAGTGTAAATGGCAAGAGGGAGGATCCTGGTGGTCCCCCCTCTTTCAATACACAGTGAGCTCCTTTGTAGACCCTATTATAGCCCTAGGGCTAGAGAACCTATGCCTAAATGTCAGTGCGGCAGCTAGTCTACTAACCTTTATTTCAATGGAAGACCCGCTGGAAGCTATAGATAGTCTGAAACCTCTTAAAGCTCCCGGCTTGGATTTAATTCCTGGAGACCTGTATACGTCTGAACCACGAGTGTGGGGTGGGTACATAAACCTCTCTAATGCAATAGCAAGTAGGGGTAGGATGCTGGATACCAAGAAAGGGGCTGAAATTATTCCTGTGTTTAAAAAAAAAAGCGATGCGAGCTACCCTGCTAACTATTGCCCCATCGGCCTGCTGGATAATCTCCAAAAAATATTTGCTAGGCAGGTACTTGACAAACAATTGGGTTGGGTGGCTAATGAAGAGATGTTCTCGCCCCTGCAGGCAGGATTTCAGCCCAAGACTAGTACCATTGATCAGGTATCAAGGTTTTCAGTATTGTACTGGAAGCAGGTCTTCCTCTAACGTCAGAGGTTATATGTAGCCTTTGTTGATCTTTGAGCTGCTTTTGACTTAATTCCCCATGACAATTTGTGACAAGTCTTAAAGAAGATGGGGGTCCCAAAGTACTCTAGTGGACATCTTGATCAGACTAGACAGTGGGAATTACGCCCAGGTCCACTGGGGTGAGCAAGGAGAAATGACATCCAGAATTGCAATAAGCCAGGGGGTTCAGCAAGGATGTGCGCTGGCCCCTACACTCTTTTCTTTATATATGAATGAGATCATGGAATATCTTGGCCAATGTATAAATGATTCTCCCACCATTAATAAAAGTGGGTGATTCCAACCTCAAAGGGTGTCAGAATTTGATTATCTAGGTATTACCTTTTCTTCAAAATTAAATTGGGACCCACAAATTGTAAATAGTTCTCGAACACTAGCACACAGATCGAATGGCATCCTTCGTTTCTGTAGCGCTACAAGTACTCGCTCTATCTCACCAGCCCTCGAGGCTTATCGAGCTAAGGCGCTTAACGCAGCCTTCTATGATGCAGAAGTATGGGGGTATGCTAACATACATAGGATAGAGAATAATTTTGTTAGGGCATTAGCAGTTGTACCACACTGGGACCCCGCTTCTCCCCTTGAGATAGGATATGGGGATTGATCGGTTGACTGACCAAATACAGTTAAAACCCCAACTCTATTGGGTACGGGTGTGGTCTACCTCCGAGTTGGCCACGTATAGTGCATGCCTAAGATATCTGATAAGGCTAGGCTCAGCCCGGAAAGTCCCATGGCTGTGCTTTGTTTTCACGTGGTTTAAAAAGCTGAACCTTGAGGCACTTTTGGAACAGTTGGTTAAAATCTGCAGAGAAGACAAACGGGGGTTGTCAGGGCGGCTTATCGGCGGTATCCTAGGAGCTCCAATAGCACAGGGCCAATCTGGGTCATCTCACAGAAACATGTTTGGAGTTTAAAGTTGTGCCCAAATTCGAAGACTTCCTGGACTTTTACTCCACCAAGGGCAAAAAGTTTGTATCTGCGATTCAGATATGGCTGCTTGCCCGTGAACGCTTTCTGCAGTTCGTGGCGAGGAGATGGGCCATCTTCCTTATGCCCCCTGTGTAAATCTAAGCCCAAAGCGGTCAATCATATTGTTATTGTCTGCCCTGGGCACCGAGCCTCAAGGTGGTGGTGGCGGCTTAGGCCAGTTTGCTTATCCCTGGGGATTGGGGACTACCGAGTGGCGCTGCGCTTGTTTAGAACAAGTACAGACAAGACTTTAGTCCATCCAATGAGCCGCTTTCTCCTGGGTGTGTGGTGTAGAAGAGAAAGGGCTCTGGCTCGGAGGGGGCCGGAGGAAACATTCTACAGTAAGTTCAAGGGCCCAAGAAAAGCAAGGACCTCGAGAGGCTTGATGTTTGCACTGTCACTTCATGAGGATCGAGACTTGGTTAGCTACAACAACCGGTACAGAAGCCATATTTGGAATGAGCACTGGCTTTGGTGTTGGTGGGGTATAACAGTTTTAATTGTTTTAAGGATTTGAAAGCTGATCATGTGGAGCTAACAAGACCCACATAGCGATAGTCTAGTAATTTACAGTGACTAGTGATACAGGACAACCCAGATACGGCGCGCATGATAGACTAGGGATTGATTGGTCTTTGTTGCCCATTATGAGAATTTTGTTTTTACAGGTTTTAAGTTAATAATATATACGTTTATATTAATTAGTGCAGTGTTTTGTATTATGTATTATATGCATGCTTTTAGGGCAAATTGCCGAAATAAAGTATTTCAATTCAGTTCAATTCAACTATCTTGTGCCTCTACCGTACAGCTTGGATAAAACCTTCCTTCTTTTTCTTCAGGGTAAAGTAGTCCTTACCAGGGCGGAGAACATGACTGCCGTGTGTTAGCCACAGAAACAGAGCCTCCCTTTCCGTCTGCCTGATGGCGCAGGACATTTGGTGCTCCATCACCACGTCCGCCCGATCGCAGAGTCCGTTCCGGGGGTCGACCACTACCTTACGTACCTGGTCAGCTGGACGCATCAACAAGTCAGCAAGTGAGAATCTCACCCACAGTACCTGCTTCAGTACTTTCGGCGCTGGGGCATTCCGCAAATAGACCCGTTTGCCACTCTCGAAGATGCAAAATGCCAAATCTTTGCATCCAGGCACTCACGGTCCATGGGCAATGAAATAGGGATGAACTGTTCAGCATTCTTTGCTTACTGTTTTCTGCCTCCTTCCATTCGTTATATGGAAAATGCAGCAAACATCTCAGATTCTTATCCCTGTAGCCCCCATGTGGGCCAGACAGCCCTGGTACTCAACATGCCTCAAGATGTTTCCATGAAAAGCTCCCCAGCAGGTCTGACCTTACCAGGAGCCAAGGTCACGTTAGGCATCCAGACTCCAAGCAGTTCATTCTAGCCATTTGGCACCTGAGGGCCTAGAATTTGGCGACCTGTGTCCTCTGGAGGAATGCATGGACATCTTGCAAGAGTCTCATAAGGCTACCACACGAGCCTGCTAAGCAGCAAAATGGAAGAGATTTGTCCATTACTGTATCCCCAACTTCAGGACCCCCTGCTGTCCAGTCTAGCATATGCTGCTTGCTTCACCTACCGAAGTCAGGCCTAGCCTACACATCCGTTTGGCTACACTTAGCGCCCAAAGCTGCCTACCTGCAAAGCAGAGAACACTCCTGCCTTGAAAGGATCATCTCTCCAGGGTTCTTCCTGCTCCAGCATAGAATCATAACATAGACAAGACCTGGCTGTTCGAAGGGGGGGGGAGAGAATATCTCCTCCCTCCCCCCTTAAGTGCCTTGAGACCCTCACGGGTGAGTAGCGCGCTCTGCAAATGTACTGATTGATTGACGTCACCAGACTTATGGGCCCCCCTTTGTGTTGAAAGAGTGTAGGGACTCAGTTTCCCACCACACACTCATCACCAGACTTAACGCAGGAATCCAAGGACAAGCCCTCCAACGGTTATGCTCCTTCTTGTCTGGAAGAACGCGATGTGTCAGGCTGCCACCTTTCACCTTTGACCCAAAGATGTCATCTGCAGAGTCCCACAAGGGTCATCCTTTGGCCCCACCCTCTTCAACATCTACCTTGTTCCACTTGTGAAGATCGCAAGCTCCCATGGACTCTGCATCATCTCCTATTCTGAGGACACACAACTCATCCTGTCCCTCTCGGAAGACCTCCATCTACACCAAAACAAATTCAAACGCTGCATGACAGACGTTCCCATCTGAATGAGCACCAAATGCCTGAAACTCAACGGCAAGAAAACAGAAGTTGTGACTTTCAGATCCAACTCCCCCTGCAACACCACCTGGTGGCCCACTGAACTGGGACCTACCCTCACGGACCAGGCTTCAAACCTGGGCATTATCCTGGACACCAAACTCCTCTCCATAAGACCTTAAATCAACGCCACCACATCTGCCTGCTTCAACATCCTCGGCATGCTTAAAAAAAATCTTCAAATAGCTTCCCCTGCACACCAGAAAGACAATCACCTAGGTGTTGATTACAAGCAGGCTAGACTACGGCAATGCCCTCTACTATGGATTACCCACCCACCCCACACACAAGCTCCAAACCATCCAAAATGCCTCTGCAAGACTCGTTCTCAACCTACCCCGCCACACACACATCGCGCCTCACCTCAGAGAACTTGACTTGCTTCCCACCCAGAAACGCTGCCCTTGCGTACAAAGCGCTACATCAGATAAGACCCACCTACCTCAACCGCTGTCTGCACTTCCACCATCCAACCCGCAACCTCCGGTCAGCTTTGCTGTCAGTCGCGCACACATTACCTGCATTTGCAGAAGCAGGACAAGAGCCACTCATTCGCCTACCTAGCAGCAAAGACCTGGAACGCCCCCCCCAGGACACCAGAGCAGCCACCTAGCAGCAAAGACCTGGAACACCCCCCCCAGGATACCAGACCAGCCACCTAGCAGCAAAGACCTGGAACGCCCCCCCACCCCCAGGATACCAGACCAGCCACCTAGCAGCATAGACCTGGAATGCCCCCCCCCCAGGATACCAGACCAGCCACCTAGCAGCAAAGACCTGCAACGCCCCCCCCCCCCCCCCAGGACACCAGACCAGCCACCTAGCAGCAAAGACCTGGAACGCCCTCCCCAGGACACCAGACCAGCCACCTAGCATCAAAGACCTGGAACGCCCTCCCCAGGACACCAGAGCAGCCACCTAGCAGCAAAGACCTGGAACGCCCCCCCCCCCCCCAGGACACCAGACCAGCCACCGCACTCAACATTCCTCAAGAAATTGAAGAGACAGATCTTCGTCTGATGATCCTGACCCTCCACACCTACTCAGTGCCTAGAGACCCTCACGGGTGATTAACATGTGCTCTACAAATCCTTTAACATTACATTACACTCTTGCCCTTTACTGTACCTCTCCTGGAAAGTGGCCTTTCTTGTGGCCATAACCTCTCTTCAGCTTTTTAGTGAGTTACAAGCCATCCCACTACAAGATCCCGTTATTCAGATACATAAAGATAGGGTGTTCTCCTTTCCATTTCAAGCAAATCATAGCGCACTTAGGTTTTTTTTCCACTCAACTAGACTTGGAAGTAGGGATGCCTACACACCTCAGAAGTACTCGTTAGTAATACTTCACAGCACCGAGCCCTTTTGCAAACTTGTTCATAGCCTTTGCTAAACCTTGTAAGAGCTACCCCTGTATCTAAGCCGGCATCACCAGTTGGATAGTATAATGTATCGAGACCTGCTATCGGAAAGCTAATAGATCCCACCCTGTTACACCCAGGGAGCACTCTACACACAAGAAGGCAGCAACCATGGCTGTCTTGTTCAGAAAATGTTTTGTAGCTGACATAAGTAAAGCTGCCACTTGGTAAACCCCAGTCACCGTTACTAAGCTTTATTGTGTGGATATCCTCGATAGGTCACAGGCAGTGTCTGGTCAGATGATCTTAAGGACCTTATTTCAGACATCTGCACCATCCACATCCGCTTGTAGGGGATAGTATTTTCGAGTCTTTAGAGAGCATGTGTAGCTACAGCAACACATGCTAAAAATGGAAAGCGTTACTTAACCTGCAAGCATCTTTTCATAGGGTGCAATGCTGTAGATTCACATATGCCCAGCCCCGTGTGACTCTGATCACAGATCTCTCCATTTATTAACCGCTTCTGTACGTCGCCGGCTGGAGTTTTCTGATGCAACAGTGATAATGCGCGTTGGATGGCTGAGCACACAGCGCTTGAATCCCTCTGGTGCGGGTACCAGAGGGATTTTCTTTTAGGAAGAAACAGCCTCCGGAGATGGGGGAGAGCTTCCCCATCTCCTGAGGCTATTTCTTTTGTTTCACTGAAGGGAACCGAAAGTGAAATGAGCTGATTCACACATGGCAATGCCTCATCGCCCCCAAAAAATAGATGGGCGTAGTCTTTCTCCCCCCCCCCCCGAGCGGGTAGAACGCAGACTAAGCAACAGTTTGCCCTGAACAATGTGGGGGCACCTTGGCTAGTGCCAGGGTGCCCACACACTAAGTAACTTTGCACCCAACCTTCACCAAGTGAGGGTTAGACATATAGGTGACTTATAAGTTACTTAAGTGCAGTGTAAAATGGCTGTGAAATAACGTGGACGTTATTTCACTCAGGCTGCAGTGGCAGGCCTGTGTAAGAATTGTCAGAGCTCCCTATGGGTGGCAAAAGAAATGCTGCAGCCCATAGGGATCTCCTGGAACCCCAATACCCTGGGTACCTAAGTACCATATACTAGGGAATTATAAGGGTGTTCCAGTATGCCAATGTGAATTGGTGCAATTGGTCACTAGCCTGTTAGTGACAATTTGTACAGAGAGAGCATAACCACTAAGGTTCTGGTTAGCAGAGCCTCAGTGAGACAGTTAGGCATCACACAGGGAACACATACAGGGCACACACTTATGAGCACTGGGGATCCTGGCTAGCAGGATCCCAGTGACACATAACAAACACACTGACAACATAGGGTTTTCACTATGAGCACTGGGCCCTGGCTAGCAGGATCCCAGTGAGACAGTAAAAACACCCTGACATATGCTCACAAACAGGCCAAAAGTGGGGGTAACAAGGCTAGAAAGAGGCTACCTTCCTACAATAAGCACAGAGGTTCTGGTTAGCAGAGCCTCAGTCAACCACTATACAGACACACACATTAGGCCATAAACTACACTGGGGTCCTGACCAGAAGGATCCCAGTGAGACAGGCAAAAACATACTGACATACAGGTAAAAATGGGGGTAACATGCCAAGGAAGATGGTACTTTCCTACATAGGCGTGTCCAGTTAAGAGTATTGCGGGGTCAGTGTCAGCTCTCTCAAGTTTGCTGTGGCGAGCCTCTAAGCCCTCTGCTTCCAGTGTTCTACCCCCAAATCAGTGTTACGTCCCTCTGACAAGGTACTTTCCTGGTGCTTCTTCAAGTGCCTCCGAGTAGGATGCCATCATCATAGATCGTCTGCAGAGCGAAGCGTGACCTGTGGTCCCGGGTGGGAAGGTACAGTGGAAGGGAACGAACCACCTATGTCTGAGCCAGAATCTAGTGTATGTTCGGGGTGAAACAATGAGTAGGGGTTGGCATTACAAAGTGAAGCTTCCTTGACCGCTCGTGCTTGTGCTCCTTTTTCGATTCTATGTCCTGGGTGTAAGCCAAAGCACATTCTCCATGTCCTCTCCCGGTGCACCTGCCAGGTTCTTGGCATGTAGCCATGTCCAGACATCTTCTGGGGAATACAAAATGTGGCTCTTGTCACCATCAGTCACGCGGAGCTTTGCTGGGAACATATATGGGCGTATTTCAAATTCACCTTGCAAAGCCCCGACTTGACCTTGGCATAGGAGTTCAGTTGACGTTGCACTGCTATGGTAAAATCAGGATAAGCCATGATCGTGCTGTCTTCATACTTCCATGGCCCTTTAGTCCAGAAGCTCTGCAAGAGCAGGTCTCAGTCTCGGTAGTTGAGCAGCTGGGTTACTAACGGTTGCAGCCGGGCCCCGGAGGTGGGGGCCGTCCTGGGATGCGGTGCACTTGTTGAATGGAGAAGAACTTCGGGACCTTGCCCTCAATCACTTTGCCAACAAGCCAGATTTCAATGAATAATTCTGCACCAGGGCCTTCTGCGCGTTCTGGAAAGCTAAGGAAGCGGACATTGTTTTGGCGAGAGCGTCCTTCAGCATCCTCCGCTCTGCGTTGAAGCGTGGCTACCTCAGTCTCAACTCGCTTCAGCTGATCCTGTATTTCCTGGACCAACGGGCACACCGTTCCGAGGGTGGATTCTGTGTCCCCAACATGGTCAGCCAATTTGAAATGGTCTGCGCTTAGCAGGTTAACCTCCAATGAAATTGTGTCAATCCGGGTTTCCAAGGGGCACTTCATGTCCGAGATGGCCATCAAACTGCATTGAGTGTGTTAGCAGTATGGCTTTGAGCTGTTGCAAGCCATTTGGGGCTTTGTCTGGGAGGTTGGAGGGCATTTGTGTTTCAGATGCCTCCAACGGCAGCGACTTGATGGACCTGGTATTCCCCATCATATTTAACGGTGTTCAGGCATCAATAGGAAATAGCAGGAAAAAAGAGGCGGTCAGACCCAATATCTGGTTAGAGGACAAAGTAGTACCTCTCCGTGCCAGGGATCCGAAGGGCAAACCACGAGGTTGGTGGCAGGCAAATCAATCATTCTGCTGAGCGGCATCAGCATTAGCAATTAATATATGCAAAAAAAAAAGTAAAAAAGTGGCACTTCTCTTGTAACTGAGAGACAGTGTAGTCCACTGCCTCACTGGGTCTAGTAATAGGGAGGAAGATCCTCCAGTGCATAAGCCCTTCCAGGGGGGCGGGAAAGCCGGAACCTGGGGCCCCAGGTCCCCAAAGGTCCAGCAATGGTGTTACCCCGAGCATGGAGGGAGAGGTCCGCCGATGCACTCCTGGAGCAGCTGCTTGGGCCTTCTCCGTGGCTATCCCTTCCTCAACGGTAGAACTTCAGCAGCACCGGCTGCATTGCCACCGTCGCACTGCACAGCCACCAACATCCGCCTGTCCTGCGCAAACGCAGCGGGCAGGTGTAACCCCAGGTGTCAGGGGGATTGTCAGTGTCAGCTGCAGGGGCCCCAAAGCAACGCTGTTCCTTCCTCCTTAGGCGATGTGCGGCTGCTGCTCACCTCCACATCGGGCTTGGCAGTGCATTCACCTGATGCGGCCCACTTAGTCATCAGCCCGCTCCTTTGTGGCCATCCACCGGGTATCTCTCCAGGAGTGGAGCAGTCACCCAGAGTCCCTTGGGGGTTCCGCAGAGCAAGGTCTCCTCCTCGAGTAGTCAGAGGGGATGGATGGCGCCAAATGAGTGAGGGTAATTGTAGGACTCAGCAGTCAGGCACGGTCGCCATCTTGGTCACTCCCCCTCATCAGTTTTTCTTTGTGCAGCAGGTCCACAGTTCTTCTGCCTTTTGATCTTCTTGTTACTGGTCTTCTTCTGTCCATCGAATGTGAATTTTTAGTCTAGGAATGCTCACTAAATACTGTATTTAGTGGGTGTTTTACGGGGAACCTGGTAGTGACCAATGGATCATCTACCTGAGGATGGCTACACCCACTAAGTGACCACTTCGTGTGGGCAGAGGTCACTTCTCTACACCTGATTGGCTATTTTTCTGCCATCCAAGATTGAGTAAAATTAAATGGAGAGTCCTCCTCACTTGCAACACCTTTGGGGTGGTGCATGCTCAATAGGGCCACTCCTCCTGTCCTTTGTGTGTTTTCCTACCATTGCTCCCACCAAAAGGGGGGGTTTGCAATAGGGGTGGCCATCTGATGCTAGCAGCAGGCCTGGGGACAGGTTTCAAGGGTGGTAAGCCCTTTGAAGCTCTTAGGCAGGGAACTGCACATTCCTGGGGGAGGTGAGTGGCACCTCTTACCAGGAAGGGCTTTGTACTCTGACCCCAAAGAGCAATGGCTCTATGGATTTATCATCCTGAGTTGTTTGAAAAAAGGCATGCCAAATTTTTTTAAGGTTATGCAGCTACATCCAGCAGTGGGTCTTTGACTACAGCACGCTTGTTGCCCCCTTGCGTGAGGACATGAAAAAAGCAAAAGCTGAGTACGAGAAACTAGCCTGGACACCTGGGATGCACGATGCCTTTTGCAAACTCAAAGTAGAGATCACACACTCCTCTGTGTTCAATCAATCAATAGTTTATTCGGTCCAAATTTGGGCCATTTAAAAGATTTAAAAATATATACATACGTACAGAAAGATAAAAACCATAAACCAGTACACAATAAAAGGAACAATAGTAAAAAAAGTAGGGGTCCAGTAGCTGCCTGAGAAAGATTACATAAAAAGGTGGGGTGAAAGAGGTGCTCGGAATAGTCTCTGGATCTTACCCTGTACATAACCCTGAACAGTAAAATAATAATAACGTAAAAGCTGTTGTGTGGCACATCTCTATATAAAATCAGGCATTGAAACTCCAGACAGTAAAACTGATTAAAAATTTAAGAAGTCAGACAGTGGTAGATGATGCTCTAGGTTAATTAGTTCTTTTGGGTTAATTAATCCAATAAATTGCATCTTGACAATTATAAAATTAAATATAATTTTAAATTTATAAAACACTTTAGTTAAAATAACTCAATGTAGCACTTATTCAGAGATACGGTCTTTTGGGCTCAATAAGTCGCGGTTTACAATTAGAGCCCAAGGCTGATATAACAGGATGCTGGTTTACTGTTTTCAAGACAGCTCTTCAAACAGTGAGTTAAAATCTAGAATAGTCCTATTACGAATTTTCCATGCTGCAGCCAGATATTTAGAAACAGCGCTGATTATCAGTATGGAAGTGTCGTATTTACATATTCTGAATAGACTGTTGCGGGATAGTGGTTGGAGTGTTCTGCACAAGGGAATAATCCACTTCCCTCGGGGGCCTTTGTACAGAGGGCAGAAAAATAGGATGTGTTCAGCTGTTTCCTTGCATAAATGACAATTTATGCACTTGTCCGATGGGGAACTGTTAGTCAACCAACCAGCCGTGTAGCTATTAACCGCCAATGTCCCGTACCTGAGCTGGAGTAGTAGAGAGCGAGCACGGGCTGGTATGGGTAGATCCAGGGAGCTTTCAGGGAAGGGAACGTGTTTGACCAGCAGGAATTCTGCTGTCAGCCGACCTGACACATTTGAACCGAGAGATTCCTCGTTGATTTTTGCCCAATAATGTTCTTTGATCAGGCGTTTAGCACTGCCAGGAATCATCTCGGGGTTCTCCCAGTACTGGGATAGACTCAGTTTGGTCCATGCCGCTTTCATCTCCCTGAGCCACCGTACCTTTTCCCATCCGTGATGAGGTGGTAATAGTTCTTTAACTGCTGCCCTGTAGGGTTCTGTGTTAGTAACGTCCGATTATAAGAAGGAATTCTTATTCAACCACAGTGATGGGCGAGTCATGTCACAAAAGTATCCTCTGTGGCACAAACCTCTTGCATAGTACAGCGGGGTTATGCAGGCTCACTTCATATGCGTGCAGGTGCTGGCAGCAGCGTCCTTTGCCGTCAATCAAAGCATCTCCATGGTGATGGGGCACTGCTGACACAGTATGCAGAACATTCAGTATTTGCAGTCAGAGAAAAGAGCAAGAGCACACTGACTACGCAGCAGGTTGCTGGTTATGAACTGATTCTCTCCAGGACATGAGTAAAAGTAGTGCAATGACATCTAGCAAACCCAGCGTCCTTCCTAGCCCACCAGGTTCAGGAGGGGGAGGAGACCCATGAATGCGTGACCTGTGCCCCCGAGGGGATCAGCCAGGCAGAGGAGTAGCCCATCCTAGATAGCGAGGCTCAGGTTATCGACTGTTCTTCCATGATCGATCAAGAGACTGGTGCAAGACCCATGGGGTCAGCGGTACTAACGGCTGCAGGTCACCGTACCCCAACTCTCCTCCCCCACCTCTCAGCACAGGCGGCAGAGCTGACGGCATTAATCAAACCCTCACCCAAAGCCCAGGAGAGACTGTAACTATTTACTCAGATTCAGCCTCTGTCACTCAAGCATAGGAAGGCAGAAAAGGTGAGGGTTCCTCAAGTCAGACGGCATGCCTGTTGCACACCAGTACTCCTTAAAGCTGCAAATAAACATGCTGACCCTGCCTAACATGTAGGGCCCGATTCACAAAGGTAACCTTAGACCAAAAGTCTCTGTTTAAACCAAAAGTCTGACTTTACACGTAGCTAAGTTAGACTTTTGGTCTAAGTTTAGGCCAAAAGTGTGACTTTACTCATAGTAAAGTTAGACTTTTGTTTCAAGTTTAGACTTTTGATCTAAACGTAGACTTTTGGTCTCATTTTATTTTGTGAATCGGGCTCGTAGCCTTGATCAAATGCGCTGCTCATACCAGGGCAAGGACTTTGTATCTAGGGGAAATGCACTAGCTGACCAGTTTGCTAAAAGAGCAGCTTATGGTATGGTTTAGGAAATCAAATCAAATCAAATCAAATCAAATCATAAACATTTATAAAGCGCGCTACTCACCCGTGCGGGTCTCAAGGCACTATGGGGAAGGGGTTACTGCTGCTCGAAGAGCCAGGTTTTGAGTTGTCTCCGGAATGCGGAGTGGTCCTGGGTGGGCCTGAGGTTGGTGGGGAGGGAGTTCCATGTCTTGGCCGCCAGGTAGGAGAAGGACCTCCCACCCGCCGCGGTGCGGCGGATGCGAGGTACGGCGGCGAGAGCGAGGTTGGCGGAGCGAAGATGACCGGTGGGTGTGTAGAAACTGAGGCGGCGGTTGAGGTATTCGGGTCCCTTGCGTGGGTGAGGAGACGGAAGGTGATCCTTTTGTTGACGGGAAGCCAGTGCAGGTGTCTCAGGTGGGCGGAGATGTGGCTGTTGCGGGGTATGTCGAGGATGAGGCGGGCGGAGGCGTTTTGAATTCGCTGCAGACGTTTCTGGAGTTTAGCGGTGGTTCCTGCGTATAAGGTGTTACCGTAGTCCAGGCGGCTCGTGACGAGGGCGTGGGTCACGGTCTTTCTGGTGTCGGCGGGGATCCAGCGGAAGATCTTTCGGAGCAAGCGGAGGGTGAGGAAGCAGGAGGATGATACTGCGTTGACTTGTTTGGTCATGGTGAGAAGTGGGTCCAGGATGAATCCGAGGTTGCGTGCGTGGTCTGAGGGGGTTGGTGCTGTGCCAAGGGCCGTGGGCCACCAGGAGTCGTCCCAGGAGGTCGGAGTATTTCCAAGTATGAGGACTTCCGTTTTGTCTGAGTTCAGTTTCAGACGGCTGAGTTTCATCCAATCTGCGACGTCTTTCATTCCATCTTGCAGGTTGGTCTTGGCGCTGGTGGGATCCTTGGTGAGGGAAAGTATCAGCTGAGTGTCGTCGGCGTAGGAGGTGATGATGATGTTGTGTTTGCGTACGATGTCGGTGAGGGGGTTCATGTAGACATTGAAGAGAGTCGGGCTGAGCGAGGAGCCTTGTAGGACGCCGCAGATCATCTCGGTGGGGTCTGAGCGGAAAGGTGGAAGGTAGACTCTTTGGGAGCGGTTAGAGAGGAAGGAGGAGATCCAGTCCAGGACCTGTCCTTGGATCCCGATGGAGCGGAGGCGGGTTATTAGGGTGCGGTGGCAGACTGTGTCGAAGGCAGCCGAGAGGTCGAGGAGGATGAGGGCGACTGTTTCTCCGTTGTCCATCAGGGTTCTGATGTCGTCTGTGACTGAGATGAGAGCGGTCTCTGTGCTGTGATTGGCTCGGAATCCGGACTGAGAGGGGTCGAGTAGGTTGTTGTCTTCAAGGAAGCTGGTAAGTTGCTTGTTGACGGTCTTCTCTATGACTTTGGCCGGGAAGGGGAGGAGCGAGATGGGGCGGAAGTTCTTTAGGTCGCTTGGGTCCGCCGCAGGTTTCTTCCGTAGGGCGTTGACTTCAGCGTGTTTCCAGCTCTCGGGGAAGGTAGCAGAAGAAAACGAGCTGTTGATGATGGTCTGGAGGTGCGGGGCGATGATGTCGTCGGCTTTGTTGAAGATGAAGTGTGGGCAGGGGTCCGAGGGGGCACCGGAGTGGATGGAGTTCATGGTGGCTTTGGTCTCTTCCGTGTTGATGTGAGTCCAGGCGTTGAGGGTGATGGCTGGGGTTGTAGGTTCTGTGGTGGTTGGCTGGGTTTGGTGTCCGAAGCTGTCATGTAGGTCGGTGATCTTACGATGGAAGAAGGTGGCGAGGGAGTTTCAGAGGTCTTGTGAGGGCGTGATGGCGTTGGCGTTGGCGTTGGCGTTAGGGTTGGAGAGCTCTTTGACGATGTTGAAGAGTTCTCTGCTGTTGTGGCTGTTTTTGTCCAGTCTGTCTGTGAAGGAATTTCTTTTGGCGGCGCGGATCAGTTGGTGGTGTTCGCGGGTAACGTTCTTGAGGGCAGTCATGTTATCTGCGGTGTGGTCCTTGCGCCAGGCTTTCTCAAGGGTGCGGCAGGTTTTTTTGATTCCTTAAGGGTGTCAGTGAACCAGAGAGGTTTTTTGGTGTTGGTCTGTCTTGGGAGGCGTCTGAGGGGAGCGAGGTTGTCTGCGCAGTTGGTGATCCAATTCGTGAGGCTGAGGGCTGTGTCGTTGGGGTCGGAGGAGAGGTGTGGTTGGTTGTCGCTGAGAGTGGAAAGAAGATGTTCCTCTGGGATTTTGTTCCACTGTCGGCGTGGGATGGGTTGTGTGCGGAGGTGGCGAGTCTCGTGTCGGAAGGTGAAGTGGACACATCTGTGGTCGGTCCAGTGTATAGCGGAGGAGTGGCTGAAGGATACGTGGTTGCTGGCGGAGAAGATGGGGTCGAGCGTGTGTCCGGCGATGTGGGTGGGGGTGTTCACCAGTTGCTTGAGACCGAGGTTGGCGAGGTTGTCGAGCAGGGCGGTGGTGTTGGGGTCGTTGTTCAGTTCCAGGTGGAAGTTGAGGTCACTGAGGAGGATATAGTCTGGCGAGGCAAGGGCGTGCGGGGAGATGAAGTCAGTGATAGAGTCGCTGAAGAGGGCGCGTGGTCCAGGGGGTCGGTAGATGAGAGTACCTCTGAGGGTGGTCCTGGGGTCGGTGTGGATCTGGAAGTGCAGGTGTTCGGCGGCGAGGGCGGTGTCTTCGGTGGAGGTGGTGACGTTGATGGAGTCCTTGAAGACGATGGCGATTCCTCCACCTACTTGGTTGGTGCGGTCTCTCCTGGAAATCTTGTAGCCGTCAGGGATGGCTATGGCGATGTCAGGGGCCGAGGAGGCGTTCATCCAGGTCTCAGTGATGAAGGCGACGTCTGGTGCGGTGGAGTCCAGGAGGTCCCATAGTTCGGCGGCATAAGTGTGTGTACTCCAATTACAACAGGCATCAGAGGTGGAACCCCCTCAAGACAAGCCATACCTGGAAACTGCAGGATTGCACTTAAAGGAGTTACAGGAAACAGCATTGCCTGAAGAAAAGGAGCGATGGGTAACCAGGTGCTCCATGCAGACTGCACACAACCTCATACACTGATTCACACCCACAGGTAACCCGTCATGCCACAGAGCCTAATCAACGTAACTTTACCTCAGTTACGCTTACCAGCACACAGAGCCAAAGACAACATGATAGCAGAACTCAAGAGCGACTGGTTTATTCTCAATCTTAATAAAAATGTGACAATGTATTTCAATGAATGCTCCTTCTGCCAATTATACTCCCCCAAACCCACTCTCAAGGTTGTGTTGAATCAAAGCCGGTCTTTGTGTGCATTGCAATGCCAAGGCAGCAGCAACATTCCTTGTCAGAGAAGTGATACCCAGGTGGGGGTACCAAACATCTTCCGGTCAGACTGCGGAAAGCACTTCGTCAACTCCATGTTTAATCACATCTGCACCCTTTGAGGAATAAGAATTAAGCTGACCTCAGTGTACCACCGTGTGGTTCTAAAAATTCTGGACCCATGTAATTTACTTTGCCACAGCAGTACGATTTTAGTATCAAAAGACCGATAATGACTAGTACACTAAGCATGAGCATTTTCGCTCAATTCCAGCAGCGTTTTCACCTCGAAATCGCCATTTTCGTCCTGCACTCGTGGCTCCAATTTTATACACGGCAGCCATTTTAAAAGTTGCCCTCACATAGGCTTATAATACAGTCAGATTTGATTCCAAGGACACGTACACCTTGATTGACTTTTCTCTGACCTGGGCAAGCTGGAACCATTGCCTCAGGCCAAACCTGTTTGGTCAGTCCCTCTCCCAGTGGCCGAATCAGATAGCATCAAGGCACACCATGCCATAAAACCCTTATTATCGCTCACACACCCTGCCTAATCTTGCTCACACCTGCACCTGCTCTTTTCTTCTTCTTACCTTACGAGGGGGAGGTGCCCGTTTTTATTGGGGGTCCACACTTATCTGATGTAAACCTTTTTCCAAAGGGAGAGGGTGTAACACCCTCTCTCTGAGGAAGTCCTTTGTTCTGCCTTCCTGGGCCAAGCCTGGCTCGACCCCAGGAGGGCAGAAACCTGTCTGAGCGGTTGGCAGCAGCAGCAGATGTAGTGAAACCCCGGGAAAGGTAGTTTGGCAGTACCCGGGTCTGTGCTAGAGACTCGGGGATCATGGAATTGTCTCCCCAATGCCAGAATGTAACATGGCCATGTTTGGAGTTACCATTGTGACGCTATACATAGGTAGTGACCTATGTATAGTGCACGCGTGTAATGGTGTCCCCGCACTCACAAAGTCTGGGGAATTTGCCCTGAACAATGTAGGGGTACCTTGGCTAGTGCCAGGGTGCCCACACACTAAGTAACTTAGCACCCAACCTTCACCAGGTGAAGGTTAGACATATAGGTGACTTATAAGTTACTTAAGAGCAGTGGTAAATGGCTGTGAAATAACGTGGACGTTATCTCACACAGGCTGCAGTGGCAGGCCTGTGTAAGAATTGTCAGAGCTCCCTATGGGTGGCAAAAGAAATGCTGCAGCCCATAGGGATCTCCTGGAACCCCAATACCCTGGGTACCTCAGTACCATATACTAGGGAATTATAAGGGTGTTCCAGTATGCCAATGTGAATTGGTGAAATTGGTCACTAGCCTGTTAGTGACAATTTGGAAAGCAGAGAGAGCATAACCACTGAGGTTCTGGTTAGCAGAGCCTCAGTGAGACAGTTAGTCATCACACAGGGAACACATACAGGGCACACTTATGAGCACTGGGGCCCTGGCTGGCAGGGTCCCAGTGACACATACATTAAAACAACATATATACAGTGAAATATGGCGGTAACATGCCAGGCAAGATGATACTTTCCTACACAACCCCCCCCCCCCCCCCCCCCACCACCAAACGAAGGACAATAAGACTAGCCATGACCTGATGAGTCTTCATTGTCTAAGTGGAAATAACTGGAGAGTCCATCTGCATTGGAGTGGGTACTCCCAGGTCTATGTTCCACTGTATAGTCCGTTCCCTGTAGAGATATGGACCACCTCAACAATTTAGGGTTTTCAACTTTCATTTGTTTTAGCCAAAGTAGAGGTTTGTGGTCTGTCTGAACAATGAAGTGAGTGCCAAATAGTATGGCCTCAACTTCTTCAGTGCCCAGACCACAGCAAAGGCCTCCCTCTCTATGGCAGACCAACGCTTTTCTCTAGGGGTCAACCTCCTGCTGATCAAAGCAACAGGTTGATCCTGGCCCTCAGAATTGAGTTTTGATAAGACTGCCCCTACCCCTACCCCTAATTCAGATGCATCAGGTTGAACAATGAATTTCTTGGAGTAACGGGCTTTTGAGGACAGGTGCAGTGCACATGGCCTGTTTCAGCTCCTCAAAAGCTTTCTGACAGCTAGCTGTCCACAATACCTTTTTAGGCATCTTCTTGGAAGTGAGATCATTAAATGGGGCTGCAATGGAGCCATATTTTTTAATGAATCTCCTGTAATACCCAGTGAGGCCTAGGAAGGCTCTCACCTGGTTCTGAGTTGTAGCGGGAACCCAATCCATGATTGTCTGGATTTTCCCCTGAAGTGGTGCAATCTGTTCTCCACCTACCAGGTGTCCCAGATAAACCACTTTCCCCTGCCCTATCTGGCACTTTGAAGCCTTGATAGTGAGGCCTGCCTTCTACAGGGCCTCCAAAACTTTCCACAGGTGGACCAGGTGATCATCCCAGGTGGAGCTAAAGACAGCTATATCGTCCAGATATGCTGCACTAAAAGCCTGAAACCCTTGCAGGACTGTATTCACCAACCTCTGAAAAGTGGCAGGTGCATTTTTCAAATGAAAGGGCATTACTGTGAATTGGTAGTGCCCTCCAATAGTCGAAAATGCAGTTTTTGCTTTAGCATCCTCTGATAACTTGATCTGCCAATACCCTGCAGTCAAATCAAAGGTGCTTAGATACTTGGCAGATGCCAGTGTATCTATGAGCTCATCTGCCCTGGGTATAGGGTGAGCATCCGTTTTAGTTACTAGGTTGAGACCTCTGTAATCTACACAAAACCTCATCTGTCTTTTTCCATCTTTGGAGTGAGGCTTTGGTAGAAGCACCACAGGAGAGGCCCATGGGCTTTCAGAATGTTCAACCACTCCTAGTTCAAGCATTTTCTGAACTTCTTGTTTTGTGCAGGCCCTGACATGGTCAGGCTGCCTATAGATCTTACTTTTGACAGGCATGCTGTCTCCAGTATCTATAGTGTGCTCACACCAAGATGTGGTGCCTGGCACAGTAGAAAAGAGTTCAGAAAACTGACCCAGGAGATTTATGCAGTTGTCTTTCTGTTCTGCAGTAAGACAGTCTGCCAACACTACACCTTCCACTAGAGCATCTTGTTTTGTGGAAGAGAAGAGATCAGGGAGAGGGTCACTCTCTTCTTCCTGTCCTTCATCTGTTGCCATGAGCAGGGTGAGAGCAGCCCTGTCATAGTAGGGTTTTAGGCGATTGGCATGGAGCACCCTAAGGTGACTCCTGGCAGTGCCCAGGTCAACCAAATAGGTGACCTCTCCCTTCTTTTTAACAATGAGATGGGGTCCACTCCATTTGTCTTGGAGTGCTCTTGGGGCCACAGGCTCCAATACCCACACCTGTCCTGGTTGGTACTGAATCAGAACAGCCTTCTGGTCATGCCATTGCTTTTGGAGCTCTTGGCTGGCCTAAAGGTTTTTACTGGCCTTTTTCATGCACTCAGCCATTCTGGATCTTAGGCCGAGTACATAGTCCACTATGTCTTGCTTGGGAGCTTTTAAAGGTTGTTCCCAACCCTCCTTCACAAGTGTTAGAGGACCTCTTACAGGGTGTCCAAACAGGAGTTCAAAGGGGCTGAAGCTCACTCCTTTCTGGGGTACCTCCCTGTAAGCAAAAAGGAGGCAAGGTAACAGGACATCCCATCTCCTCCTGAGTTTTTCAGGGAGTCCCATTATCATTCCTTTGAGAGTTTTGTTAAATCTCTCTACCAGTCCATTTGTTTGTGGATGATAAGGTGTAGTGAGTTTGTATGTTACACCACATTCCTTCCACATGTATGCAGACATAAAGTTGCTACCCCTGTCTGATACAACCTTTTTTGGGAAACCCACCCTGGAAAAGATTCCCAGGAGGGCTTTTGTCACTTCAGGTGCTGTAGTGGTCCTTAGAGGAATAGCTTCAGGATATCTTGTGGTATAGTCCACTACCACCAAGATAAACCTATTGCCTGAAGCAGTAGGAGGGTCCAGGGGGCCAATTATGTCAACCCCTGCCCTTTCAAAGGGAACCCCAACCACAGGTAGTGGAATAAGGGGAGCCTTTGGAGTGCCATCAGTCTTGCCACTGGCTTGGCAGGTCACGCAGGACTTACAAAAGTCTTTTGTGTCCTCTGACATCCTAGGCCAGTGAAACGGGGACAAGCCTTTCCCATGTTTTAATCTGACCCAAATGTCCAGCCAAAGGAATGTCATGTGCTAGAGTTAGGAGGAACTCTCTGTACTGCAGGGGAATGACCATTCTCCTGGCTGCTCCAGGTTTTGGGTCCCTTGCCTCTGCGTACAAGAGGTTGTCCTCCCAGTAAACTCTATGTGAGTCACTGACATCCCCATTTTGCTATTTGACAGCTTGCTGTCTGAGACCCTCTAATGTGGGACAGGATTGCTGTGCCATACTCAGCTCCTCCCTGGCAGGCCCCCCTCCACCCAAAAGCTCAGCAGTGTCTGCTGCCAGCTCCTCTGGTGAAGGTTCTGCACAGGGAGGAAATTCTTCTTCCTCAGAAGTAGAATCATCTGTAGAGGGAGGGATAGTGGCTAGGTATTTACCCTTGCTAACCTTAGCTTTATGGAGCACTTGGTCCATTGTTCCAGGATCCAAGTCACCCTGTCCTTTTTGCTTTTTGGCCTGAGCCCTTTTCAAAGCAAAAATATGCCCAGGAATGCCCAGCATTGCTGCATTATCCTCCAACTCCACTTCTGCCCAAGCTGATGTCTCTAAATCATTTCCTAGTAGACAGTCTACAGGTACATTTGAAGCAACCACAACTTTATTTGGACCAGTAACCCCCCCCCCAGTTGAGATTCACAACAGCCATTGTGTGGCTTAGAGTGTTGTTATGAGCGTCTGTCACTTGGTACTGGTGACCAAGTAGGTGTTGTTCAGGGTGTACCAGTTTCTCTATTACCATGGTAACACTGGCACCTGTGTCCCTGTAGGCCTGAACCTCAACACCATTTATTAGGGGAAGTTGCTTGTACTTATCCATATTAAGGGGACAAGCAACCAAGGTGGCCAAATCAATGGCACCTTCAGAGACTAACACAGCCTCTGTGGTCTCCCTAACTAGACCAACACCAACTAAATTACCAATAGTGAGCCCAGCTACTCCCTTGGATTGGCTATTAGTAGGTTTGCTCCCACCACCACTGCTATTACTAGGGGCACTAGTGGTTGCAGTCGGGGTTGTGGTAGTGTGAGGTTTGGTGCTTTTCTTTGGACAACTGGCATCAGTTGTCCAATGGTCTTTTTTACTTTACATAAATAGCACCATGGTTTTTTTACTTGATTAGAAGAGGATTTGGGCCCACCACCCCCACTAGAGTGTTTTTGTGGGCCTGATGAAGGCTCATTTTTAGATTTGTCCCCACCCTTGTCTGAAGACTTACCATCCTTCTTCTTGCCATCCTTGTCACCCCCTGTATGGATTTTTCTGTTCACTCTTTTTCTGACCCATTTGTCTGCCTTCTTTCCCAATTCTTGGGGAGAGGTCAGATCTGAGTCCACTAGACATTGGTGTAACAAATCAGACACACAGTTATTCAGAATATGCTCTCTCAGGATTAGATTGTACAGGCTTTCATAGTCAGAAACATTACTGCCATGTAACCACCCCTCCAAGGCCTTCACTGAATAGTCAACAAAGTCTACCCAGTCTTGGGAGGACTCTTTTCTGGTTTCTCTGAACTTAATCCTGTATTGGTCAGTGGTTATGCCAAATCCATCCAAGAGTGCATTCTTCAAAACTGTAAAATTATTGGCATCACTTTCCTTAACAGTAAGGAGCCTATCCCTACCCTTTCCACTGAAAGATAGCCATAGGATAGCAGCCCACTGCCTTTGAGGGACCCCCTGTACCATACAGGCCCTCTCAAGTGCAGCAAACCACTTGTTAATGTCATCCACCTCCTTGTAAGGGGGAACTATCTTGTGCAGATTCCTGGAATCATGCTGTCTGACAGGATTACTATCAGGAATACTGCTGCTGCCACCATGGGGTCCAAACCCCAACCTCTGTCTCTATTTTTCTAAGTCTAGGGATTCCCTGTCTAGAGCCAGCTGTTGCTGTTTAAGCTTCAGCCTGGTCTCTTCCACTCTCAACTTATTGAGTTCCCTTTCTAACATCTTGTCATCAGGGTGGGTGGGTTGGGAATGTTTTGACACAGAAGAAAGATTTGAATGAGCAGAGGGAGATCTGTCCCTTACAGTTGGCACCCTAACAACCTGGCCTCCAGGAACAAAAACATCCCTACTGTGATGGGAGCTTCTATTACTACCAGCATTGCTAGATGGTCTGCTAAGGGGCAGATTAAGAAGGGAACCCTGTAACACCATCTCAAGGGGCTCCCCTGAGTCAGAGTGTGAGCTATCTATCAACTTTTCAGATGAGGTGCCACCCTGGGCCTTATCATTCTCAATAAGCATACTAAACAGTAACTCTCTAGGAGGGTTCTTTCCTACCACTAAACCTCTGTCAGTGCAGAGAGTCCTTAGGCTCTTAAAGTTAAGATTGTCATAAATTGTACTGACCAAATTAAGAGGAGTTCCTACACCAGACATGATAGAAAAAGGTTTAGAGACAGATAAAAGATAGAAAAAGGTTCAGGACTTTTTAATGAACAGGAAAAAAAACTTTTTCAAACTTTTGAAACTTTTTGAAAGTTTAGTAGTACTTTTCAGCACTTAGCAGATAGTGTAAGAGAAGAAAAGCAAAACTTTTTGGTTAGGTGTACATACACTGAACTTGTTTTGTATATTATTCTCTTATGAAAAGTACAATATGACAAAGTGGTAAGTAGTTGGAAGTACTTATCCCACCGCTGCACAACCAATGTAGGAGGCTGGCCTGGCTTGTAGTGGGTACCAAGGGGTACTTACACTCTGTACCAGGTCCAGTTATCCCTTATTAGTGTAGAAGAGGTGTTTCTAGCAGCTTAGGCTGATAGAAGGTAGCTATAGCAGAGCAGCTTAGGCTGAACTAGGACACATGCAAAGCTCCTACTATACCACTGGTGTCATATGCACAATATCATAAGAAAACACAATACACAGATATACTAAAAATAAAGGTACTTTATTTTGATGACAATATGCCAAAAGTATCTCATTGAGTACCCTCTGTATGAGGATGCCAAATATACACAAGATATATGTACACAATACCAAAAATATGCAGTAATAGCAAAAGGAAGTAATGCAAGCAATGTAAAGTTACAGTAGATTGCAATAGGAGCACATAGGTATAGGGGCAACACAAACCATATACTCCAAAAGTGGAATGCGAATCACGAATGGACCCCAAACCTATGTGAGCTTGTAGAGGGTTGCTGGGACTGTAAGAAAACAGTGAGGGTTAGAAAAATAGCCCACCCCAAGACCCTGAAAAGTAGGTGTAAAGTGCACCTATAACTCCCAGAGAACACAGAAGTCGTGATAGGGCGTTTCTGCAAGGAAGACCAACACCAGCAAAGCAACAACAGTGGATTTCCGGACCTGAGTACCTGTGAAACAAGGGGACCAAGTCCAAGAGTTGCAACAATGTCGAGAGTGGGCAGATGCCCAGGAAATGCCAACTGAGGGTGCAAAGAAGCTACCACCAGATGGAAGAAGCTTTGGTTTCTGCAAGAACGAAGAGGACTAGGAACTTCCCCTTTGGAGGACGTATGTCCCACGTCATGAAGAAGCATGCAGAGGTGTTGCCACCCAGAAAGACCGCAAACAAGCCTTGCTAGCTGCAAGGGTTGCGGTTCGGGTTTTTGAATGCTGCTGTGGCCCAGGAGGGACCAGGATGTTGCCACTTGGAAGAGGAGACAGAGGGGGCGCCCAGCAAGTCAGGAAGCCCTCACAGAAGCAGGCGGCACCCGCAGAAGTACCGGAACAGGCAGTTGGAAGAGGAGTGAACCGGAGTCCACCCGAAGTCAGAAAAGGGAGTCCCACGACGCCGGAGGACAACTCAGAAGGTTGTGCACTGCAGGTTAGAGTGTCGGGACCCAGGCTTGGCTGTGCATGAAGGAAATCCTGGAAGAGTGCATAGGAGCCGGAGCAGCTGCAAATCACGCGGCACCCAGCAATGCAGTCTAGCGGCAAGGACTTACCTCCACCAAACTTGGACTGAAGAGTCACTGGACTGTGGGAGTCACTTGGACAGAGTTGCTGAGTTCCAGGGACCACGCTCGTCGTGCTGAGAGTGGCCCCCGGAGGACCGGTGATGCAGTCCTTTGTTGCCTGCGGTTGCAGGGGGAAGATTCCGTCGACCCACGGGAGATTTCTTCAGAGCTCCTGGTGCAAGAAGGAGGCAGGCTACCCCCAGAGCATGCACCACCTGGAAACAGTTGAGAAAGCCGGCAGGATGAAGCGATACAAGGTTGCAGTAGTCGTCTTTGCTACTTTGTTGCGGTTTTGCAGGCGTACTGAGCAGTCAGCGGTCGATCCTTTGGCAGAAGGTGAAGAGAGAGATGCAGAGGAACTCTGATGAGCTCTTGCATTCTGTATCTGAAGAATTCCCCAAAGCAGAGACCCTAAATAGCCAGAAAAGGAGGTTTGGCTACCTAGGAAGGAGGATAGGCTAGTAACACAGGTAAGAGCCTATCACAAGGAGTCTCTGATGTCACCTGCTTGCCCTGGCCACTCAGAGCAGTCCAGTGTGCCAGCACACCTCTGAATCCAAGATGGCAGAGGTCTGGGGCATGCTGGAGGATTTCTGGGCACCTCCCCGGGAGGTGCAGGTCAGGGGAGTGGTCACTCCCCTTTCCTTTGTCCAGTTTCACGCCAGAGCACGGCTGGGGGATCCCTGAACTGGTGTAGACTGGCTTATGCAGAGATGGGCACCATCTGTGCCCATCAAAGCATTTCCAGAGGCTGGGGGAGGCTACTCCTCCCCAGCCCTTCACACCTATTTCCAAAGGGGGAGGGATAACACCCTCTCTCTGAGGAAGTCCTTTGTTCTGCCTTCCTGGGCCAGGCCTGGCTGGACCCCAAGAGGGCAGAAACCTGTCTGAGGGGTTGGCAGCAGCTGCAGTGAAACCCCGGGAAAGGCAGTTTGGCAGTACCCGGGTCTGGGCTAGAGACTCGGGGGATCATGGAATTGTCACCCCAATGCCAGAATGGCATTGGGGTGACAATTCCATGATCTTAGACATGTTACATGGCCATGTTCGGAGTTACCATTGTGACGCTATACATAGGTAGTGACCTGTGTATAGTGCACGCGTGAAATGGTGTCCCCGCACTCACAAAGTCTGGGGAATTTGCCCTGAACGATGTTGGGGCACCTTGGCTAGTGCCAGGGTGCCCTCACACTAAGTAACTTTGCACCCAACCTTCACCAGGTGAAGGTTAGACATATAGGTGACGTATAAGTTACTTAAGTGCAGTGGTAAATGGCTGTGAAATAACGTGGACGTTATTTCACTCAGGCTGCAGTGGCAGGCCTGTGTAAGAATTGTCAGAGCTCCCTATGGGTGGCAAAAGAAATGCTGCAGCCCATAGGGATCTCCTGGAACCCCAATACCCTGGGTACCTCAGTACCATATACTATGGAATTATAAGGGTGTTCCAGTATGCCAATGTGAATTGGTGAAATTGGTCACTAGCCCGTTAGTGACAATTTGGAAAGAAAATGAGAGCATAACCACTGAGGTTCTGATTAGCAGAGCCTCAGTGAGACAGTTAGTCATCACACAGGGAACACATACAGGCACACTTATGAGCACTGGGGCCCTGGCTGGCAGGGTCCCAGTGACACATAGAACTAAAACAACATATATACAGTGAAATATGGGGGTAACATGCCAGGCAAGATGCTACTTTCCTACAAGTACTCATGGTCTATAGGAGCGCAGGTGCCCCTGGGCACAGAGTGATGCCACCACTGTATGTCTGCCACGGCCTGGGTGGGGGGGGGACAGTAGCTACTCTCTCTAAGAGAGGGGAGTACCAGGGGTTCACATGCCCCCTTGGCCACCGGTCCAAGCTCTAGGGTCTCATTCCATGTAAACAGGCATGACCTCAGATGGACATGGATGATTCTCATGGTCACTGAGGTAGAGATCAAGAAAGCCA
Organism: Pleurodeles waltl; assembly: GCF_031143425.1. NCBI lineage: Eukaryota > Metazoa > Chordata > Amphibia > Caudata > Salamandridae > Pleurodeles > Pleurodeles waltl. The sequence continues at coordinate 1,550,567,960 of NC_090446.1, forward strand.
AAGGCATCTTTCAGTGACGTGCCAAGAGGTCACCGCAGGGCAGCGAGGCGCTCTCCAGAGCCGCAGACGGAGCCCCTGTGGCTTAACTCTGGTTTCCCACAGCACCCCTACCACAGAGAAGTCTCTTTAGCAACCAAGTACCCCTCTGCCCTTCTCAGTGGTTCATGCCAGCTCCTTCCACTCTGCCAGGGTGGTGATGGGCACAAGGCAGGGACACATCCTTCTGGCATCCACATCCAGCATGTGGAGTTTAGTCCTATCGGCTCCATCATACCCGTCATCAACGCGCCATTCGGTGAGATTGAACCACAGAAGTGCCCTTTGGTTCGTCCGTATCTGGCTTTGTTATACTCTACGCGCAGCAATGACTCTCGGGTGTGTTCGCGTTTTCATATCTTAGGAGGGGCTGAACATTCCTCGGAATGACAAGAAAAGACCGGACTTAACACTCACATTTTGTTAAGTTCCTCAAATGTTATGAAACACGCACTAGGTTTGGGGTACGGACACTGTAAGCACTCACGCAGGTGCGCCTAGAAGGCGAGTGAGTGATGTGTGAGGCGCTCCTGGAAGGGGACGCACTCTGCCAGAAATGCAAAGAAGGGAAGAACTTGGCTCATTGCAAAGTCCACGATGATTTTTTTTTTTAATTATTTGATTACAATTTTGCAAACAGGGTGCCACAGTGCACAGAAGGCTCAGGTGGGGTACATTACAAATCTGTATTACCTTCACTCCACGTCAGGTCGACGTTACCCATCCCCGAGCTCTCATAACAGCGTCAGTGAAACATCAGTCCTTGGGAGCCTCGAACCACCCAGTGCCCCCATCGCCGCTGAAGGCCGTCTAGTGCTTGGGGGCTCTGTCAGTATGACTAACATTGGACCCCGTGGAACCAGATCCTCTCGAAGTTTGCCATCTCTACATGTCTTGTTGATATTTTGCACATCAGCCAAGGCCCATTCGATCAAGGAATCGAGGCTTTTTCCCCCAAATAGCCACCGCTGGTGCATTGGGAGACACATGGTGCATATTTATGAGAGGCTTGCATCACCGACCGTCGGTTTTTTTGATGCTCGGGGGTGCAGACGTCTCAACCAGAACTATGAGGCCGCGCAGACACTTTGCGTGGCTTTACGTGGCCTTGTAGATATGGAGTAAGGCAAGAGACTGCAGGTCGCTGCAGTGCCCCACTCTGCATGGGGGGCGTTCCCACGCAACACCCATGGATTGTGACAGATTTACCTAATTACACACACCCAGGGAATCGCCAACACTTGTCTCCTGAGTGAGGCATAAACAGAAGACGTATTTTTCCTATTTTGTTTCCTCTTCCCATGTGAGGAAACCCCTGTCAGGCATGGCATTGCAGCCTGTGTGCAGTTCTAGAGTGCCAGGTGGTCCTGGCAAGGTAACCCTCTTGCCAGGCCCAAACCTTCCTGTCTAATACCCATAGGTCACCCCGAGGTGGGCCCTGGGCAGCCCAGAAGAGGACACAGGTGAAGACAGGTGTTGTAAATGTAAACTGATGGAATGGAATGTATTGTTTTTTTTTGTTTACTAATGTGATCGTTTTCCTTAAGAGGTGAACCTCAGAGGCGTAGGCTGTACACATATTGTCTGTGCCTGTGAGGTAGGATCAAAGGACAGAGGGGGGTGAGGTGTCGCCGCACCTTTAGATCGATGCATTGCTTGGAGCTGCTGCGTCGAGAAAGGGTCTCCTTGTAATTATAATCTATGCTCAAATTTGACACTAATTAGTGCAAACCCAAAAATGTTCTGTGTTTGAGACGGGTTCTGATGTGGTCACAAGGTGCCTGTGTGGGGGTCTTCTACCGTTTGGCCACTAGATGGCAGCATGTCCCAGCCACACAGAAGCCACGTGTGGCTGAAAGACACACCTGTGGCCACCATCCAGTGACCACTGAGCCAGTGATGAGAGTATCCGAGCTCTGCTGACGCGGCTAAGGTGGTCCCTGTGAATGTTGGACGCCTCCCTGCAGCCCGGTAGAGACACGGAGGAGAGAGGTGGTCCCTGCAGGGAGAGCTGTGAAGGGTGAGAGGAGGACGAGCTCTCCAGAAGGAAGTGACACAGAGAGACTGGAAGAGGGAACAAGAGAGATCGGGAGAAGAGACTGAGAGGGGACGGAGAGGGCTGCACCAAGATGGGCCCCAGAGGAGGGGCCGGGTGGAAGGTGAGCGAGAGAGATGAGGGATGTTAGCAAGATGAGACAGTCAGAGATGCAAGACTCTCTTCAAAAGAAAAGGTCAAGCTAGAGGCCTTCAGTTCCCATTGCTCATCTGTACAGGAAGTGACATCACTGGATTTCCCCATCATCCATCTGTACAGGAAGTGACATCACTAGTTTCACACCCACACTACCCTGCACTCCTCCCTCCCAGGACCAGACGTGCAGCGGGTACGCTGGCATCGCTGGTGTGCGAACGGTGCGCTAAAGGCAAACCTGTCTGTACCCGTTCATGCCTCGGCCACACCCAGTGCCAGCAACCCTAGCTCTCTCCCTACTCCAGCTACCCTGCTGCACTCATCTGAACCCTCAACCATGGTCTCCGCTCACCACAGTGCTGCCACACCACACATCACTGCAGGAGCGTTCACATGCATGTTCTCATGCGCTCTTCCACAGCCTGCCTCCTTAACTCCCACATCAACAGCACCCAGCGCCAGTCCCTCCAAGAAACAAGCTACCCGCTCACCCACACCAAACACCACCTAATCAACGCTCCAAACTCACACGCATGCACCCCAAAGCCCGCTCACTCACCAAAAACGCCACAGAGATACGGGACCTACTGCACAATCACGGTCCCGACCTGCTCTTTCTCACGGAAACATGTCTAAACCCAACCTCGGCATTGGCCATTGCTACAGCCAGTCCTGCCAGCTACAAGATCACCAGACAAAACTGTAAGCACAAGCCTGGAGGTGGAGCTGCCATCATATTCAGAGATACCATCAGCTGCACCACCTACACGGACCCCCCCCATTGTAGGAGGCTGGCCTGGCTTGTAGTGGGTACCAAGGGGTACTTACACTCTGTACCAGGTCCAGTTATCCCTTATTAGTGTAGAAGAGGTGTCTAGCAGCTTAGGCTGATAGAAGGTAGCTATAGCAGAGCAGCTTAGGCTGAACTAGGAGACATGTAAAGCTCCTACAATACCACTGGTGTCATATGCACAATATCATAAGAAAACACAATACACAGATATACTAAAAATAAAGGTACTTTATTTTTATGACAATATGCCAAAAGTATCTCAGCGAGTACCCTCAGTATGAGGATGCCAAATATACACAAGATATATGTACACAATACCAAAAATATGCAGTAATAACAAAAGGAAGTAATGCAAGCAGTGTATAGTTACAATAGATTGCAATAGGAGCACATAGGTATAGGGGCAACACAAACCATATACTCCAAAAGTGGAATGCGAATAACGTAGGGACCCCAAACCTATGTGAGCTTGTAGAGGGTCGCTGGGACTGTAAGAAAACAGTGAGGGTTAGAAAAATAGCCCACCCCAGACCCTGAAAAGTGAGTGCAAAGTGCACTAAAGTTCCCCAAAGAGCACAGAAGTCGTGATAGGGGAATTCTGCAGGAAAGACCAACACCAGCAATGCAACCAAAGTGGATTTCCGGACGAGAGTACCTGTGGAACAAGGGGACCAAGTCCAAGAGTCACAACAAAGTCGAGATTGGGCAGATGCTCAGGAAATGCCAGCTGAGGGTGCAAAGAAGCTGCCACCAGATGGTAGAAGCTGTGGATTCTGCAAGAACGAAGAGGGCTAGAAACTTCCCCTTTGGAGGATGGATGTCCCACGTCGTGAAGCAGCTTACAGAGGTGTTCCCACGCAGAAAGACCGCAAACAAGCCTTGCTAGCTGCAAGGGTTGTGGTTAGGGTTTTTGGATGCTGCTGTGGCCCAGGAGGGTCCAGGATGTCGCCAATTGCGTGAGGAGACAGAGAGGGCGCCCAGCAAGATAGGGAGCCCTCACAGAAGCAGGCAGTACCCGCAGAAGTGCCGGAACAGGCACTACGAAGAGGAGTGAACCGGAGCTCACCCGAAGTCACAAAAGAAGATCACACGACGCCGGAGGACAACTCAGGAGGTTGTGCTCTGCAGGTTAGAGTGTCAGGGACCCAGGCTTGGCTGTGCACAAAGGAAATCCTGGAAGAGTGCACAGGAGCCGGAGCAGCTGCAAATCACCCGGTATCCAGCAATGCAGTCTAGCGTAGGGAGGCAAGGACTTACCTCCACCAAACTTGGACTGAAGAGTCACTGGACTGTGGGAGTCACTTGGACAGAGTTGCTGAGTTCCAGGGACCACGCTCGTCGTGCTGAGAGGGGACCCAAGGGACCGGCGATGCAGTCTTTTGTTGCCTGCGGTTGCAGGGGGAAGATTCCGTCGACCCACTGGAGATTTCTTCTGAGCTTCTAGTGCAGAGAGGAGGCAGACTACCCCCACAGCATGCGCCACCAGGAAAACAGTCGAGAAGGCGGCAGGATCAGCGATACAAGGTTGCAGTAGTTGTCTTTGCTACTTTGTTGCGGTTTTGCAGGCGTCCTGAGCAGTCAGCCGTCGATCCTTTGGCAGAAGGTGAAGAGAGAGATGCAGAGGAACTCTGATGAGCTCTTGCATTCGTTATCTCAAGAATTCCCCAAAGCAGAGACCCTAAATAGCCAGAAAAGGAGGTTTGGCTACATAGGAAGGAGGATAGGCTAGCAACACAGGTAAGAGTCTATCAGGAGGAGTCTCTGACGTCACCTGGTGGCACTGGCCACTCAGAGCAGTCCAGTGTGCCAGCAGCACCTCTGTTTCCAAGATGGCAGAGGTCTGGTGCACACTGGAGGACCTCTGGGCACCTCCGCTGGGAGGTGCAGGTCAGGGGAGTGGTCACTCCCCTTTCCTTTGTCCCGTTTCACACCAGAGCAGGGCTGGAGGATCCCTGAACCGGTGTAGACTGGCTCATGCAGAGATGGCCACCATCTGTGCCCATCAAAGCATTTCCAGAGGCTGGGGGAGGCTACTCCTCCCCAGCCCTGACATCTTTTTCCAAAGGGAGAGGGTGTAACTCCCTCTCTCTGAGGAAGTCCTTTGTTCTGCCTCCCTGGGCCAAGCCTGGCTGGACCCCAGGAGGGCAGAAACCTGTGTGAGGGGTTGGCAGCAGCTGCAGTGAAACCCCGGGACAGGTAGTTTGGCAGTTCCCGGGTCTGTGCTAGAGACTCGGGGATCATGGAATTATCTCCCCAATGCCAGAATGGCATTGGGATGACAATTCCATGATCTTAGACATGTTACATGGCCATGTTCGGAGTTACCATTGTGACGCTATACATAGGTAGTGACCTATGTATAGTGCATGCGTGTAATGGTGTCCCCGCACTCACAAAGTCCGGGGAATTCGCCCTGAATGATGTGGGGGCACCTTGGCTAGTGCCAGGGTGCCCACACACTAAGTAACTTAGCACCCAACCTTTACCAGGTAAAGGTTAGACATATAGGTGACTTATAAGTTACTTAAGTGCAGTGGTAAATGGTTGTGAAATAACGTGGATGTGATTTCAATCAGGCTGCAGTGGCAGGCCTGTGTAAGAATTGTCAGAGCTCCCTATGGGTGGCAAAAGAAATGCTGCAACCCATAGGGATCTCCTGGAACCCCAATACCCTGGGTACCTCAGTACCATATACTAGGGAATTATTAGGGTGTTCCAGTATGCCAATGTGAATTGGTGAAATTGGTCACTAGCCTGTTAGTGACAATTTGGAAAGCAAAGAGAGAGCATAACCACTGAGGTTCTGGTTAGCAAAGCCTCAGTGAGACAGTTAGTCATCACACAGGGAACACATACAGGGCACACTTATGAGCACTGGGGCCCTGGCTGGCAGGGTCCCAGTGACACATACACTAAAACAACATATATACAGTGAAATATGGGGGTAACATGCCAGGCAAGATGGTACTTTCCTACACCCATCAGCTACATGGAACACCCCAAGCTCACGATGCGCATCACAGCCAACATCTCCCTGGGCAGAATCTTTTGCACAGGTTAACAGGACCCGCACCAATTTTGCTAGCGACATGATGGACTTCATCACACCCGCCATCATCAGTGTGATTAACCAACCCACCTAGTCAGGGCGAGGTGCACACACCTGCTCAGTGCCAGGATACTCTTGCGGGTGATTAACCTACTCACCCTACTCAGGGCCGGGCAGACACACACCTGCTGAGTGCCAGGATACCCTCGCAGGTGATTAACCTACCCACCCTGATCGGGGCCAGGTGCACACACCTGCTCAGTGCCAGGATACCCTGTGGGTGATTAATCAGCACCCTAGGGAGCGCCAGGCACACACACGTACTCAATGCCAGTAAACCCCTGTTGGTGATTAACCAACCTGCCCTCGGTAGTGCTAGGCACACACCTGCTCAGATCCAGGATACCCTGTGGGTGATTGACCTACCCACCCTAGTCAGGGCCAGACTCACACACCTGCTTAGTGCCAGGATACCTAAGTGGCTGATTAACCAACCTACCCTAGGCACGCCGGGCACACACAGACCTGCTTAGCGCCAGGATACTCTCTCGGGCGATCGTGTGCTTCACAAATACACATAACAGTAGAGACAGGGAGTGAAGGGGTGGGTATAGGGCAAAATGAGAAGCGGTATAGAAAGAACATCAAGTAGAGAGAGGCGGAGCGCAAGATAGAGAGAAAGCAGAAAGGGTACAAAGGGGCATATTTATACTCCGTTTGCGCCGAAATTGCGTCGTTTTTTTTGACGCAATTTCACCGCAAAACTAACTCCATATTTATACTTTGGCGTTAGACGCGTCTAGCGCCAAAGTCCATGGGGTTAGCGCCATTTTTTTGCGTGAACACCTTCCTTGCGTTAATGAGATGCAAGGTAGGCGTTCCCGTCTAAAAAAATGACTCCCAGGCATGTGCGTGGTATTTATACTCCCGGGCAAAAATCACGCCCGGGAGTGGGCGGGGCAAAAAACCCTGCATTTGCGCCGGATTTTAACGCCTGGGTCAGGGCAGGCGTTAAGGGACCTGTGGGCTCAGAATGAGCCCAGAGGTGCCCTCCCCTGCCCCCAGGGACACCCCCTGCCACCCTTGCCCACCCCAGGAGGACACCCAAGAATGGAGGGACCCACCCCAGGGACATTAAGGTAAGTTCAGGTAAGTATTTTTTTTATTTTTTTTTGTGGCATAGGGGGGCCTGATTTGTGCCCCCCTACATGCCACTATGCCCAATGACCATGCCCAGGGGACAGAAGTCCCCTGGGCATGGCCATTGGGCAAGGGGGCATGACTCCTGTCTTTGCTAAGACAGGAGTCATGTTAATGGGGGATGGGCGTCGTAAAAAAATGGCGCAAATCAGGTTAAGGCGATTTTTTGGACTCAACCTGACTTGCCCCATTTTGAGACGCCCATACGCCATTTTCCCCTACGCCGGCGCTGCCTGGTGTACGTGTTTTTTTTCCACGCACACCAGGCAGCACCGGTCGGCTAACGCCGGCTAACGCCATTCTATAAATACGGCGCCCGCATGGCGCTTCAGAATGGCGTTAGACCGCGCTAATTTTTTTTACGCTAAACTGCGTTAGCGCAGTTTAGCGTCAAAAAGTATAAATATGGCCCAAAGAGAGATGAGGGGCATGGGTGTAGGAAGTCAGCTCTTCATATATGGAAGTGGGGTATTTCTTGCAGAGAGTCCAGGGGTTCTCTTACTAGTGGACAGGGGCTTGCTCTAGCAATCCCAAGATGCTCTTTGTGGGGGGTAGTGTGGTCGAGAAGCCTTACGCTTATCAGAGTGGAGTGTGAGACATCAGCAGATACACAAAGAGTCAATAAATTCCACACTACTCAGAGATCCACCCCAATTTACAAACAGAACAAGCATCTTTATATATGTGTTAGGCACCAGAATCAATGTGATCAGGCAAGTAAGTTTTGCAAAAGTCGAGTGTGCAGTTTTTGAAAGCTGCAATGTTATCCTATTGAGGAAAAACAAATATGGCGAACAGGTACAGTACAGTGACCTACCGGGCCAATCTCCTGGACTTACGGTAAGAATTGGGCAAAGGACAGGACCACACCAGCAGGTCACAGCAGGCGTCACTGGGGCAGCTGGGTGCAGAGGTGTAGTGTGGCATCGGGCGCCCAATGTTAGTCAATAAGGACTGGTCCAGGTAAAAAGAGGCTGCAGGTTTGGGCAGGCGATCTAGTCGAGGAGAACCAACAGGTGGGTTCAAGTTTAGAGATGTCCAGGTGGACACCTTCAGTCCACTTCTCCACAGGCCGGGGGCGACGGGTGCAGAGGTGACCTGAGGCATCGGGGTTTCTCCATTGGACCACTCGCGGTTGAGGGGACCTGGGGGCAGAGGCACAGGCGCTGTCAGTGAGTCTACAGTGGGCAAGTCCAAGATGGGCTTCATCTTTGGAGGGCAGGGGGCGCGTGCTGGCACCACTGGTCTGCTTCCACTCGGGCTGAGCGGCTCGGTGCAGTGGTGCTTTTGGATGTCAGGTTTTCATGGTCTGGAGTCCTCGCAGTTCTCTTGGGGTGCCTGCAAGACGCAGGGAAGCAGCTCCCCTCCTCCATGGGAGTTCCTGGGCCTTTGTTGAAGACAGGCAGCCCTCCCAGGCTTTGGAGGCACATCACTCTGCAGGTTGAGTCGACAATGGTGCAAATCAGCAGGAACATCAGACAGGCCAGTAGGGCTGGGACAAGTCAGGTGCTTCTCCCTCAGGCTTTACTTTCGCAAGTCTGGAACATCCTTCCTCGTAGGTTAGCAGGAATTTAATTTCCTGGTGCCAGGTTGCTCCCCTAAATACTGAATTTAGTGGCGTTTCAGGGAGCGCAGGGCAGTAGCCAATGGGCTACTCATCTCTGGGGTCACTGCACCTCCTATGTGACCACTTCCTGTGGTGGGTGGGCATAACCCTGTCCTGGAGTAAATGTGCCAACAGCAAGATGGCAGATTTCTAAATGTTGTATCCACATCAGGCAGCGCACCTTAGAGGTGGGATTGATCTGACGGGTAGACACATCTCTCTGAATACTATATTTCCCACGTGTCCCCGTGTGAAATGGGCCCTGGGGCAGGGGGTCAGCATCTATCCTTTGAGTGAAGCCAGATTTGCATACCAAGAGCATTGGACTTCTTTGAAGCCCCCTGGGTTGGAATGCAGATTCAAATGTCATCCTGTTGTGTGGGGTGTGAAACACCTATCCTGCCCGAGAGCAAAGACTCTCATCCTAGGAGGTCAGACTGGTGTCTGCTGGGGGCAGGCAGCCTAAAACTAGTCAACCTCCACAGGGGTCGTTGGCTGGTTTTCAGGGGACACCTCTAAGGTATTAGTAAATCCATCAGAGGCATTAGTGAGGGTTTATTAATACACGATATTTGATACCAAACATCCCTATATACAGTGACGCTATCACGTAGCTGAGGATCTCGCAGTGACCAGTGCACAGCACATGTACTTAGAATGGCTTCACTGTTCTCTCGCTATGTCTAAGAATCGACAAAGACATAGCAGGGGCATATCTGCCGTGCAGATATAATCTCACATGTAATATAATGCACCTGCCCTAGGGCTGCAAGGCCTGCTGTAAGGGTGGCTTACATATATGCGTTCAGCGTCATGGCACACAGGCTGTGCGCCGTCACGTCCTCACTTTTAGCCGCCCCAGGACACGCAGCCTGCAGTGGCAGTCTGTGCTAGGTGAGGGGTCCCTGAGGTGGCACAATCCCTGCCACAGCCCCTGGCGACCCACTTTGTTACCCAAACCCTGGGTACAAGGGGGACCATTTACTCCGGATTTACAGGGGCCAAAGGGATTACAACTGGAAACATGTACCAGGAAAGGTGAGGGGCCCATGTGGAAAGGGGGGGCCCATGTGGAGAGGGGCCTTTCCCACAAGAGAGAGAAGCCATAAGGCGGTGGGGAGGAGGGAGCTTCGAAGAGAGCGGTAGAGAGGGGGGAGGGCAGAAGTGACAAGCAGATGGAGTGAAGAGCTTGAATTGAAGTAGAGGAGGGAACCCAGAGAGAGGGGAGGTGAGGCTGGAGAGAGCAAACTATGGACAACTCTCCAGCACATCAGGCGGAAGCAAACTGTCCTCATGACCTCTGACCCTCTGGGAATGTACCAAGGGCGGGGGCTGGGGGTACCCGGCTGTGGCATCTGCGGGGGCTTGTGTTATTCCTTAAGGACACTCGGCTGGCGCAAACCTAATGTACTCACTTATCACACGGGTTCCCAACTCATGTCTCTGTATACTGCCCTGCCCTCTCCCCTCCTGCCCTCTCTGGCTCCTGCCTTCTCTCCCTCCTGCCCTCTCTGGCTCCTGCCCTCTCTCCCTCCTGCCCTCTTCCCTCCTGCCCTCTCTCGATCCTGCCCTCTTCCTTCCCTCCTGCCCTCTTCCCTCCTGCCCTCTCTGGCTCCTGCCCTCTCTCCCTCCTGCCCTCTTCCCTCCTGCCCTCTCCCCTCCTGCCCTCTCTCGCTCCTGCACTCTTCCTTCCCTCCTGTCCTCTTCCCTCCTGCCCTCTCTCCCTCCTGCCCTCTCTCCCTCCTGCACTCTTCCTTCCCTCCTGCCCTCTCTCGCTCCTGCCCTCTTCCCTCCTGCCCTCTTCCTTCCCTCCTGTCCTCTTCCCTCCTGCACTCTTCCCTTCCTCTGGGCCCTCTCCCTCCCTGTCTCCCCCCCCCCCTCCACGTCCTTGGCACTGCCCGGGTGAGCTGGAGGCCTCCCTGGCGTTGGCACCGGACTCTGACCGGGCACAGCCCGTGTCTGCTCCACGCTGGCAGCGGGTGCGGGGGGGGGGCCGAGCTTGGCACACCACTGCCCCCCCCCGCACGTGTGTTGTTGTCAGGGTGTTACACAAGCTGCAGATCAAGCGACGGCCCCCCCCTGAGGGTGGAGATGAGAGCAGCCCCCCCCCCCCCTCGAGAGTGCAGATGAGATTAGAGCCCCCCCCCCCCCAACGAGAGTGGAGGTGAGGAGAGCCCCCCCCCCCCCCCCCCAAGGGTGCAGGTGAGATCAGAGCCCCCCCCCCCCCGGAGGGTACAGATGAGATCAGAGTCCTCCCACCCCTGAGGGTACAGATGAGATCGGAGCCCCTCTCCACCCCCCCCCCCCCACGAGAGGGCAGGGGAGAGGAGAGCCCCCCCCCAAGGGTGCAGGTGAGATCAGAGCCCCCCCATGAGGGTGCAGGTGAGAGGAGAGCCCCTCCCCTCCCATGAGGTTACTGCTGGTCATCTCAGGAGGAAGTGCTTGTCAGAGCCACGAGGCAGGAGGACAGATTTCACAAAGTGTGCACAAGTTCAGTGCCCCCTGAGGTGCCCTTGTCACCCCTGGAGGCCGAGCTCAGCATCTGGACTTCCCGCAGCTCCAAGGAGCAGCTTGGGTAAGACTCAGTCAGTCCTGTAAACACATCTGTGCTGATCTGCACTTCAGAGGTGCAGCTTCAGGGGGGGCTCTGGCCAGAGGCCTGTGACTGACTGCCCAGCAGGGTGAGAGCCCCACTGAGGCCACTAAATAGACCTGTGCTTAACCCTGGCAGCCTGGCTTCAGGTGGGGGCAATGCTGCAGGTCCTCGAGGTGCCCCCCAATAACAAAGTGAACACAGAACACAAGAAAACCCCCACAGCAACTCACAGAGAGAATAACCCACAGCAGCAAAAATCCAACCGCTGCAACTGCAGGTCTTCATTCTTTTACTTTTGAGCAAAAATAGCCAGAGGGAGGCTAAAGTAAGAAGCGTTATCTGGGCCCCTGGATCGCGCCAATGTTGCACACTCAGGCCCCTGGTGCAGTGTGGGGGGGATCCGGGGACCGGGGTTGTCCCAAGTCCACAGGAGGCTTCACAACCGCAGCTTCGCACTGGCAAGCCGAGAGGGGGCGCTCAGTGTCGGCCTCGAGAGGGGTCGTCGTCGAGCTTCGCTAGCAATGGCGCGGGTGGTCACTGTTTGCCACCAGTCGGGACTTTGTGGGCCTGATTTAAGAAAAGTGGCGCTGCGCCCCTTAGTGCCCCCTAACACCGCCACGTGCGCGCCATATCTAAGATAAGACGCACCGTGGCGGTAGTTAGGGGAACTAGCGTCAGAAATGTTGACGCTAATCCTGCAAAGCCCTTTGAGGGCCATTCTGACCAATGGACGCCTCCTTGTAACGCCTGCTCCGAGCAGCCATTAAAAGCGCTGAAGAAATGACACAAAGAAATCTCTTACATTTCTTTGCACCATTTTTCACCTCCCCTAATGGGGGAGCACCCCTTCACATACATAAAGCCTGGCACAGGCCGAATGTAGCGCAAAAGCTTACAAAGTGGCGCGATTCATGCATTGCGCCACTTTACAAATTTGGAGCTGCGATTTTGGCCTCGGGTCACATTAGCGTAAAAAAAAGGCAAACATGGCACAAGGAGGCGCCTGGGGCTCTTAAATTTTCCCGTGCATCCTTTGAAGTATGAGCAGCACGGGGCACTGCTTCCCACCAGCAATCCTGTGAGGAAGGCCCGCTCCGTCTACACCCAGGTCTAAAAGGAATACACCCGTTCACAGTCATGTGACCCTGGTCACTGCAGAAAGGCACATTCTCTTCTGATAGAAAAATGACAACTTTCATTTCCACATTTTCAGAATAATAACTTAAAATCCCACTTTATAATTAAAAAAGGATTCAAATCACAATTCATTTGAGTGGTAACATTATTTCTCTATCTGTTCCCAAACTGAAGTTATCACTCATTAAGTGTAATAAGGTAACCCATTATAAGTCTTTTGGAGAAATATGCCTTACAACAGTGAAAAACGTCTTCAGGAGTTTTCCGCTGTTAGTACATGTAAAACTTGAAAACATATGTCCTACTCTTTAGATACCACGTACCCGACCCCATAAGCCTTAAGGGCTTAAAAGTGTTATAAAGGCGTAGGCCTGGTGAGTCAAAATGGCAATGTAAAACCAGCCTACAGGCGTCAGGCCTGAGACATGGTTAAGGGGCTGCTCGTGTGGGTGGCACAAGCAGTGCAGTAACCCGCGGGTAGCATTTAATGTACAGGCCCTGGGTACAGGTAGTACTGTATACCAGGGATTTACGAGTAAATTAAAAATACCAATCAGGTTTAGCACTTTTACGAGGGAGAGCACAAGCACCGCTGATTAGAAGATGAAAAGTGCAAGACGTCCTAAAAACTGCAATAACAAGTTCAGCAAAACTGAGGGGTGAAGGCTAAAGGTCTGGGGGTACCAGGCTAAGGATGCCAGGTCTAGTAGTAGGCATCTCTGATCTGTGCTGCGTTAGGGTGTACCCACCTTTTGTGCTGGAGAGTTCTGTTGTGCTCTGCGTTGTTGTGAACACTCTGTAGCACTCTGAGTTGCTGTGCACAGCTCCCTTGTGCTCATGTTGTTGTGCACAGCTCTCTTGTGCTCATGTTGTTGTGCACAGCTTTCTTGAGCTTGTGTTGTTGTGCACAGCTCTCTTGTGCTCGTGTTGTTCTGCACAACTCTCTTGTGCTTATGTTGTTGTTCACAGCTCTCTTGTGCTCATGTTGTTCTGCACAGCTCTCTTTTGCTCTGCGTTGTTGTGCACAACTCTATTGTGCTCATGTTGTTCTGCACAGCTCTCTTGTGTTTGTGTTATTGTGCACAGCTCTCTTGTGCTCTGTGTTGTTGTACACAGCTCTCTTGTGCTTGTGTTGTTGTACACAGCTCTCTTGTGCTCTGTGTTGTTGTACACAGCTCTCTTGTGCTTGTGTTGTTGTTCACAGCTCTATTGTGCTCTGTGCTGTTCTGCACAGCTCTCTTCTGTTCTGCATTGCTGTGCACAGCTCTCTTGTGTTCCTTTTGTGCCCAGCTCTCTTCTGTTCATGTTGTTGTGCACAGCTCTCTTGTGCTTGTGTTGTTGTGCACAGCTCTCTTGTGCTCTGTGTTGTTGTACACAGCTCTATTGTGCTCATGTTGTTCTGCACAGCTCTCTTGTGCTTGTGTTGCTGTGCACTGCTCTCTTGTGCTTATGTTGTTGTGCACAGCTCTCTTGTGCTCATGTTGTTCTGCACAGCTCTCTTGTGCTCATGTTGTTCTGCACAGCTCTCTTGTGCTTGTGTTGCTGTGCACAGCTCTCTTGTGGTCATGTTGTTCTGCACAACTCTCTTGTGCTCATGTTGTTGTGCACAGCTCTCTTGTGCTCATGTTGTTCTGCACAGCTCTCTTGTGCTCGTGTTGCTGTTCACAGCTCTCTTGTGCTCATGTTGTTCTGCACAGTTCTCTTGTGCTCATGTTGTTGTGCACAGCTCTCTTGTGCTCATGTTGTTGGGCACAGCTCTCTTGTCCTCATGTTGTTCTGCACAGCTCTCTTGTGCTTATGTTGCTGTGCACTGCTCTCTTGTGCTTATGTTGTTGTGCACAGCTCTCTTGTGCTTGTGTTGCTGTGCACAGCTCTCTTGTGCTCATGTTGTTCTGCACAGCTCTCTTGTGGTCATGTTGTTGTGCACAGCTATATTGTGCTCTGTGTTCTTCTGCACAGCTCTCTTTTGCTCTGCGGAGATCATGGACCTAGATAGCCCTGGTGACTAATGCACGTGCCGCGGAGATCATAGGCCAAGATAGCCCTGGTGACTAATGCACGTGCTGCGGAGATCATGGGCCGAGATAGCCCTGGTGACTAATGCACGTGCCGCGTAGATCATGGGCCAAGATAGCCCTGGATCATAGGCCAAGATAGCCCTGGTGACTAATGCACGTGCTGCGGAGATCAAGGGCCGAGATAGCCCTGGTGACTAATGCACATACCGCAGAGATCATGGGCCGAGATAGCCCTGGGGACTAATGCACGTGATGCGGAGATCACAGGCAGAGATAGCCCTGGTGACTAATGCACGTGCTGCGGAGATCATGGACCGAGATACCCTGGTGACTAATGCACGTGCTGCTGAGAACGTGGGCCGAGATAGCCTGTGAGGGCTAATGCACGTGTTGAAGAGATGTTAGGCCGAGATAGCCCCGGTGACTAATGCACATGCCGCGGATATCCTGGACCTAGATAGCTCTGGTGACTAATGCACGTGCTGCGGAAATCATGGACCGAGATAGCCCTGGTGACTAATGCACGTGCAGCGGAGATCATGGGTCAAGATAGCCCTGGTGACTAATGCACGTGCTGCGGAGATCATGGGCCGAGATACCCTGGTGACTAATGCACATGCTGCAGAGATCATGGGCCAAGATAGCCCTGGTGACTAATGCACGTGCTGCGGAGATCATGGGCCAAGATAGCTCTGGTGACTAATGCACATGCTGCGGAGATCATGGGCCAAGATACCCTGGTGACTAATGCACGTGCCGCGGAGATCATGGACTTAGATAGCCCTGGTGACTAATGCACGTGCAGCGGAGATCATGGGTCCAGATAGCCCTGGTGACTAATGCACGTGCTGCGGAGATCATGGGCCGAGATACCCTGGTGACTAATGCACATGCTGCAGAGATCATGGGCCAAGATAGCCCTGGTGACTAATGCACGTGCTGCGGAGATCATGGGCCGAGATAGTCCTGGTGACTAATGCACGTGCTGCAGAGATCATGGACTGAGATAGCCCTGGTGACTAATGCACGTGCTGCGGAGATCATGGACCGAGATAGCCCTGGTGATTAATGCACGTGCAGCTGAGATCATGGGTCAAGATAGCCCTGGTGAGTACGCACGTGCTGCGGAGATCATAGACCTAGTTAACCCTGGTGACTAATGCACGTGCCGTGGAGATCACGAGCCGAGATAGCCCTGGATCATAGGCCGGGATAGCCCTGGTGACTAATGCACGTGCTGCGGAGATCATAGACCTAGATAGCCCTGGTGACTAATGCACGTGCTGCGGAGATCATGGACCGAGATAGCCCTGGTGACTAATGCACGTGCTGCAACGATCATGGGCCGAGATAGCCCTGGTGACTAATGCACGTGCTGCAGAGATCATGAGCCAAGATAGCCCTGATGAGTACGGCACATGCTGCAGAGATCATGGACTTAGATAGCCCTGGTGACTAATGCACGTGCTGCAGAGATCGTGGGCAGAGATAGCCTGGGGGGGGCTAATGCACGTGCCGCAGAGATCACGGGCCGAGATAGCCCTCATGAGTAATGCACGTGTCGCTGGTGACTAATGCATGTGCTGCGGAAATCATGGACCGAGATAGCCCTGGTGACTAATGCACATGCCGCGGAGATCATGGACCTAGATAGCTCTGGTGACTAATGCACATGGTGCGGTGATCGTGGGCCGAGATAGCCTGGGGCGGCTAATGCACGTGCCGCTGAGATTACGGGCCGAGATAGCCCTGGTGATTAATGCACGTGCTGTGGAGATCACGGACCAAGATAGCCCTGGTGACTAATGCACATGCTGCGGAGATCATGGGCGAGATACCCTGGTGACTAATGCACGTGCTGCAGAAATCATGGACCGAGATAGCCCTGGTGACTAATGCACGTGCTGCAGAGATCATGGACCGAGATAGCCCTGGTGACTAATGCACGTGCTGTTGAGATCACAAGCCAAGATAACCCTGGTGACTAATGCACATGCTGCGGAGATCATGGGCAGAGATTGCCCTGGTGACTAATGCAGGTGCCGCAGAGATCATGGACCAAGATAGCCCTAGTGACTAATGCACGTGCTGTGTAGATCATGGACCAAGATAGCCCTGGTGACTAATGCACGTGAAGCAGAGATCATGGGCCAAGATAGCCCATGGTGACTAATGCATGTGCTGTGGAGATCATGGACCTAGATAGCGCTGGTGACTAATGCACGCGCTGCGGAAATCATGGACCGAGATAGCCCTGGTGACTAATGCACATGCTGCGGAGATCATGGGCCGAGATACCCTGGTGACTAATGCACATGCCGCGGAGATCATGGACGTAGATAGCTCTGGTAACTAATGCACGAGCTATGGAGATCGTAGGCCGAGATAGCTTGGGGGGGCTAATGCACGTGCCGCAGAGATCACGGGCCGAGATAGCCCTGGTGACTAATGCACGTGCTGCAGAGATCATGGACCGAGATAGCCCTGGTGACTAATGCACGTGCAGTGGAAATCATGGGCCAAGATAGCCCTGGTGACTAATGCACGTGCAGCGGAGATCATGGACCAAGATAGCCCTGGTGAGTACGGCACGTGCTGTGGAGATTATAGACCGAGATAACCCTGGTGACTAATGCACGTGCAGCGGAGATCAGGGGCCGAGATAGCCCTGGATCATAGGCCGAGATAGCCCTGGTGACTAATGCACGTGCTGCGGAGATCATAGACCTAGATAGCCCTGGTGACTAATGCGTGTGCTGCGGAGATCATGGACCTAGATAGCCTGGTGACTAATGCACATGCTGTGGAGATCATGGACCGAGATAGCCCTGGTGACTAATGCACCTGCTGCGGAGATCATGGACCGAGATAGCCCCGGTGACTAATGCACATGCTGTGGAGATCATGGGCCGAGATAGCCCTGGTGACTAATGCACGTGCAGCAGAGATCATGGGCCGAGATAGCCCTGGTGACTAATGCACGTGCTGCAGAGATCATGGGCCGAGATAGCCCTGGTGACTAATGCACGTGCTGCGGAGATCATGGACCGAGATAGCCCTGGTAACTAATGCACGTGCTGCAGAGATCATGGGCCGAGATAGCCCTGGTGACTAATCCACGTGCTGCGGAGATCATGGGCCAAGATAGCCCTGGTGAGTACGGCACGTGCTGCAGAGAGCATGGAGCTAAATAGCCCTGGTGACTAATGCACGTGCTGCAGAGATCGTGGGCCGAGATAGCCTGAGGGGGCTAATGCACGTGCCGCAGAGATCACGGGCTGAGATAGCCCTGATGACTAATGCACGTGCCCCTGGTGACTAATGCACGTGCTGCGGAAATCATGGACCGAGATAGCCCTGGTGACTAATGCACATGCCGTGGAGATCATGGACCTAGATAGCCCTGGTGACTAATGCACGTGCTGTGGAGATCATGGACCGAGATAGCCCCGGTGACTAATGCACATGCTGCGGAGATCATAGGCCGAGATAGCCCTGGTGACTAATGCACGTGTAGTGGAGATCATGGGGCAAGATAGCCCTGGTGACTAATGCACGTGCCGCAGAGATCATGGGCCAAGATAGCCCTGGTGACTAATGCACGTGCAGTGGAGATCATGGGCCAAGATAGCCCTGGTGAGTACGGCACGTGCTGCGGAGATCATAGACCGAGTTAACCCTGGTGACTAATGCACGTGCCGCGGAGATCACGGGTCGAGATAGCCCTGGATCATAGGCCGAGATAGCCCTGGTGACTAACGCACGTGCTGCGGAGATCATGGACCTAGATATCCCTGGTGACTAATGCACGTGCTGCAGAGATCGTGGACAGTGATAGCCTGAGGGGGCTAATGCATGTGCCGCAGAGACCATGGGCCGAGATAGCCCTGATGACTAATGCACGTGCCGCTGGTGACTAATGCACGTGCTGCGGAAATCATGGACCGAGTTAACCCTGGTGACTAATGCACATGCCGCGGAGATCATGGACCTAGATAGCTCTTGTGACTAATGCACGTGCTGCGGAGATCGTGGGCCGACATAGCCTGGTGGGGCTAATGCACGTGCCGGAGAGATCACGGGCCGAGATAGCCCTGGTGACTAATGCACGTGCTGCAGAGATCATGGACCAAGATAGCCCTGGTGACTAATGCACATGCTGCGGAGATCACGAGCCAAGTTAGCCCTCCATCATAGGCCGAGATAGCCCTGGTGACCAATGCACGTGCTGCGGAGATCATAGACCTAGATAGCCCTGGTGACTAATGCACGTGCTGCTGAGGTCATGGACCTAGATAGCCCTGGTGACTAATGCACGTGCTGCAGAGATCATGGGCCGAGATAGCCCTGGTGACTAATGCACGTGCTGCGGAGATCATGGGCCAAGATAGCCTTGGTGAGTACGGCAAATGCTGCAGAGATCAAGGACCTAGATAGCCCTGGTGACTAATGCACGTGCTGCAGAGATCGTGGGCCGAGATAGCCTGGGGGGGCTAATGCACGTGCTGCAGAGATCACGGGCCGAGATATCCCTGATGACTAATGCACGTGCTGCTGGTGACTAATGCACGTGCTGCAGAAATCATGGACCGAGATAGCCCTGGTGACTAATGCACATGCCGCGGAGATCATGGACCTAGATAGGTCTGGTGACTAATGCATGTGCTGCGGAGATCGTGGGCCGAGATAGCCTGGGGGGGTTAATGCACGTGCCGCAGAGATCACGGGCCAAGATAGCCCTGGTGACTAATGCTCGTGCTGCAGAGATCATGGACCTAGATAGCCCTGGTGACTAATGCACATGCTGTGGAGATCATGGGCCGAGATAGCCCTGGTGACTAATGCACGTGCTGTGGAGATCACGGACTAAGATAGCCCTGGTGACTAATTCACGTGCTACGGAGATCACGGGCCGAGATAGCCCTGGTGACTAATGCATGTGCTGCGGAGATCATGGGCCAAGATAGCCTTGGTGAGTACGGCAAATGCCGCAGAGATCAAGGACCTAGATGGCCCTGGTGACTAATGCACGTGCTGCAGAGATCGTGGGCCGAGATAGCCTGGGGCGGCTAATGCACGTGCTGCATAGATCACGGGCCGAGATATCCCTGATGACTAATGCACGTGCTGCTGGTGACTAATGCACGTGCTGCAGAAATCATGGACCGAGATAGCCCTGGTGACTAATGCACATGCCGCGGAGATCATGGACCTAGATAGGTCTGGTGACTAATGCATGTGCTGCGGAGATCGTGGGCCGAGATAGCCTGGGGTGGTTAATGCACGTGCTGCAGAGATCACGGGCCGAGATAGCCCTGATGACTAATGCACGTGCTGTGGAGAACACGGACTAAGATAGCCCTGGTGACTAATTCACGTGCTACGGAGATCATGGGTCGAGATACCCTGATGACTAATGCACGTGCTGCAGAGATCATGGACCTAGATAGCCCTGGTGACTAATGCACATGCTGCAGAGATCATGGGCCGAGATAGCCCTGGTGACTAATGCACGTGCTGCGGAGATCATGGGCCAAGATAGCCTTGGTGAGTACGGCAAATGCTGCAGAGATCAAGGACCTAGATAGCCCTGGTGACTAATGCACGTGCTGCAGAGATCGTGGGCCGAGATAGCCCTGATGACTAATGCACGTGCCGCTGGTGACTAATGCACGTGCTGCAGAAATCACGGGCCGAGATAGCCCTGATGACTAATGCACGTGCCGCTGGTGACTAATGCACGTGCTGTGTAGATCACGAGCCAAGATAGCCCTGGTGACTAATGCACGTGCTGCGGAGATCATGGGCAGAGATAGCCCTGGTGACTAATGCACGTGCCGCAGAGATCATGGACCAAGATAGCCCTGGTGACTAATGCACGTGCTGTGGAGATCATGGACCAAGATAGCCCTGGTGACTAATGCACGTGCTGCGGAGATCATGGACCGAGATAGCCCTGGTGTCTAATGCACGTGCAGCTGAGATCATGGGTCAAGATAGCCCTGGTGAGTACGCACGTGCTGCGGAGATCATAGACCTAGTTAACCCTGGTGACTAATGCACGTGCCGTGGAGATCACGAGCCGAGATAGCCCTGGATCATAGGCCGAGATAGCCCTGGTGACTAATGCATGTGCTGCGGAGATCATGGACTGAGATAGCCCCGGTGACTAATGCACGTGCAGTGGAGATCATGGGCCGAGATAGGTCTGGTGACTAATGCATGTGCTGCGGAGATCGTGGGCCGAGATAGCCTGGGGGGGTTAATGCACGTGCCGCAGAGATCACGGGCCAAGATAGCCCTGGTGACTAATGCTCGTGCTGCAGAGATCATGGACCTAGATAGCCCTGGTGACTAATGCACATGCTGTGGAGATCATGGGCCGAGATAGCCCTGGTGACTAATGCACGTGCTGTGGAGATCACGGACTAAGATAGCCCTGGTGACTAATTCACGTGCTACGGAGATCACGGGCCGAGATAGCCCTGGTGACTAATGCATGTGCTGCGGAGATCATGGGCCAAGATAGCCTTGGTGAGTACGGCAAATGCCGCAGAGATCAAGGACCTAGATGTCCCTGGTGACTAATGCACGTGCTGCAGAGATCGTGGGCCGAGATAGCCTGGGGCGGCTAATGCACGTGCTGCATAGATCACGGGCCGAGATATCCCTGATGACTAATGCACGTGCTGCTGGTGACTAATGCACGTGCTGCAGAAATCATGGACCGAGATAGCCCTGGTGACTAATGCACATGCCGCGGAGATCATGGACCTAGATAGGTCTGGTGACTAATGCATGTGCTGCGGAGATCGTGGGCCGAGATAGCCTGGGGTGGTTAATGCACGTGCTGCAGAGATCACGGGCCGAGATAGCCCTGATGACTAATGCACGTGCTGTGGAGAACACGGACTAAGATAGCCCTGGTGACTAATTCACGTGCTACGGAGATCATGGGTCGAGATACCCTGATGACTAATGCACGTGCTGCAGAGATCATGGACCTAGATAGCCCTGGTGACTAATGCACATGCTGCAGAGATCATGGGCCGAGATAGCCCTGGTGACTAATGCACGTGCTGCGGAGATCATGGGCCAAGATAGCCTTGGTGAGTACGGCAAATGCTGCAGAGATCAAGGACCTAGATAGCCCTGGTGACTAATGCACGTGCTGCAGAGATCGTGGGCCGAGATAGCCCTGATGACTAATGCACGTGCCGCTGGTGACTAATGCACGTGCTGCAGAAATCACGGGCCGAGATAGCCCTGATGACTAATGCACGTGCCGCTGGTGACTAATGCACGTGCTGTGTAGATCACGAGCCAAGATAGCCCTGGTGACTAATGCACGTGCTGCGGAGATCATGGGCAGAGATAGCCCTGGTGACTAATGCACGTGCCGCAGAGATCATGGACCAAGATAGCCCTGGTGACTAATGCACGTGCTGTGGAGATCATGGACCAAGATAGCCCTGGTGACTAATGCACGTGCTGCGGAGATCATGGACCGAGATAGCCCTGGTGTCTAATGCACGTGCAGCTGAGATCATGGGTCAAGATAGCCCTGGTGAGTACGCACGTGCTGCGGAGATCATAGACCTAGTTAACCCTGGTGACTAATGCACGTGCCGTGGAGATCACGAGCCGAGATAGCCCTGGATCATAGGCCGAGATAGCCCTGGTGACTAATGCATGTGCTGCGGAGATCATGGACTGAGATAGCCCCGGTGACTAATGCACGTGCAGTGGAGATCATGGGCCGAGATAGCCCTGGTGATTAATGCACGTGCTGCAGAGATCATGGGCCGAGATAGCCCTGGTGACTAATGCACATGCCGTGGAGATCATGGACCTAGATAGCCCTGGTGACTAATGCACGTGCTGTGGAGATCATGGACCGAGATAGCCCCGGTGACTAATGCACATGCTGCGGAGATCATAGGCCGAGATAGCCCTGGTGACTAATGCACGTGTAGTGGAGATCATGGACCAAGATAGCCCTGGTGACTAATGCACGTGCTGCGGAGATCATGGACCGAGATAGCCCTGGTGATTAATGCACGTGCAGCTGAGATCATGGGTCAAGATAGCCCTGGTGAGTATGCACGTGCTGCGGAGATCATAGACCTAGTTAACCCTGGTGACTAATGCACGTGCCGTGGATATCACGAGCCGAGATAGCCCTGGATCATAGGCCGGGATAGCCCTGGTGACTAATGCACGTGCTGCGGAGATCATAGACCTAGATAGCCCTGGTGACTAATGCTCGTGCTGCAGAGATCATGGACCTAGATAGCCCTGGTGACTAATGCACATGCTGTGGAGATCATGGGCCGAGATAGCCCTGGTGACTAATGCACGTGCTGTGGAGATCACGGACTAAGATAGCCCTGTTGACTAATTCACGTGCTACGGAGATCACGGGCCGAGATAGCCCTGGTGACTAATGCATGTGCTGCGGAGATCATGGGCCAAGATAGCCTTGGTGAGTACGGCAAATGCCGCAGAGATCAAGGACCTAGATGGCCCTGGTGACTAATGCACGTGCTGCAGAGATCGTGGGCGGAGATAGCCTGGGGGGGCTAATGCACGTGCTGCATTGATCACGGGCCGAGATATCCCTGATGACTAATGCACGTGCTGCTGGTGACTAATGCACGTGCTGCAGAAATCATGGACCGAGATAGCCCTGGTGACTAATGCACATGCCGCGGAGATCATGGACCTAGATAGGTCTGGTGACTAATGCATGTGCTGCGGAGATCGTGGGCCGAGATAGCCTGGGGTGGTTAATGCACGTGCTGCAGAGATCACGGGCCGAGATAGCCCTGATGACTAATGCACGTGCTGTGGAGATCACGGACTAAGATAGCCCTGGTGACTAATTCACGTGCTACGGAGATCATGGGTCGAGATACCCTGATGACTAATGCACGTGGTGCAGAGATCATGGACCTAGATAGCCCTGGTGACTAATGCACATGCTGCAGAGATCATGGGCCGAGATAGCCCTGGTGACTAATGCACGTGCTGCGGAGATCATGGGCCAAGATAGCCTTGGTGAGTACGGCAAATGCTGCAGAGATCAAGGACCTAGATAGCCCTGGTGACTAATGCACGTGCTGCAGAGATCGTGGGCCGAGATAGCTCTGATGACTAATGCACGTGCCGCTGGTGACTAATGCACGTGCTGCAGAAATCACGGGCCGAGATAGCCCTGATGACTAATGCACGTGCCGCTGGTGACTAATGCACGTGCTGTGTAGATCACGAGCCAAGATAGCCCTGGTGACTAATGCACGTGCTGCGGAGATCATGGGCAGAGATAGCCCTGGTGACTAATGCACGTGCCGCAGAGATCATGGACCAAGATAGCCCTGGTGACTAATGCACGTGCTGTGGAGATCATGGACCAAGATAGCCCTGGTGACTAATGCACGTGCTGCGGAGATCATGGACCGAGATAGCCCTGGTGTCTAATGCACGTGCAGCTGAGATCATGGGTCAAGATAGCCCTGGTGAGTACGCACGTGCTGCGGAGATCATAGACCTAGTTAACCCTGGTGACTAATGCACGTGCCGTGGAGATCACGAGCCGAGATAGCCCTGGATCATAGGCCGAGATAGCCCTGGTGACTAATGCATGTGCTGCGGAGATCATGGACTGAGATAGCCCCGGTGACTAATGCACGTGCAGTGGAGATCATGGGCCGAGATAGCCCTGGTGATTAATGCACGTGCTGCAGAGATCATGGGCCGAGATAGCCCTGGTGACTAATGCACATGCCGTGGAGATCATGGACCTAGATAGCCCTGGTGACTAATGCACGTGCTGTGGAGATCATGGACCGAGATCGCCCCGGTGACTAATGCACATGCTGCGGAGATCATAGGCCGAGATAGCCCTGGTGACTAATGCACGTGTAGTGGAGATCATGGGGCAAGATAGCCCTGGTGACTAATGCACGTGCCGCAGAGATCATGGGCCAAGATAGCCCTGGTGACTAATGCACGTGCAGTGGAGATCATGGGCCAAGATAGCCCTGGTGAGTACGGCACGTGCTGCGGAGATCATAGACCGAGTTAACCCTGGTGACTAATGCACGTGCCGCGGAGATCACGGGTCGAGATAGCCCTGGATCATAGGCCGAGATAGCCCTGGTGACTAACGCACGTGCTGCGGAGATCATGGACCTAGATATCCCTGGTGACTAATGCACGTGCTGCAGAGATCGTGGACAGTGATAGCCTGAGGGGGCTAATGCATGTGCCGCAGAGACCATGGGCCGAGATAGCCCTGATGACTAATGCACGTGCCGCTGGTGACAAATGCACGTGCTGCGGAAATCATGGACCGAGTTAACCCTGGTGACTAATGCACATGCCGCGGAGATCATGGACCTAGATAGCTCTGGTGACTAATGCACGTGCTGCGGAGATCGTGGGCCGAGATAGCCTGGTGGGGCTAATGCACGTGCCGGAGAGATCACGGGCCGAGATAGCCCTGGTGACTAATGCACGTGCTGCAGAGATCATGGACCAAGATAGCCCTGGTGACTAATGCACATGCTGCGGAGATCACGAGCCAAGTTAGCCCTCCATCATAGGCCGAGATAGCCCTGGTGACCAATGCACGTGCTGCGGAGATCATAGACCTAGATAGCCCTGGTGACTAATGCACGTGCTGCTGAGGTCATGGACCTAGATAGCCCTGGTGACTAATGCACGTGCTGCAGAGATCATGGGCCGAGATAGCCCTGGTGACTAATGCACGTGCTGCGGAGATCATGGGCCAAGATAGCCTTGGTGAGTACGGCAAATGCTGCAGAGATCAAGGACCTAGATAGCCCTGGTGACTAATGCACGTGCTGCAGAGATCGTGGGCCGAGATAGCCTGGGGGGGCTAATGCACGTGCTGCAGAGATCACGGGCCGAGATATCCCTGATGACTAATGCACGTGCTGATGGTGACTAATGCACGTGCTGCAGAAATCATGGACCGAGATAGCCCTGGTGACTAATGCACATGCCGCGGAGATCATGGACCTAGATAGGTCTGGTGACTAATGCATGTGCTGCGGAGATCGTGGGCCGAGATAGCCTGGGGGGGTTAATGCACGTGCCGCAGAGATCACGGGCCGAGATAGCCCTGATGACTAATGCACGTGCTGTGGAGATCACGCACTAAGATAGCCCTGGTGACTAATGCACATGCTGCGGAGATCATGGGCCGATATACCCTGGTGACTAATGCACGTGCTGCAGAGATCATTGACCGAGATAGCCCTGGTGACAAATGCACGTGCTGCAGAGACCATAGACCGAGATAGCCCTGGTGACTAATGCGCGTGCAACGGAGATCATGGGCCAAGATAGCCCTGGTGACTAATGCACGTGCTGCGGAGATCATGGGCCGAGATACCCTGGTGACTAATGCAGACTAATGCACGTGCTCTGGAGATCACGAGCCAAGATAGCTCTGGTGACCAATGCACGTGCTGCGGAGATCATGGACCTAGATAGCCCTGTTGACTAATGCACATGCTGCAGAGATCATGGGCCGAGATAGCCCTGGTGACTAATGCACGTGCTGCGGAGATCATGGGCCAAGATAGCCTTGGTGAGTACGGCAAATGCTGAAGAGATCAAGGACCTAGATAGCCCTGGTGACTAATGCACGTGCTGCAGAGATCGTGGGCCGTGATAGCCCTGATGACTAATGCACGTGCCGCTGGTGACTAATGCACGTGCTGCAGAAATCACGGGCCGAGATAGCCCTGATGACTAATGCACGTGCCGCTGGTGACTAATGCACGTGCTGCAGAAATCATGGACCGAGATAGCCCTGGTGACTAATGCACATGCCGCGGAGATCATGGACCTAGATAGGTCTGGTGACTAATGCATGTGCTGCGGAGATCGTGGGCCGAGATAGCCTGGGGGGTTAATGCACGTGCCGCAGAGATCACGGGCCGAGATAGCCCTGATGACTAATGCACGTGCTGTGGAGATCACGGACTAAGATAGCCCTGGTGACTAATTCACGTGCTACGGAGATCATGGGCCGAGATACCCTGGTGACTAATGCACGTGCTGCAGAGATCATGGACCGAGATAGCCCTGGTGACTAATGCACATGCTGCAGAGATCATGGGCCGAGATAGCCCTGGTGACTAATGCACCTGCTGCAGAGATCATGGACTGAGATACCCTGGTGACTAATGCACGTGCTGTGTAGATCACGAGCCAAGATAGCCCTGGTGACTAATGCACGTGCTGCGGAGATCATGGGCAGAGATAGCCCTGGTGACTAATGCACGTGCTGCAGAGATCATGGACCAAGATAGCCCTGGTGACTAATGCACGTGCTGTGGAGATCATGGACCAAGATAGCCCTGGTGACTAATGCACGTGCTGCGGAGATCATGGACCAAGATAGCCCTGGTGACTAATGCACGTGCTGCTGAGGTCATGGACCTAGATAGCCCTGGTGACTAATGCACGTGCTGCAGAGATCATGGGCCGAGATAGCCCTGGTGACTAATGCACGTGCTGCGGAGATCATGGGCCAAGATAGCCTTGGTGAGTACGGCAAATGCTGCAGAGATCAAGGACCTAGATAGCCCTGGTGACTAATGCACGTGCTGCAGAGATCGTGGGCCGAGATAGCCTGGGGGGGCTAATGCACGTGCTGCAGAGATCACGGGCCGAGATATCCCTGATGACTAATGCACGTGCTGATGGTGACTAATGCACGTGCTGCAGAAATCATGGACCGAGATAGCCCTGGTGACTAATGCACATGCCGCGGAGATCATGGACCTAGATAGGTCTGGTGACTAATGCATGTGCTGCGGAGATCGTGGGCCGAGATAGCCTGGGGGGGTTAATGCACGTGCCGCAGAGATCACGGGCCGAGATAGCCCTGATGACTAATGCACGTGCTGTGGAGATCACGCACTAAGATAGCCCTGGTGACTAATGCACATGCTGCGGAGATCATGGGCCGATATACCCTGGTGACTAATGCACGTGCTGCAGAGATCATTGACCGAGATAGCCCTGGTGACAAATGCACGTGCTGCAGAGACCATAGACCGAGATAGCCCTGGTGACTAATGCGCGTGCAACGGAGATCATGGGCCAAGATAGCCCTGGTGACTAATGCACGTGCTGCGGAGATCATGGGCCGAGATACCCTGGTGACTAATGCAGACTAATGCACGTGCTCTGGAGATCACGAGCCAAGATAGCTCTGGTGACCAATGCACGTGCTGCGGAGATCATGGACCTAGATAGCCCTGTTGACTAATGCACATGCTGCAGAGATCATGGGCCGAGATAGCCCTGGTGACTAATGCACGTGCTGCGGAGATCATGGGCCAAGATAGCCTTGGTGAGTACGGCAAATGCTGAAGAGATCAAGGACCTAGATAGCCCTGGTGACTAATGCACGTGCTGCAGAGATCGTGGGCCGTGATAGCCCTGATGACTAATGCACGTGCCGCTGGTGACTAATGCACGTGCTGCAGAAATCACGGGCCGAGATAGCCCTGATGACTAATGCACGTGCCGCTGGTGACTAATGCACGTGCTGCAGAAATCATGGACCGAGATAGCCCTGGTGACTAATGCACATGCCGCGGAGATCATGGACCTAGATAGGTCTGGTGACTAATGCATGTGCTGCGGAGATCGTGGGCCGAGATAGCCTGGGGGGTTAATGCACGTGCCGCAGAGATCACGGGCCGAGATAGCCCTGATGACTAATGCACGTGCTGTGGAGATCACGGACTAAGATAGCCCTGGTGACTAATTCACGTGCTACGGAGATCATGGGCCGAGATACCCTGGTGACTAATGCACGTGCTGCAGAGATCATGGACCGAGATAGCCCTGGTGACTAATGCACATGCTGCAGAGATCATGGGCCGAGATAGCCCTGGTGACTAATGCACCTGCTGCAGAGATCATGGACTGAGATACCCTGGTGACTAATGCACGTGCTGTGTAGATCACGAGCCAAGATAGCCCTGGTGACTAATGCACGTGCTGCGGAGATCATGGGCAGAGATAGCCCTGGTGACTAATGCACGTGCTGCAGAGATCATGGACCAAGATAGCCCTGGTGACTAATGCACGTGCTGTGGAGATCATGGACCAAGATAGCCCTGGTGACTAATGCACGTGCTGCGGAGATCATGGACCGAGATAGCCCTGGTGATTAATGCACGTGCAGCTGAGATCATGGGTCAAGATAGCCCTGGTGAGTACGCACGTGCTGCGGAGATCATAGACCTAGTTAACCCTGGTGACTAATGCACGTGCCGTGGAGATCACGAGCCGAGATAGCCCTGGATCATAGGCCGGGATAGCCCTGGTGACTAATGCACGTGCTGCGGAGATCATAGACCTAGATAGCCCTGGTGACTAATGCTCGTGCTGCAGAGATCATGGACCTAGATAGCCCTGGTGACTAATGCTCGTGCTGCAGAGATCATGGACCTAGATAGCCCTGGTGACTAATGCACATGCTGTGGAGATCATGGGCCGAGATAGCCCTGGTGACTAATGCACGTGCTGTGGAGATCACGGACTAAGATAGCCCTGGTGACTAATTCACGTGCTACGGAGATCACGGGCCGAGATAGCCCTGGTGACTAATGCATGTGCTGCGGAGATCATGGGCCAAGATAGCCTTGGTGAGTACGGCAAATGCCGCAGAGATCAAGGACCTAGACGGCCCTGGTGACTAATTCACGTGCTGCAGAGATCGTGGGCCGAGATAGCCTGGGGGGGCTAATGCACGTGCTGCATAGATCACGGGCCGAGATATCCCTGATGACTAATGCACGTGCTGCTGGTGACTAATGCACGTGCTGCAGAAATCATGGACCGAGATAGCCCTGGTGACTAATGCACATGCCGCGGAGATCATGGACCTAGATAGGTCTGGTGACTAATGCATGTGCTGCGGAGATCGTGGGCCGAGATAGCCTGGGGTGGTTAATGCACGTGCTGCAGAGATCACGGGCCGAGATAGCCCTGATGACTAATGCACGTGCTGTGGAGATCACGGACTAAGATAGCCCTGGTGACTAATTCACGTGCTACGGAGATCATGGGTCGAGATACCCTGATGACTAATGCACGTGCTGCAGAGATCATGGACCTAGATAGCCCTGGTGACTAATGCACATGCTGCAGAGATCATGGGCCGAGATAGCCCTGGTGACTAATGCACGTGCTGCGGAGATCATGGGCCAAGATAGCCTTGGTGAGTACGGCAAATGCTGCAGAGATCAAGGACCTAGATAGCCCTGGTGACTAATGCACGTGCTGCAGAGATCGTGGGCTGAGATAGCCCTGATGACTAATGCACGTGCCGCTGGTGACTAATGCACGTGCTGCAGAAATCACGGGCCGAGATAGCCCTGATGACTAATGCACGTGCCGCTGGTGACTAATGCACGTGCTGTGTAGATCACGAGCCAAGATAGCCCTGGTGACTAATGCACGTGCTGCGGAGATCATGGGCAGAGATAGCCCTGGTGACTAATGCACGTGCCGCAGAGATCATGGACCAAGATAGCCCTGGTGACTAATGCACGTGCTGTGGAGATCATGGACCAAGATAGCCCTGGTGACTAATGCACGTGCTGCGGAGATCATGGACCGAGATAGCCCTGGTGTCTAATGCACGTGCAGCTGAGATCATGGGTCAAGATAGCCCTGGTGAGTACGCACGTGCTGCGGAGATCATAGACCTAGTTAACCCTGGTGACTAATGCACGTGCCGTGGAGATCACGAGCCGAGATAGCCCTGGATCATAGGCCGAGATAGCCCTGGTGACTAATGCATGTGCTGCGGAGATCATGGACTGAGATAGCCCCGGTGACTAATGCACGTGCAGTGGAGATCATGGGCCGAGATAGCCCTGGTGATTAATGCACGTGCTGCAGAGATCATGGGCCGAGATAGCCCTGGTGACTAATGCACATGCCGTGGAGATCATGGACCTAGATAGCCCTGGTGACTAATGCACGTGCTGTGGAGATCATGGACCGAGATAGCCCCGGTGACTAATGCACATGCTGCGGAGATCATAGGCCGAGATAGCCCTGGTGACTAATGCACGTGTAGTGGAGATCATGGGGCAAGATAGCCCTGGTGACTAATGCACGTGCCGCAGAGATCATGGGCCAAGATAGCCCTGGTGACTAATGCACGTGCAGTGGAGATCATGGGCCAAGATAGCCCTGGTGAGTACGGCACGTGCTGCGGAGATCATAGACCGAGTTAACCCTGGTGACTAATGCACGTGCCGCGGAGATCACGGGTCGAGATAGCCCTGGATCATAGGCCGAGATAGCCCTGGTGACTAACGCACGTGCTGCGGAGATCATGGACCTAGATATCCCTGGTGACTAATGCACGTGCTGCAGAGATCGTGGACAGTGATAGCCTGAGGGGGCTAATGCATGTGCCGCAGAGACCATGGGCCGAGATAGCCCTGATGACTAATGCACGTGCCGCTGGTGACTAATGCACGTGCTGCGGAAATCATGGACCGAGTTAACCCTGGTGACTAATGCACATGCCGCGGAGATCATGGACCTAGATAGCTCTGGTGACTAATGCACGTGCTGCGGAGATCGTGGGCCGAGATAGCCTGGTGGGGCTAATGCACGTGCCGGAGAGATCACGGGCCGAGATAGCCCTGGTGACTAATGCACGTGCTGCAGAGATCATGGACCAAGATAGCCCTGGTGACTAATGCACATGCTGCGGAGATCACGAGCCAAGTTAGCCCTCCATCATAGGCCGAGATAGCCCTGGTGACCAATGCACGTGCTGCGGAGATCATAGACCTAGATAGCCCTGGTGACTAATGCACGTGCTGCTGAGGTCATGGACCTAGATAGCCCTGGTGACTAATGCACGTGCTGCAGAGATCATGGGCCGAGATAGCCCTGGTGACTAATGCACGTGCTGCGGAGATCATGGGCCAAGATAGCCTTGGTGAGTACGGCAAATGCTGCAGAGATCAAGGACCTAGATAGCCCTGGTGACTAATGCACGTGCTGCAGAGATCGTGGGCCGAGATAGCCTGGGGGGGCTAATGCACGTGCTGCAGAGATCACGGGCCGAGATATCCCTGATGACTAATGCACGTGCTGATGGTGACTAATGCACGTGCTGCAGAAATCATGGACCGAGATAGCCCTGGTGACTAATGCACATGCCGCGGAGATCATGGACCTAGATAGGTCTGGTGACTAATGCATGTGCTGCGGAGATCGTGGGCCGAGATAGCCTGGGGGGGTTAATGCACGTGCCGCAGAGATCACGGGCCGAGATAGCCCTGATGACTAATGCACGTGCTGTGGAGATCACGCACTAAGATAGCCCTGGTGACTAATGCACATGCTGCGGAGATCATGGGCCGATATACCCTGGTGACTAATGCACGTGCTGCAGAGATCATTGACCGAGATAGCCCTGGTGACAAATGCACGTGCTGCAGAGACCATAGACCGAGATAGCCCTGGTGACTAATGCGCGTGCAACGGAGATCATGGGCCAAGATTGCCCTGGTGACTAATGCACGTGCTGCGGAGATCATGGGCCGAGATACCCTGGTGACTAATGCAGACTAATGCACGTGCTCTGGAGATCATGAGCCAAGATAGCTCTGGTGACCAATGCACGTGCTGCGGAGATCATGGACCTAGATAGCCCTGTTGACTAATGCACATGCTGCAGAGATCATGGGCCGAGATAGCCCTGGTGACTAATGCACGTGCTGCGGAGATCATGGGCCAAGATAGCCTTGGTGAGTACGGCAAATGCTGCAGAGATCAAGGACCTAGATAGCCCTGGTGACTAATGCACGTGCTGCAGAGATCGTGGGCCGTGATAGCCCTGATGACTAATGCACGTGCCGCTGGTGACTAATGCACGTGCTGCAGAAATCACGGGCCGAGATAGCCCTGATGACTAATGCACGTGCCGCTGGTGACTAATGCACGTGCTGCAGAAATCATGGACCGAGATAGCCCTGGTGACTAATGCACATGCCGCGGAGATCATGGACCTAGATAGGTCTGGTGACTAATGCATGTGCTGCGGAGATCGTGGGCCGAGATAGCCTGGGGGGTTAATGCACGTGCCGCAGAGATCACGGGCCGAGATAGCCCTGATGACTAATGCACGTGCTGTGGAGATCACGGACTAAGATAGCCCTGGTGACTAATTCACGTGCTACGGAGATCATGGGCCGAGATACCCTGGTGACTAATGCACGTGCTGCAGAGATCATGGACCGAGATAGCCCTGGTGACTAATGCACATGCTGCAGAGATCATGGGCCGAGATAGCCCTGGTGACTAATGCACCTGCTGCAGAGATCATGGACTGAGATACCCTGGTGACTAATGCACGTGCTGTGTAGATCACGAGCCAAGATAGCCCTGGTGACTAATGCACGTGCTGCGGAGATCATGGGCAGAGATAGCCCTGGTGACTAATGCACGTGCTGCAGAGATCATGGACCAAGATAGCCCTGGTGACTAATGCACGTGCTGTGGAGATCATGGACCAAGATAGCCCTGGTGACTAATGCACGTGCTGCGGAGATCATGGACCGAGATAGCCCTGGTGATTAATGCACGTGCAGCTGAGATCATGGGTCAAGATAGCCCTGGTGAGTACGCACGTGCTGCGGAGATCATAGACCTAGTTAACCCTGGTGACTAATGCACGTGCCGTGGAGATCACGAGCCGAGATAGCCCTGGATCATAGGCCGGGATAGCCCTGGTGACTAATGCACGTGCTGCGGAGATCATAGACCTAGATAGCCCTGGTGACTAATGCTCGTGCTGCAGAGATCATGGACCTAGATAGCCCTGGTGACTAATGCACATGCTGTGGAGATCATGGGCCGAGATAGCCCTGGTGACTAATGCACGTGCTGTGGAGATCACGGACTAAGATAGCCCTGGTGACTAATTCACGTGCTACGGAGATCACGGGCCGAGATAGCCCTGGTGACTAATGCATGTGCTGCGGAGATCATGGGCCAAGATAGCCTTGGTGAGTACGGCAAATGCCGCAGAGATCAAGGACCTAGATGGCCCTGGTGACTAATGCACGTGCTGCAGAGATCGTGGGCCGAGATAGCCTGGGGGGGCTAATGCACGTGCTGCATAGATCACGGGCCGAGATATCCCTGATGACTAATGCACGTGCTGCTGGTGACTAATGCACGTGCTGCAGAAATCATGGACCGAGATA
Organism: Pleurodeles waltl; assembly: GCF_031143425.1. NCBI lineage: Eukaryota > Metazoa > Chordata > Amphibia > Caudata > Salamandridae > Pleurodeles > Pleurodeles waltl. The sequence goes on from NC_090446.1 coordinate 1,550,601,884, forward strand.
GCCCTGGTGACTAATGCACATGCCGCGGAGATCATGGACCTAGATAGGTCTGGTGACTAATGCATGTGCTGCGGAGATCGTGGGCCGAGATAGCCTGGGGTGGTTAATGCACGTGCTGCAGAGATCACGGGCCGAGATAGCCCTGATGACTAATGCACGTGCTGTGGAGATCACGGACTAAGATAGCCCTGGTGACTAATTCACGTGCTACGGAGATCATGGGTCGAGATACCCTGATGACTAATGCACGTGCTGCAGAGATCATGGACCTAGATAGCCCTGGTGACTAATGCACATGCTGCAGAGATCATGGGCCGAGATAGCCCTGGTGACTAATGCACGTGCTGCGGAGATCATGGGCCAAGATAGCCTTGGTGAGTACGGCAAATGCTGCAGAGATCAAGGACCTAGATAGCCCTGGTGACTAATGCACGTGCTGCAGAGATCGTGGGCCGAGATAGCCCTGATGACTAATGCACGTGCGGCTGGTGACTAATGCACGTGCTGCAGAAATCACGGGCCGAGATAGCCCTGATGACTAATGCACGTGCCGCTGGTGACTAATGCACGTGCTGTGTAGATCACGAGCCAAGATAGCCCTGGTGACTAATGCACGTGCTGCGGAGATCATGGGCAGAGATAGCTCTGGTGACTAATGCACGTGCCGCAGAGATCATGGACCAAGATAGCCCTGGTGACTAATGCACGTGCTGTGGAGATCATGGACCAAGATAGCCCTGGTGACTAATGCACGTGCTGCGGAGATCATGGACCGAGATAGCCCTGGTGACTAATGCACGTGCAGCTGAGATCATGGGTCAAGATAGCCCTGGTGAGTACGCACGTGCTGCGGAGATCATAGACCTAGTTAACCCTGGTGACTAATGCACGTGCCGTGGAGATCACGAGCCGAGATAGCCCTGGATCATAGGCCGAGATAGCCCTGGTGACTAATGCACGTGCTGCGGAGATCATAGACCTAGATAGCCCTGGTGACTAATGCTCGTGCTGCAGAGATCATGGACCTAGATAGCCCTGGTGACTAATGCACATGCTGTGGAGATCATGGGCCGAGATAGCCCTGGTGACTAATGCACCTGCTGCTGAGATCATGGACTGAGATACCCTGGTGACTAATGCACGTGCTGTGTAGATCACGAGCCAAGATAGCCCTGGTGACTAATGCACGTGCTGCGGAGATCATGGGCAGAGATAGCCCTGGTGACTAATGCACGTGCTGCAGAGATCATGGACCGAGATAGCCCTGGTGACTAATGCACCTGCTGCAGAGATCATGGACTGAGATACCCTGGTGACTAATGCACGTGCTGTGGAGATCACAGACTAAGATAGCCCTGGTGACTAATTCACGTGCTACGGAGATCATGGGCCGAGATACCCTGGTGACGAATGCACGTGCTGCAGAGATCATGGACCGAGATAGCCCTGGTGACTAATGCACATGCTGCAGAGATCATGGGCCGAGATAGCCCTGGTGACTAATGCACGTGCTGCAGAGATCATGGACTGAGATAGCCCTGGTGACTAATGCACGTGCAGCGGAGATCATGGCCCAAGATAGCCCTGGTGAATAATGCACATGCTGCGGAGATCATGGCCCAAGATACCCTGGTGACTAATGCACGTGCTGTGTAGATCACAAGCCAAGATAGCCCTGGTGACTAATGCACGTGCTGCGGAGATCATGGGCAGAGATAGCCCTGGTGACTAATGCACGTGCCGCAGAGATCATGGACCAAGATAGCCCTGGTGACTAATGCACGTGCTGTGGAGATCATGGACCAAGATAGCCCTGGTGAGTAATGCACGTGCTGCGGAGATCATGGACCGAGATAGCCCTGGTGACTAATGCACGTGTTGCGGAGATCATGGGCCAAGATAGCCCTGGTGAGTACGCACGTGCTGCGGAGATCATAGACCGAGATAACCCTGGTGACTAATGCACGTGGCGTGGAGATCACGAGCCGAGATAGCCCTGGATCATAGGCCGAGATAGCCCTGGTGACTAATGCACGTGCTGCGGAGATCATAGACCTAGATAGCCCTGGTGACTAATGCTCGTGCTGCGGAGATCATGGACCTAGATAGCCCTGGTGACTAATGCACATGCTGTGGAGATCATGGGCCGAGATAGCCCTGGTGACTATTGCACGTGCTGCAGAGATCATGGACCTAGATAGCCCTGGTGACTAATGCATGTGCTGCGGAGATCATGGACTGAGATAGCCCTGGTGACTAATGCACGTGCTGCAGAGATCATGGACTGAGATAGCCCTGGTGACTAATGCACGTGCAGCGGAGATCATGGCCCAAGATAGCCCTGGTGAATAATGCACGTGCTGCGGAGATCATGGGCAGAGATAGCCCTGGTGACTAATGCACGTGCAGCAGAGATCATGGACCAAGATAGCCCTGGTGACTAATGCACATGCTGTGCAGATCATGGACCAAGATAGCCCTGGTGATTAATGCACGTGCTGCGGAGATCATGGACTGAGATAGCCCTGGTGACTAATGCACGTGTAGCGGAGATCATGGGCCAAGATAGCCCTGGTGAGTACGCACGTGCTGCGGAAATCATAGACCGAGATAGCCCTGGTGACTAATGCTCGTGCTGCGGAGATCATGGACCTAGATAGCCCTGGTGACTAATGCACATGCTGTGGAGATCATGGGCCGAGATAGCCCTGGTGACTATTGCACGTGCTGCGGAGATCATGGACCTAGATAGCCCTGGTGACTAATAAACGTGCTGCAGAGATCATGGGCCGAGATAGTCCTGGTGACTAATGCACGTGCTGCAGAGATCATGGACCGAGATAGCCCTGGTGACTAATGTACGTGCAGCGGAGATCATGGGCCAAGATAGCCCTGGTGAGTACGGCACGTGCTGCGGAGATCATAGACCGAGATAACCCTGGTGACTAATGCACGTGCCGTGGAGATTACGGGCCGAGATAGCCCTGGATCATAGGCCGAGATAGTCCTGGTGACTAATGCACGTGCTGCGGAGATCATGGACCTAGATAGCCCTGGTGACTAATGCACGTGCAGCAGAGATCGTGGGCTGAGATAGCCTGGGGGGGCTAATGCACGTGCCGCAGAGATCACGGGCCGAGATAGCCCTGGTGACTAATGCACGTGCTGCGGAGATCATGGACCGAGATAGCCCCGGTGAGTAATGCTCATGCTGCGGAGATCATGGACCGAGATAGCCCTGGTGACTAATGCATGTGCCGCGGAGATCATGGACAGAGATAGCACTGTTGACTAATGGACGTGCTTCGGAGATCATGGACCGAGATAGCCCTGGTGACTAATGCACATCTTGTGGAGATCATGGACAGAGATAGCACTGGTGACTAATGCACGTGCTGCGGAGATCACGGGCTGAGATAGCCCTGGATCATGGGCAGAGATAGCCCTGGTGACTAATGCACGTGCTGCGGAGATCATGGGCTGAGATAGCCCTGGATCATGGGCAGAGATAGCCCTGGTGACTAATTCACATGCTGCGGAGATCATGGAGAGAGACATCACTGGTGACTAATGCACGTGCCGCGGAGATCACGGGCTGAGATAACCCTGGATCATGGGCCGAGATAGCCCTGGTGAATAATGCACGTGCTGCGGAGATTATGGACCTAGATAGGCCTGGTGACTAATGCACGTGCAGTGGAGATCATAGGCCGAGATAGCCCTGGTGATTAATGCACATGCTGCAGAGATCGAGGGCCGAGATAGCCCCGGGGGGCTAATGCACGTGCCGCAGAGATCACGGGCCGAGACAGCCCTGGATCATGGGCCGAGATAGCCCTGGTGACTAATGCATGTGCTGCGGAGATCATGGACTGAGATAGCCCTGGTGACTAATGCACGTGCTGCAGAGATCATGGACTGATATAGCCCTGGTGACTAATGCACGTGCAGCGGAGATCATGGCCCAAGATAACCCTGGTGAATAATGCACGTGCTGCGGAGATCATGGCCCAAGATACCCTGGTGACTAATGCACGTGCTGTGTAGATCACAAGCCAAGATAGCCCTGGTGACTAATGCACGTGCTGCGGAGATCATGGGCAGAGATAGCCCTGGTGACTAATGCACGTGCCGCAGAGATCATGGACCAAGATAGCCCTGGTGACTAATGCACGTGCTGTGGAGATCATGGACCAAGATAGCCCTGGTGAGTAATGCACGTGCTGCGGAGATCATGGACTGAGATAGCCCTGGTGACTAATGCACGTGTAGCGGAGATCATGGGCCAAGATATCCCTGGTGAGTACGCACGTGCTGCGGAAATCATAGACCGAGATAGCCCTGGTGACTAATGCTCGTGCTGCGGAGATCATGGACCTAGATAGCCCTGGTGACTAATGCACATGCTGTGGAGATCATGGGCCGAGATAGCCCTGGTGACTATTGCACGTGCTGCGGAGATCATGGACCTAGATAGCCCTGGTGACTAATAAACGTGCTGCAGAGATCATGGGCCGAGATAGTCCTGGTGACTAATGCACGTGCTGCAGAGATCATGGACCGAGATAGCCCTGGTGACTAATGTACGTGCAGCGGAGATCATGGGCCAAGATAGCCCTGGTGAGTACGGCACGTGCTGCGGAGATCATAGACCGAGATAACCCTGGTGACTAATGCACGTGCCGTGGAGATTACGGGCCGAGATAGCCCTGGATCATAGGCCGAGATAGTCCTGGTGACTAATGCACGTGCTGCGGAGATCATGGACCTAGATAGCCCTGGTGACTAATGCACGTGCAGCAGAGATCGTGGGCTGAGATAGCCTGGGGGGGCTAATGCACGTGCCGCAGAGATCACGGGCCGAGATAGCCCTGGTGACTAATGCACGTGCTGCGGAGATCATGGACCGAGATAGCCCCGGTGAGTAATGCACATGCTGCGGAGATCATGGACCGAGATAGCCCTGGTGACTAATGCATGTGCCGCGGAGATCATGGACAGAGATAGCACTGTTGACTAATGGACGTGCTGCGGAGATCATGGACCGAGATAGCCCTGGTGACTAATGCACATGCTGCGGAGATCATGGACAGAGATAGCACTGGTGACTAATGCACGTGCTGCGGAGATCACAGGCTGAGATAGACCTGGATCATGGGCAGAGATAGCCCTGGTGACTAATTCACATGCTGCGGAGATCATGGAGAGAGACATCACTGGTGACTAATGCACGTGCCGCGGAGATCACGGGCTGAGATAACCCTGGATCATGGGCCGAGATAGCCCTGGTGAATAATGCACGTGCTGCGGAGATTATGGACCTAGATAGGCCTGGTGACTAATGCACGTGCTGCAGAGATCGTGGGCCGAGATAGCCCGGGGGGGGGTAATGCACGTGCCGCAGAGATCACGGGCAGAGATACCCCTGGATCATGGGCCGAGATAGCCCTGGTGACTAATGCATGTGCTGCGGAGATCATGGACTGAGATATCCCCGGTGACTAATGCACGTGCAGTGGAGATCATGGGCCGAGATAGCCCTGGTGATTAATGCACATGCTGCAGAGATCGTGGGCCGAGATAGCAACGGGGGGCTAATGCACGTGCCGCAGAGATCACTGGCCGTGACAGCCCTGGATGATGGGCCGAGATAGCCCTGGTGACTAATGCATGTGCTGCGGAGATCATGGACTGAGATAGCCCCGGTGACTAATGCACGTGCAGTGGAGATCATGGGCCGAGATAGCCCTGGTGATTAATGCACGTGCTGCAGAGATCATGGATCGAGATAGCCCTGGTGACTAATGCACGTGCTGCAGAGATCATGGGCCGAGATAGCCCTGTTGACTAATGCACATGCAGCGGAGATCATGGGCCAAGATAGCCCTGGTGACTAAAGCACGTGCCGCAGAGATCATGGACCGAGATAGCCCTGGTGACCAATGTACATGCCTCGGAGATCATGGACCGAGATAGCCCTGATGACTAAAGCACGTGCCGCAGAGATCATGGACCAAGATAGCCCTGGGGACTAATGCACGTGCTGCGGAGATCATGGGCCAAGATAGCCCTGGTGAGTACGGCACGTGCTGCGGAGATCATAGACCGAGATAACCGTGGTGACTAATGCACTTGCCGCGGAGATCACGGGCCGAGATAGCCCTGGATCATAGGCCGAGATAGCCCTGGTGACTAATGCACGTGCTGCGGAGATCATAGACCTAGATAGCCCTGGTGAGTAATGCACATGCTGCGGAGATCATGGACCTAGATAGCCCTGGTGACTAATGCACGTGCTGTGGAAATCATGGACCGAGATAGCCCCGGTGACTAATGCACATGCTGCGGAGATCATAGGCCGAGATAGCCCTGGTGACTAATGCATGTGCTGCAGAGATCATGGGCCGAGATAGCCCTGGTGACTAATGCACGTGCTGCGGAGATCATGGACCGAGATAGCCCTTGTGACTAATGCACGTGCTGCAGAGATCCTGGGCCGAGATAGCCCTGGTGAGTAATCCACGTGCTGCGGAGATCATGGGCCAAGATAGCCCTGGTGAGTACGGCACGTGCTGCAGAGAGCATGGAGCTAAATAGCCCTGGTGACTAATGCACGTGCTGCAGAGATCGTGGGCCGAGATAGCCTGAGGGGGCTAATGCACGTGCCGCAGAGATCACGGGCTGAGATAGCCCTGATGACTAATGCACATGCCGCTGGTGACTAATGCACGTGCTGCGGAAATCATGGACCGAGATAGCCCTGGTGACTAATGCACATGCCACGGAGGACATGGACCTAGATAGCTCTGGTGACTAATGCACGTGCTGCGGAGATCGTGGGCAGAGATAGCCTGGGGGGGCTAATGCACGTTCCGCAGAGATCACGGCCAAGATAGCCCTGGATCATGGGCCGAGATAGCCCTGGTGACTAATGCACGTGCTGCGGAGATCATGGACCGAGATAGCCCTGGTGACTAATTCACATGCTGCGGAGATCATGGACAGAGACAGCCCCGGTGACTAATGCACGTGCAGTGGAGATCATGGGCCGAGATAGCCCTGGTGATTAATGCACGTGCTGCAGAGATCATGGGCCGAGATAGCCCTGGTGACTAATGCACATGCAGCGGAGATCATGGGCCAAGATAGCCCTGGTGACTAAAGCACGTGCCGCGGAGATCACGGACCAAGATAGCCCTGGTGACTAATGCACGTGCTGCAGAGATCGTGGGCTGAGATAGCCCGGGGGGGCTAATGCACGTGCTGCAGAGATCACAGGCCGAGATAGCCCTGGATCATGGGCCGAGATAGCCCTGGTGACTAATGCATGTGCTGCGGAGATCATGGACTGAGATAGCCCCGGTGACTAATGCACGTGCAGTGGAGATCATGGGCCGAGATAGCCCTGGTGATTAATGCACGTGCTGCAGAGATCATGGGCCGAGATAGCCCTGGTGACTAATGCACATGCAGCGGAGATCATGGGCCAAGATAGCCCTGGTGACTAAAGCACGTGCCGCGGAGATCACGGACCGAGATAGCCCTGGTGACTAAAGCACGTGCCGCAGAGATCATGGACCAAGATAGCCCTGGTGACTAATGCACGTGCAGCGGAGATCATGGGCCAAGATAGGCCTGGTTACTAATGCACGTGCAGCGGAGATCATGGGCCAAGATAGCCCTGGTGAGTACGGCACGTGCTGCGGAGATCATAGACTGAGATAACCCTGGTGACTAATGCACGTGCCGCGGAGATCACGGGCCGAGATAGCCCTGGATCATAGGCCGAGATAGCCCTGGTGACTAATGCACGTGCTGCGGAAATCATAGACCTAGATAGCCCTGGTGAGTAATGGACGTGCTGCGGAGATCATTGACCTAGATAGCCCTGGTGACTAATGCACGTGCTGCAGAGATCATGGGCCAAGATAGCCCTGGTGACTATTGCACGTGCTGCAGAGATCATGGGCCGAGATAGCCCTGGTGACTAATGCACGTGCTGCGGAGATCATGTACCGAGATAGCCCTGGTGACTAATGCACGTGCTGCAGAGATCATGGGCCGAGATAGCCCTGGTGACTAATCCACGTGCTGCGGAGATCATGGGCCAAGATAGCCCTGGTGAGTACGGCACATGCTGCAGAGATCGTGGGCCGAGATAGCCTGAGGGGGCTAATCCACGTGCCGCAGAGATCACTGGCTGAGATAGCCCTGATGACTAATGCACGTGCCGCTGGTAACTAATGCACGTGCTGCGGAAATCATGGACCGAGATAGCCCTGGTGACTAATGCACATGCCGCGGAGATCATGGACCTAGATAGCTCTGGTGACTAATGCACGTGCTGCGGAGATCGTGGGCAGAGATAGCCTGGGGGGGCTAATGCACGTGCCGCAGAAATCACGGCCAAGATAGCCCTGGTGACTAATGCACGTGCTGTGGAGATCACGGACCAAGATTGCCCTGGTGACTAATGCACATGCTGGGGAGATCATGGGCCGAGATGCCCTGGTGACTAATGCACATGCTGCAGAGATCATGGACCGAGATAGCCCTGGTGACTAATGCACGTGCTGCAGAGATCACGGGGCGAGATAGCCCTGGTGACTAATGCACGTGCTGCAGAGATCATGGACCGACTTAGCCCTGGTGACTAATGCACGTGCCGCAGAGATCATGGGCCAAGATAGCCCTGGTGACTAAAGCACGTGCAGTGGAGATCATGGGCCAAGATAGCCCTGGTGACTAATGCACCTGCTGCGGAGATCATGGACCTAGATAGCCCTGGTGACTAATGCACGTGCTGTGGAGATCATGGACCGAGATAGCCCCGGTGACTAATGCACATGCTGCGGAGATCGTAGGCCGAGATAGCCCTGGTGACTAATGCACGTGTAGTGGAGATCATGGGGCAAGATAGCCCTGGTGACTAATGCACGTGCCGCAGAGATCATGGGCCAAGATAGCCCTGGTGACTAATGCACGTGCAGTGGAGATCATGGGCCAAGATAGCCCTGGTGAGTACGGCACATGCTGCGGAGATCATAGACCGAGATAACCCTGGTGACTAATGCACGTGCCGCGGAGATCATGGGCAGAGATAGCCCTGGATCATAGGCCGAGATAGCCCTGGTGACTAATGCACGTGCTGCGGAGATCATGGACCTAGATAGCCCTGGTGACTAATGCACGTGCTGTGGAGATCATGGACCGAGATAGCCCCAGTGACTAATGCACATGCTGCGGAGATCATAGGCCGAGATAGCCCTGGTGACTAATGCACGTGCTGCGGACATCATGGACCTAGATCGCCCTGGTGACTAATGCACGTGCTGCAGAGATCATGGGCCAAGATAGCCCTGGTGACTAATGCACGTGCTGCGGAGCTCATGGGCAAAGATAGCCCTGGTGAGTACGGCATGGGCTGCAGAGATCATGGACCTAGATAGCCTTGGTGACTAATGCACGTGCTGCAGAGATCGTGGACCGAGATAGCCTGAGGGGGCTAATGCACGTGCCGCAGAGACCATGGGCCGAGATAGCCCTGATGACTAATGCACGTGACGCTGGTGACTAATGCACGTGCTGCGGAAATCATGGACCGAGTTAGCCCTGGTGACTAATGCACATGCCGCGGAGATCATGTACCTAGATAGCTCTGGTGACTAATGCATGTGCTGCGGAGATCGTGGGCCGAGATAGCCTGGTGGGGCTAATGCACGTGCCGGAGAGATCACAGGCCGAGATAGCCCTGGTGACTAATGCACGTGCTGCAGAGATCATGGACCGAGATAGCCCTGGTGACTAATGCACGTGCAGCGGAGATCATGGGCCAAGATAGCCCTGGTGAGTACGGCACGTGCTGCGGAGATCATAGACCGAGCTAACCCTGGTGACTAATGCACGTGCCGTGGAGATTACGGGCCGAGATAGCCCTGGATCATAGGCCGAGATAGCCCTGGTGACTAATGCACGTGCTGTTGAGATCATGGACCTAGATAGCCCTGGTGACTAATGCACGTGCAGCAGAGATCGTGGGCTGAGATAGCCTGGGGGGGGCTAATGCACGTGCCGCAGAGATCACGGGCCGAGATAGCCCTGGTGACTAATGCACCTGCTGCGGAGATCATGGACCGAGATAACCCCGGTGACTAATGAACATGCTGCGGAGATCATGGACAGAGATAGCACTGGTGACTAATGCACGTGCCGCGGAGATCACGGGCTGAGATAGCCCTGGATCATGGGCAGAGATAGCCCTGGTGACTAATGCACGTGCTGCGGAGATCATGGGCTGAGATAGCCCTGGATCATGGGCAGAGATAGCCCTGGTGACTAATTCACATGCTGCGGAGATCATGGAGAGAGACAGCACTGGTGACTAATGCACGTGCCGCAGAGATCACGGGCAGAGATAGCCCTGGATCATGGGCCGAGATAGCCCTGGTGACTAATGCATGTGCTGCGGAGATCATGGACTGAGATAGCCCCGGTGACTAATGCACGTGCAGTGGAGATCATGGGCAGAGATAGCCCTGGTGATTAATGCACGTGCTTCAGAGATTGTGGGCCGAGATAGCCCGGGGGGGCTAATGCACGTGCCGCAGAGATCACGGGCCGAGATAGCCCTGGATCATAGGCCGAGATAGCCCTGGTGACTAATGCATGTGCTGCGGAGATCATGGACTGAGATAGCCCCGGTGACTAATGCACGTGCAGTGGAGATCATAGACCTAGATAGCCCTGGTGACTAATGCACGTTCCGCTGAGGTCATGGACCTAGATAGCCCTGGTGACTAATGCACGTGCTGCAGAGATCATGGGCCGAGATAGCCCTGGTGACTAATGCACGTGCTGCGGAGATCATGGGCCGAGATATCCCTGATGACTAATGCACGTGCTGCTGGTGACTAATGCACGTGCTGCTGAAATCATGGACCGAGATAGCCCTGGTGACTAATGCACATGCCGCGGAGATCATGGACCTAGATAGGTCTGGTGACTAATGCATGTGCTGCGGAGAACGTGGGCCGACATAGCCTGGGGGGGTTAATGCACGTGCTGCAGAGATCACGGGCCGAGATAGCCCTGATGACTAATGCACGTGCTGTGGAGATCACGGACTAAGATAGCCCTGGTGACTAATTCACGTGCTACAGAGATCATGGGTCGAGATACCCTGATGACTAATGCACGTGCTGCAGAGATCATGGACCTAGATAGCCCTGGTGACTAATGCACATGCTGCAGAGATCATGGGCCGAGATAGCCCTGGTGACTAATGCACGTGCTGCGGAGATCATGGGCCAAGATAGCCTTGGTGAGTACGGCAAATGCTGCAGAGATCAAGGACCTAGATAGCCCTGGTGACTAATGTACGTGCTGCAGAGATCGTGGGCCGAGATAGCCCTGATGACTAATGCACGTGCCGCTGGTGACTAATGCACGTGCTGCAGAAATCACGGGCCGAGATAGCCCTGATGACTAATGCACGTGCCGCTGGTGACTAATGCACGTGCTGTGTAGATCACGAGCCAAGATAGCCCTGGTGACTAATGCACGTGCTGCGGAGATCATGGGCAGAGATAGCCCTGGTGACTAATGCACGTGCCGCAGAGATCATGGACCAAGATAGCCCTGGTGACTAATGCACGTGCTGTGGAGATCATGGACCAAGATAGCCCTGGTGACTAATGCACGTGCTGCGGAGATCATGGACCGAGATAGCCCTGGTGACTAATGCACATGCAGCTGAGATCATGGGTCAAGATAGCCCTGGTGAGTACGCACGTGCTGCGGAGATCATAGACCTAGTTAACCTTGGTGACTAATGCACGTGCCATGGAGATCACGAGCCGAGATAGCCCTGGATCATAGGCCGAGATAGCCCTGGTGACTAATGCACGTGCTGCGGAGATCGTAGACCTAGATAGCCCTGGTGACTAATGCTCGTGCTGCAGAGATCATGGACCTAGATAGCCCTGGTGACTAATGCACATGCTGTGGAGATCATGGGCCGAGATAGCCCTGGTGACTAATGCACGTGCTGTGGAGATCACAGACTAAGATTGCCCTGGTGACTAATTCACGTGCTACGGAGATCATGGGCCGAGATACCCTGGTGAGTAATGCACGTGCTGCAGAGATCATGGACCGAGATAGCCCTGGTGACTAATGCACATGCTGCAGAGATCATGGGCCGAGATAGCCCTGGTGACTAATGCACGTGCTGCAGAGATCATGGACTGATATAGCCCTGGTGACTAATGCACGTGCAGCGGAGATCATGGCCCAAGATAGCCCTGGTGAATAATGCACGTGCTGTGGAGATCATGGCCCAAGATACCCTGGTGACTAATGCACGTGCTGTGTAGATCACAAGCCAAGATAGCCCTGGGGACTAATGCACGTGCTGCGGAGATCATGGGCAGAGATAGCCCTGGTGACTAATGCACGTGCCGCAGAGATCATGGACCAAGATAGCCCTGGTGACTAATGCACGTGCTGTGGAGATCATGGACCAAGATAGCCCTGGTGAGTAATGCACGTGCTGCGGAGATCATGGACTGAGATAGCCCTGGGGACTAATGCACGTGTAGCGGAGATCATGGGCCAAGATAGCCCTGGTGAGTACGCACGTGCTGCGGAGATCATAGACCGAGATAGCCCTGGTGACTAATGCTCGTGCTGTGGAGATCATGGACCTAGATAGCCCTGGTGACTAATGCACATGCTGTGGAGATCATGGGCCGAGATAGCCCTGGTGACTATTGCACGTGCTGCGGAGATCATGGACCAAGATAGCCCTGGTGACTAATAAACGTGCTGCAGAGATCATGGGCCGAGATAGTCCTGGTGACTAATGCACGTGCTGCAGAGATTATGGACCGAGATAGCCCTGGTGACTAATGTACGTGCAGCGGAGATCATGGGCCAAGATAGCCCTGGTGAGTACGGCACGTGCTGCGGAGATCATAGACCGAGATAACCCTGGTGACTAATACACGTGCCGTGGAGATTACGGGCCGAGATAGCCCTGGATCATAGGCCGAGATAGTCCTGGTGACTAATGCACGTGCTGCGGAGATCATGGACCTAGATAGCCCTGGTGACTAATGCACGTGCAGCAGAGATCGTGGGCTGAGATAGCCTGGGGGGGCTAATGCACGTGCCGCAGAGATCACGGGCCGAGATAGCCCTGGTGACTAATGCACGTGCTGCGGAGATCATGGACCTAGATAGCTCTGGTGACTAATGCACGTGCTGCGGAGATCGTGGGCAGAGATAGCCTGGGGGGGCTAATGCACGTGCCGCAGAAATCACGGCCAAGATAGCCCTGGTGACTAATGCACGTGCTGTGGAGATCACGGACCAAGATTGCCCTGGTGACTAATGCACATGCTGGGGAGATCATGGGCCGAGATACCCTGGTGACTAATGCACATGCTGCAGAGATCATGGACCGAGATAGCCCTGGTGACTAATGCACGTGCTGCAGAGATCACGGGGCGAGATAGCCCTGGTGACTAATGCACGTGCTGCAGAGATCATGGACCGACTTAGCCCTGGTGACTAATGCACGTGCCGCAGAGATCATGGGCCAAGATAGCCCTGGTGACTAAAGCACGTGCAGTGGAGATCATGGGCCAAGATAGCCCTGGTGACTAATGCACGTGCTGCGGAGATCATGGACCTAGATAGCCCTGGTGACTAATGCACGTGCTGTGGAGATCATGGACCGAGATAGCCCCGGTGACTAATGCACATGCTGCGGAGATCGTAGGTCGAGATAGCCCTGGTGACTAATGCACGTGTAGTGGAGATCATGGGGCAAGATAGCCCTGGTGACTAATGCACGTGCCGCAGAGATCATGGGCCAAGATAGCCCTGGTGACTAATGCACGTGCAGTGGAGATCATGGGCAAAGATAGCCCTGGTGAGTACGGCACATGCTGCGGAGATCATAGACCGAGATAACCCTGGTGACTAATGCACGTGCCGCGGAGATCATGGGCCGAGATAGCCCTGGATCATAGGCCGAGATAGCCCTGGTGACTAATGCACGTGCTGCGGAGATCATGGACCTAGATAGCCCTGGTGACTAATGCACGTGCTGTGGAGATCATGGACCGAGATAGCCCCAGTGACTAATGCACATGCTGCGGAGATCATAGGCCGAGATAGCCCTGGTGACTAATGCACGTGCTGCGGAGATCATGGACCTAGATCGCCCTGGTGACTAATGCACGTGCTGCAGAGATCATGGGCCAAGATTGCCCTGGTGACTAATGCACGTGCTGCGGAGCTCATGGGCAAAGATAGCCCTGGTGAGTACGGCATGGTCTGCAGAGATCATGGACCTAGATAGCCCTGGTGACTAATGCACGTGCTGCAGAGATCGTGGACCGAGATAGCCTGAGGGGGTTAATGCACGTGCCGCAGAGACCATGGGCCGAGATAGCCCTGATGACTAATGCACGTGACGCTGGTGACTAATGCACGTGCTGCGGAAATCATGGACCGAGTTAGCCCTGGTGACTAATGCACATGCCGCGGAGATCATGTACCTAGATAGCTCTGGTGACTAATGCATGTGCTGCGGAGATCGTGGGCCGAGATAGCCTGGTGGGGCTAATGCACGTGCCGGAGAGATCACAGGCCGAGATAGCCCTGGTGACTAATGCACGTGCTGCAGAGATCATGGACCGAGATAGCCCTGGTGACTAATGCACGTGCAGCGGAGATCATGGGCCAAGATAGCCCTGGTGAGTACGGCACGTGCTGCGGAGATCATAGACCGAGCTAACCCTGGTGACTAATGCACGTGCCGTGGAGATTACGGGCCGAGATAGCCCTGGATCATAGGCCGAGATAGCCCTGGTGACTAATGCACGTGCTGTTGAGATCATGGACCTAGATAGCCCTGGTGACTAATGCACGTGCAGCAGAGATCGTGGGCTGAGATAGCCTGGGGGGGGCTAATGCACGTGCCGCAGAGATCACGGGCCGAGATAGCCCTGGTGACTAATGCACCTGCTGCGGAGATCATGGACCGAGATAACCCCGGTGACTAATGAACATGCTGCGGAGATCATGGACAGAGATAGCACTGGTGACTAATGCACGTGCCGCGGAGATCACGGGCTGAGATAGCCCTGGATCATGGGCAGAGATAGCCCTGGTGACTAATGCATGTGCTGCGGAGATCATGGGCTGAGATAGCCCTGGATCATGGGCAGAGATAGCCCTGGTGACTAATTCAAATGCTGCGGAGATCATGGAGAGAGACAGCACTGGTTACTAATGCACGTGCTGCGGAGATCACGGGCTGAGATAACCCTGGATCATGGGCCGAGATAGCCCTGGTGAATAATGCACGTGCTGCGGAGGTTATGGACCTAGATAGGCCTGGTGACTAATGCACGTGCTGCAGAGACCGTGGGCCGATATAGTCCGGGGGGGCTAATGCATGTGCCGCAGAGATCACGGGCAGAGATAGCCCTGGATCATGAGCCGAGATAGCCCTGGTGACTAATGCATGTGCTGCGGAGTTCATGGACTGAGATAGCCCCGGTGACTAATGCACGTGCAGTGGAGATCATGGGCAGAGATAGCCCTGGTGATTAATGCACGTGCTTCAGAGATTGTGGGCCGAGATAGCCCGGGGGGGCTAATGCACGTGCCGCAGAGATCACGGGCCGAGATAGCCCTGGGTCATAGGCCGAGATAGCCCTGGTGACTAATGCATGTGCTGCGGAGATCATGGACTGAGATAGCACCGGTGACTAATGCACGTGCAGTGGAGATCATAGACCTAGATAGCCCTGGTGACTAATGCACGTTCCGCTGAGGTCATGGACCTAGATAGCCCTGGTGACTAATGCACGTGCTGCAGAGATCATGGGCCGAGATAGCCCTGGTGACTAATGCACGTGCTGCGGAGATCATGGGCCAAGATAGCCTTGGTGAGTACGGCAAATGCTGCAGAGATCAAGGACCTAGATGGCCCTGGTGACTAATGCACGTGCTGCAGAGATCGTGGGCCGAGATAGCCTGGGGGGGCTAATGCACGTGCTGCAGAGATCCCGGGCCGAGATATCTCTGATGACTAATGCACGTGCTGCTGGTGACTAATGCACGTGCTGCTGAAATCATGGACCGAGATAGCCCTGGTGACTAATGCACATGCTGCGGAGATCATGGACCTAGATAGGACTGGTGACTAATGCATGTGCTGCGGAGATCGTGGGCCGACATAGCCTGGGGGGGTTAATGCACGTGCTGCAGAGATCACGGGCCGAGATAGCCCTGATGACTAATGCACGTGCTGTGGAGATAACGGACTAAGATAGCCCTGGTGACAAATTCACGTGCTACAGAGATCATGGGTCGAGATACCCTGATGACCAATGCACGTGCGGCAGAGATCATGGACCTAGATAGCCCTGGTGACTAATGCACATGCTGCAGAGATCATGGGCCGAGATAGCCCTGGTGACTAATACACGTGCTGCGGAGATCATGGGCCAAGATAGCCTTGGTGAGTACGGCAAATGCTGCAGAGATCAAGGACCTAGATAGCCCTGGTGACTAATGTACGTGCTGCAGAGATCGTGGGCCGAGATAGCCCTGATGACTAATGCACGTGCCGCAGAAATCACGGGCCGAGATAGCCCTGATGACTAATGCACGTGCCGCTGGTGACTAATGCACGTGCTGTGTAGATCACGAGCCAAGATTGCCCTGGTGACTAATGCACGTGCTGCGGAGATCATGGGCAGAGATAGCCCTGGTGACTAATGCACGTGCCGCAGAGATCATGGACCAAGATAGCCCTGGTGACTAATGCACGTGCTGTAGAGATCATGGACCAAGATAGCCCTGGTGACTAATGCACGTGCAGCTGAGATCATGGGTCAAGATAGCCCTGGTGAGTACGCACGTGCTGCGGAGATCATAGACCTAGTTAACCCTGGTGACTAATGCACGTGCCGTGGAGATCACGAGCCGAGATAGCCCTGGATCATAGGCCGAGATAGCCCTGGTGACTAATGCACGTGCTGCGGAGATCATAGACCTAGATAGCCCTGGTGACTAATGCTCGTGCTGCAGAGATCATGGACCTAGATAGCCCTGGTGACTAATGCACATGCTGTGGAGATCATGGGCCGAGATAGCCCTGGTGACTAATGCACGTGCTGTGGAGATCACAGACTAAGATTGCCCTGGTGACTAATTCACGTGCTACGGAGATCATGGGCCAAGATACCCTGGTGACTAATGCACGTGCTGCAGAGATCATGGACCGAGATAGCCCTGGTGACTAATGCACATGCTGCAGAGATCATGGGCCGAGATAGCCCTGGTGACTAATGCACGTGCTGCAGAGATCATGGACTGAGATAGCCCTGGTGACTAATGCACGTGCAGCGGAGATCATGGCCCAAGATAGCCCTGGTGAATAATGCACGTGCTGCGGAGATCATGGCCCAAGATACCCTGGTGACTAATGCACGTGCTGTGTAGATCACAAGCCAAGATAGCCCTGGTGACTAATGCACGTGCTGCGGAGATCATGGGCAGAGATAGCCCTGGTGACTAATGCACGTGCTGCAGAGATCATGGACCAAGATAGCCCTGGTGACTAATGCACGTGCTGTGGAGATCATGGACCAAGATAGCCCTGGTGAGTAATGCACGTGCTGCGGAGATCATGGACGAGATAGCCCTGGTGACTAATGCACGTGTAGCGGAGATCATGGGCCAAGATAGCCCTGGTGAGTACGCACGTGCTGCGGAGATCATAGACCGAGATAACCCTGGTGACTAATGCACGTGCCGTGGAGATCACGAGCCGAGATAGCCCTGGATCATAGGCCGAGATAGCCCTGGTGACTAATGCACGTGCTGCGGAGATCATAGACCTAGATAGCCCTGGTGACTAATGCTCGTGCTGCGGAGATCATGGACCTAGATGGCCCTGGTGACTAATGCACATGCTGTGGAGATCATGGGCCGAGATAGCCCTGGTGACTATTGCACGTGGTGCGGAGATCATGGACCTAGATAGCCCTGGTGACTAATAAACGTGCTGCAGAGATCATGGGCCGAGATCATGGACCGAGATAGCCCTGGTGACTAATGCACGTGCAGCGGAGATCATGGGCCAAGATAGCCCTGGTGAGTACGGCACGTGCTGCGGAGATCATAGACCGAGATAACCCTGATGACTAATGCACGTGCCGTGGAGATTACAGGCCGAGATAGCCCTGGATCATAGGCCGAGATAGTCCTGGTGACTAATGCACGTGCTGCGGAGATCATGGACCTAGTTAGCCCTGGTGACTAATGCACGTGCAGCAGAGATCGTGGGCTGAGATAGCCTGGGGGGGCTAATGCACATGCCGCAGAGATCACGGGCCGAGATAGCCCTGGTGACTAATGCACGTGCTGCGGAGATCATGGACCGAGATAGCCCCGGTGACTAATGCACATGCTGCGGAGATCATGGACCGAGATAGCCCTGGTGACTAATGCATGTGCCGCGGAGATCATGGACAGAGATAGCACTGTTGACTAATGCACGTGCTGCGGAGATCATGGACCGAGATAGCCCTGGTGACTAATGCACATGCTGCGGAGATCATGGACAGAGATAGCACTAGTGACTAATGCACGTGCTGCGTCGATCACGGGCTGAGATAGCCCTGGATCATGGGCAGAGATAGCCCTGGTGACTAATGCACGTGCTGCGGAGATCATGGGCTGAGATAGCCCTGGATCATGGGCAGAGATAGCCCTGGTGACTAATTCACATGCTGCGGAGATCATGGAGAGAGACATCACTGGTGACTAATGCACGTGCCGCGGAGATCACGGGCTGAGATAACCCTGGATCATGGGCCGAGATAGCCCTGGTGAATAATGCACGTGCTGCGGAGATTATGGACCTAGATAGGCCTGGTGACTAATGCACGTTCAGTGGAGATCATGGGCCGATATAGCCCTGGTGATTAATGCACATGCTGCAGAGATCGAGGGCCGAGATAGCCCTGGGGGGCTAATGCACGTGCCGCAGAGATCACGGGCCGAGACAGCCCTGGATCATGGGCCGAGATAGCCCTGGTGACTAATGCATGTGCTGCGGAGATCATGGACTGAGATAGCCCTGGTGACTAATGCACGTGCTGCAGAGATCATGGACTGATATAGCCCTGGTGACTAATGCACGTGCAGCGGAGATCATGGCCCAAGATAGCCCTGGTGAATAATGCACGTGCTGCGGAGATCATGGCCCAAGATACCCTGGTGACTAATGCACGTGCTGTGTAGATCACAAGCCAAGATAGCCCTGGTGACTAATGCACGTGCTGCGGAGATCATGGGCAGAGATAGCCCTGGTGACTAATGCACGTGCCGCAGAGATCATGGACCAAGATAGCCCTGGTGACTAATGCACGTGCTGTGGAGATCATGGACCAAGATAGCCCTGGTGAGTAATGCACGTGCTGCGGAGATCATGGACTGAGATAGCCCTGGGGACTAATGCACGTGTAGCGGAGATCATGGGCCAAGATAGCCCTGGTGAGTACGCACGTGCTGCGGAGATCACAGACCGAGATAGCCCTGGTGACTAATGCTCGTGCTGCGGAGATCATGGACCTAGATAGCCCTGGTGACTAATGCACATGCTGTGGAGATCATGGGCCGAGATAGCCCTGGTGACTATTGCACGTGCTGCGGAGATCATGGACCTAGATAGCCCTGGTGACTAATAAACGTGCTGCAGAGATCATGGGCCGAGATAGTCCTGGTGACTAATGCACGTGCTGCAGAGATCATGGACCGAGATAGCCCTGGTGACTAATGTACGTGCAGCGGAGATCATGGGCCAAGATAGCCCTGGTGAGTACGGCACGTGCTGCGGAGATCATAGACCGAGATAACCCTGGTGACTAATACACGTGCCGTGGAGTTTACGGGCCGAGATAGCCCTGGATCATAGGCCGAGATAGTCCTGGTGACTAATGCACATGCTGCGGAGATCATGGACCTAGATAGCCCTGGTGACTAATGCACGTGCAGCAGAGATCGTGGGCTGAGATAGCCTGGGGGGGCTAATGCACGTGCCGCAGAGATCACGGGCCGAGATAGCCCTGGTGACTAATGCACGTGCTGCGGAGATCATGGACCGAGATAGCCCCGGTGAGTAATGCACATGCTGCGGAGATCATGGACCGAGATAGCCCTGGTGACTAATGCATGTGCCGCGGAGATCATGGACAGAGATAGCACTGTTGACTAATGGACGTGCTGCGGAGATCATGGACCGAGATAGCCCTGGTGACTAATGCACATGCTGTGGAGATCATGGACAGAGATAGCACTGGTGACTAATGCACGTGCTGCGGAGATCACGGGCTGAGATAGCCCTGGATCATGGGCAGAGATAGCCCTGGTGACTAATGCACGTGCTGCGGAGATCATGGGCTGAGATAGCCCTGGATCATGGGCAGAGATAGCCCTGGTGACTAATTCACATGCTGCGGAGATCATGGAGAGAGACATCACTGGTGACTAATGCACGTGCCGCGGAGATCACGGGCTGAGATAACCCTGGATCATGGGCAGAGATAGCCCTGGTGAATAATGCACGTGCTGCGGAGATTATGGACCTAGATAGGCCTGGTGACTAATGCACGTGCTGCAGAGATCGTGGGCAGAGATAGCCCGGGGGGGCTAATGCACGTGCTGCAGAGATCACGGGCAGAGATAGCCCTGGATCATGGGCCGAGATAGCCCTGGTGACTAATGCATGTGCTGCGGAGATCATGGACTGAGATATCCCCGGTGACTAATGCACGTGCAGTGGAGATCATGGGCCGAGATAGCCCTGGTCATTAATGCACATGCTGCAGAGATCGTGGGCCGAGATAGCCCCGGGGGGCTAATGCACGTGCCGCAGAGATCACGGGGCGAGACAGCCCTGGATCATGGGCCGAGATAGCCCTGGTGACTAATGCATGTGCTGCGGAGATCATGGACTGAGATAGCCCCGGTGACTAATGCACGTGCAGTGGAGATCATGGGCCGAGATAGCCCTGGTGATTAATGCACGTGCTGCAGAGATTATGGATCGAGATAGCCCTGGTGACTAATGCACGTGCTGCAGAGATCATGGGCCGAGATAGCCCTGGTGACTAATGCACATGCAGCGGAGATCATGGGCCAAGATAGCCCTGGTGACTAAAGTACGTGCCACAGAGATCATGGACCGAGATAGCCCTGGTGACCAATGTACATGCCTCGGAGATCATGGACCGAGATAGCCCTGGTGACTAAAGCACGTGCCGCAGAGATCATGGACCAAGATAGCCCTGGGGACTAATGCACGTGCAGCGGAGATAATGGGCCAAGATAGCCCTGGTGAGTACGGCACGTCCTGCGGATATCATAGACCGAGATAACCCTGGTGACTAATGCACTTGCCGCGGAGATCACGGGCCGAGATAGCCCTGGATCATAGGCCGAGATAGCCCTGGTGACTAATGCACGTGCTGCGGAGAGCATAGACCTAGATAGCCCTGGTGAGTAATGCACATGCTGCGGAGATCATAGACCTAGATAGCCCTGGTGACTAATGCACGTGCTGTGGAAATCATGGACCGAGATAGCCCCGGTGACTAATGCACATGCTGCGGAGATCATAGGCCGAGATAGCCCTGGTGACTAATGCACGTGCTGCAGAGATCATGGGCCGAGATAGCCCTGGTGACTAATGCACGTGCTGCGGAGATCATGGACCGAGATAGCCCTTGTGACTAATACACGTGCTGCAGAGATCCTGGGCCGAGATAGCCCTGGTGAGTAATCCACGTGCTGCGGAGATCATGGGCCAAGATAGCCCTGGTGACTAATGCACGTGCTGTGGAAATCATGGACCGAGATAGCCCCGGTGACTAATGCACGTGCTGCGGAGATCATGGACCGAGATAGCCCTGGTGACTAATGCACATGCTGCGGAGATCATGGACAGAGATAGCACTAGTGACTAATGCACGTGCTGCGGAGATCACGGGCTGAGATAGCCCTGGATCATGGGCAGAGATAGCCCTGGTGACTAATGCACGTGCTGCGGAGATCATGGGCTGAGATAGCCCTGGATCATGGGCAGAGATAGCCCTGGTGACTAATTCACATGCTGCGGAGATCATGGAGAGAGACATCACTGGTGACTAATGCACGTGCCGTGGAGATCACGGGCTGAGATAACCCTGGATCATAGGCTGAGATAACCCTGGTGAATAATGCACGTGCTGCGGAGATTATGGACCTAGATAGGCCTGGTGACTAATGCACGTGCTGCAGAGATCGTGGGCCGAGATAGCCCCGGGGGGCTAATGCACGTGCCGCAGAGATCACGGGCCGAGACAGCCCTGGATCATGGGCCGAGATAGCCCTGGTGACTAATGCATGTGCTGCGGAGATCATGGACTGAGATAGCCCCGGTGACTAATGCACGTGCAGTGGAGATCATGGGCCGAGATAGCCCTGGTGATTAATGCACGTGCTGCAGAGATCATGGGCCAAGATAGCCCTGGTGACTAATGCACATGCAGCGGAGATCATGGGCCAAGATAGCCCTGGTGACTAAAGTACGTGCCGCAGAGATTATGGACCGAGATAGCCCTGGTGACCAATGTACATGCCTCGGAGATCATGGACCGAGATAGCCCTGGTGACTAAAGCACGTGCCGCAGAGATCATGGACCAAGATAGCCCTGGGGACTAATGCACGTGCAGCGGAGATCATGGGCCAAGATAGTCCTGGTGAGTACGGCACGTCCTGCGGATATCATAGACCGAGATAACCCTGGTGACTAATGCACTTGCCGCGGAGATCACGGGCCGAGATAGCCCTGGATCATAGGCCGAGATAGACCTGGTGACTAATGCACGTGCTGCGGAGATCATAGACCTAGATAGCCCTGGTGAGTAATGCACATGCTGCGGAGATTATGGACCTAGATAGCCCTGGTGACTAATGCACGTGCTGTGGAAATCATGGACCGAGATAGCCCCGGTGACTAATGCACATGCTGCGGAGATCATAGGCCGAGATAGCCCTGGTGACTAATGCACGTGCTGCAGAGATCATGGGCCGAGATAGCCCTGGTGACTAATGCACGTGCTGCGGAGATCATGGACCGAGATAGCCCTTGTGACTAATGCACGTGCTGCAGAGATCCTGGGCCGAGATAGCCCTGGTGAGTAATCCACGTGCTGCGGAGATCATGGGCGAAGATAGCCCTGGTGACTAATGCACGTGCTGTGGAAATCATGGACCGAGATAGCCCCGGTGACTAATGCACGTGCTGCGGAGATCATGGACCGAGATAGCCCTGGTGACTAATGCACATGCTGCGGAGATCATGGACAGAGATTGCACTGGTGACTAATGCACGTGCTGCGGAGATCACGGGCTGAGATAGCCCTGGATCATGGGCAGAGATAGCCCTGGTGACTAATGCACGTGCTGCGGAGATCATGGGCTGAGATAGCCCTGGATCATGGGCAGAGATAGCCCTGGTGACTAATACCCATGCTGCGGAGATCATGGAGAGAGACATCGCTGGTGACTAATGCACGTGCCGCGGAGATCACGGGCTGAGATCACCCTGGATCATGGGCCGAGATAACCCTGGTGAATAATGCACGTGCTGCGGAGATTATGGACCTAGATAGGCCTGGTGACTAATGCACGTGCTGCAGAGATCGTGGGCCGAGATAGCCCGGGGGGGCTAATGCACGTGCTGCAGAGATCACGGGCAGAGATAGCCCTGGCTCATGGGCCGAGATAGCCCTGGTGACTAATGCATGTGCTGCGGAGATCATGGACTGAGATAGCCCCGGTGACTAATGCACGTGCAGTGGAGATCATGGGCCGAGATAGCCCTGGTGATTAATGCACATGCTGCAGAGATCGAGGGCCGAGATAGCCCTGGGGGGCTAATGCACGTGCCACAGAGATCACAGGCCGAGACAGCCCTGGATCATGGGCCGAGATAGCCCTGGTGACTAATGCATGTGCTGCGGAGATCATGGACTGAGATAGCCCTGGTGACTAATGCACGTGCTGCAGAGATCATGGACTGAGATAGCCCTGGTGACTAATGCACGTGCAGTGGAGATCATGGGCCGAGATAGCCCTGGTCATTAATGCACATGCTGCAGAGATCGTGGGCCGAGATAGCCCCGGGGGGCTAATGCACGTGCCGCAGAGATCACGGGCCGAGACAGCCCTGGATCATGGGCCGAGATAGCCCTGGTGACTAATGCATGTGCTGCGGAGATCATGGACTGAGATAGCCCCGGTGACTAATGCACGTGCAGTGGAGATCATGGGCCGAGATAGCCCTGGTGATTAATGCACGTGCTGCAGAGATCATGGATCGAGATAGCCCTGGTGACTAATGCACGTGCTGCAGAGATCATGGGCCGAGATAGCCCTGGTGACTAATGCACATGCAGCGGAGATCATGGGCCAAGATAGCCCTGGTGACTAAAGTACGTGCCGCAGAGATCATGGACCGAGATAGCTCTGGTGACCAATGTACATGCCTCGGAGATGATGGACCGAGATAGCCCTGGTGACTAAAGCACGTGCCGCAGAGATCATTGACCAAGATAGCCCTGGGGACTAATGCACGTGCAGCGGAGATAATGGGCCAAGATAGCCCTGGTGAGTACGGCACGTCCTGCGGATATCATAGACCGAGATAACCCTGGTGACTAATGCACTTGCCGCGGAGATCACGGGCCGAGATAGCCCTGGATCATAGGCCGAGATAGCCCTGGTGACTAATGCACGTGCTGCGGAGATCATAGACCTAGATAGCCCTGGTGAGTAATGACCATGCTGCGGAGATCATAGACCTAAATAGCCCTGGTGACTAATGCACGTGCTGTGGAAATCATGGACCGAGATAGCCCCGGTGACTAATGCACATGCTGCGGAGATCATAGGCCGAGATAGCCCTGGTGACTAATGCACGTGCTGCAGAGATCATGGGCCGAGATAGCCCTGGTGACTAATGCACGTGCTGCGGAGATCATGGACCGAGATAGCCCTTGTGACTAATACACGTGCTGCAGAGATCCTGGGCCGAGATAGCCCTGGTGAGTAATCCACGTGCTGCGGAGATCATGGGCCAAGATAGCCCTGGTGACTAATGCACGTGCTGTGGAAATCATAGACCGAGATAGCCCCGGTGACTAATGCACGTGCTGCGGAGATCATGGACCGAGATAGCCCTGGTGACTAATGCACATGCTGCGGAGATCATGGACAGAGATAGCACTGGTGACTAATGCACGTGCTGCGGAGATCACGGGCTGAGATAGCCCTGGATCATGGGCAGAGATAGCCCTGGTGACTAATGCACGTGCTGCGGAGATCATGGGCTGAGATAGCCCTGGATCATGGGCAGAGATAGCCCTGGTGACTAATTCACATGCTGCGGAGATCATGGAGAGAGGCATCACTGGTGACTAATGCA
Organism: Pleurodeles waltl; assembly: GCF_031143425.1. NCBI lineage: Eukaryota > Metazoa > Chordata > Amphibia > Caudata > Salamandridae > Pleurodeles > Pleurodeles waltl. The sequence continues at coordinate 1,550,627,443 of NC_090446.1, forward strand.
CGTGCCGTGGAGATCACGGGCTGAGATAACCCTGGATCATAGGCCAAGATAACCCTGGTGAATAATGCACGTGCTGCGGAGATTATGGACCTAGATGGGCCTGGTGACTAATGCACGTGCTGCAGAGATCGTGGGCCGAGATAGCCCCGGGGGGCTAATGCACGTGCTGCAGAGATCACGGGCCGAGACAGCCCTGGATCATGGGCCGAGATAGCCCTGGTGACTAATGCATGTGCTGCGGAGATCATGGACTGAGATAGCCCCGGTGACTAATGCACGTGCAGTGGAGATCATGGGCCGAGATAGCCCTGGTGATTAATGCACGTGCTGCAGAGATCATGGGCCAAGATAGCCCTGGTGACTAATGCACATGCAGCGGAGATCATGGGCCAAGATAGCCCTGGTGACTAAAGTACGTGCCGCAGAGATCATGGACCGAGATAGCCCTGGTGACCAATGTACATGCCTCGGAGATCATGGACCTAGATAGCCCTGATGACTAAAGCACGTGCCGCAGAGATCATGGACCAAGATAGCCCTGGGGACTAATGCACGTGCAGCGGAGATCATGGGCCAAGATAGCCCTGGTGAGTACGGCACGTCCTGCGGATATCATAGACCGAGATAACCCTGGTGACTAATGCACTTGCCGCGGAGATCACGGGCCGAGATAGCCCTGGATCATAGGCCGAGATAGCCCTGGTGACTAATGCACGTGCTGCGGAGATCATAGACCTAGATAGCCCTGGTGAGTAATGCACATGCTGCGGAGATCATGGACCTAGATAGCCCTGGTGACTAATGCACGTGCTGTGGAAATCATGGACCGAGATAGCCCCGGTGACTAATGCACATGCTGCGGAGATCATAGGCCGAGATAGCCCTGGTGACTAATGCACGTGCTGCAGAGATCATGGGCCGAGATAGCCCTGGTGACTAATGCACGTGCTGCGGAGATCATGGACCGAGATAGCCCTTGTGACTAATGCACGTGCTGCAGAGATCCTGGGCCGAGATAGCCCTGGTGAGTAATCCACGTGCTGCGGAGATCATGGGCGAAGATAGCCCTGGTTACTAATGCACGTGCTGTGGAAATCATGGACCGAGATAGCCCCGGTGACTAATGCACGTGCTGCGGAGATCATGGACCGAGATAGCCCTGGTGACTAATGCACATGCTGCGGAGATCATGGACAGAGATAGCACTGGTGACTAATGCACGTGCTGCGGAGATCACGGGCTGAGATAGCCCTGGATCATGGGCAGAGATAGCCCTGGTGACTAATGCACGTGCTGCGGAGATCATGGGCTGAGATAGCCCTGGATCATGGGCAGAGATAGCCCTGGTGACTAATACACATGCTGCGGAGATCATGGAGAGAGACATCACTGGTGACTAATGCACGTGCCGCGGAGATCACGGGCTGAGATAACCCTGGATCATGGGCCGAGATAACCCTGGTGAATAATGCACGTGCTGCGGAGATTATGGACCTAGATAGGCCTGGTGACTAATGCACGTGCTGCAGAGATCGTGGGCCCGAGATAGCCCGGGGGGGCTAATGCACGGGCTGCAGAGATCACGGGCAGAGATAGCCCTGGCTCATGGGCCGAGATAGCCCTGGTGACTAATGCATGTGCTGCGGAGATCATGGACTGAGATAGCCCCGGTGACTAATGCACGTGCAGTGGAGATCATGGGCCGAGATAGCCCTGGTGATTAATGCACATGCTGCAGAGATCGAGGGCCGAGATAGCCCCGGGGGGCTAATGCACGTGCCACAGAGATCACAGGCCGAGACAGCCCTGGATCATGGGCCGAGATAGCCCTGGTGACTAATGCATGTGCTGCGGAGATCATGGACTGAGATAGCCCTGGTGACTAATGCACGTGCAGCGGAGATCATGGCCCAAGATAGCCCTGGTGAATAATGCACGTGCTGCGGAGATCATGGCCCAAGATACCCTGGTGACTAATGCACGTGCTGTGTAGATCACAAGCCAAGATAGCCCTGGTGACTAATGCACGTGCTGCGGAGATCATGGGCAGAGATAGCCCTGGTGACTAATGCACGTGCCGCAGAGATCATGGACCAAGATAGCCCTGGTGACTAATGCACGTGCTGTGGAGATCATGGACCATAGCCCTGGTGAGTAATGCACGTGCTGCGGAGATCATGGACTGAGATAGCCCTGGTGACTAATGCACGTGTAGCGGAGATGATGGGCCAAGATAGCCCTGGTGAGTACGCACGTGCTGCGGAGATCATAGACCGAGATAGCCCTGGTGACTAATGCTCGTGCTGCGGAGATCATGGACCTAGATAGCCCTGGTGACTAATGCACATGCTGTGGAGATCATGGGCCGAGATAGCCCTGGTGACTATTGCACGTGCTGCGGAGATCATGGACCTAGATAGCCCTGGTGACTAATAAACGTGCTGCAGAGATCATGGGCCGAGATAGTCCTGGTGACTAATGCACGTGCTGCAGAGATCATGGACCGAGATAGCCCTGGTGACTAATGTACGTGCAGCGGAGATCATGGGCCAAGATAGCCCTGGTGAGTACGGCACGTGCTGCGGAGATCATAGACCGAGATAACCCTGGTGACTAATACACGTGCCGTGGAGATTACGGGCCGAGATAGCCCTGGATCATAGGCCGAGATAGTCCTGGTGACTAATGCACGTGCTGCGGAGATCATGGACCTAGATAGCCCTGGTGACTAATGCATGTGCAGCAGAGATCGTGGGCTGAGATAGCCTGGGGGGGCTAATGCACGTGCCGCAGAGATCACAGGCCGAGATAGCCCTGGTGACTAATGCACGTGCTGCGGAGATCATGGACCGAGATAGCCCCGGTGAGTAATGCACATGCTGCGGAGATCATGGACCGAGATAGCCCTGGTGACTAATGCATGTGCCGCGGAGATCATGGACAGAGATAGCACTGTTGACTAATGGACGTGCTGCGGAGATCATGGACCGAGATAGCCCTGGTGACTAATGCACATGCTGCGGAGATCATGGAAAGAGATAGCACTGGTGACTAATGCACGTGCTGCGGAGATCACGGGTTGAGATAGCCCTGGATCATGGGCAGAGATAGCCCTGGTGACTAATGCACGTGCTGCGGAGATCATGGGCTGAGATAGCCCTGGATCATGGGCAGAGATAGCCCTGGTGACTAATTCACATGCTGCGGAGATCATGGAGAGAGACATCACTGGTGACTAATGCACGTGCCGCGGAGATCACGGGCTGAGATAACCCTGGATCATGGGCCGAGATAGCCCTGGTGAATAATGCACGTGCTGCGGAGATTATGGACCTAGATAGGCCTGGTGACTAATGCACGTGCTGCAGAGATCGTGGGCCGCGATAGTCCGGGGGGGCTAATGCACGTGCTGCAGAGATCACTGGCAGAGATAGCCCTGGATCATGGGCCGAGATAGCCCTGGTGACTAATGCATGTGCTGCGGAGATCATGGACTGAGATATCCCCGGTGACTAATGCACGTGCAGTGGAGATCATGGGCCGAGATAGCCCTGGTCATTAATGCACATACTGCAGAGATCGTGGGCCGAGTTAGCCCCGGGGGGCTAATGCACGTGCCGCAGAGATCACGGGCCGTGACAGCCCTGGATCATGGGCCGAGATAGCCCTGGTGACTAATGCATGTGCTGCGGAGATCATGGACTGAGATAGCCCCGGTGACTAATGCACGTGCAGTGGAGTTCATGGGCCGAGATAGCCCTGGTGATTAATGCACGTGCTGCAGAGATCATGGATCGAGATAGCCCTGGTGACTAATGCCCGTGCTGCAGAGATCATGGGCCGAGATAGCCCTGGTGACTAATGCACATGCAGCGGAGATCATGGGCCAAGATAGCCCTGGTGACTAAAGCACGTGCCGCAGAGATCATGGACCGAGATAGCCCTGGTGACCAATGTACATGCCTCGGAGATCATGGACCGAGATAGCCCTGGTGACTAAAGCACGTGCCGCAGAGATCATGGACCAAGATAGCCCTGGGGACTAATGCACGTGCAGCGGAGATCATGGGCCAAGATAGCCCTGGTGAGTACGGCACGTCCTGCGGAGATCATAGACCGAGATAACCCTGGTGACTAATGCACTTGCCGCGGAGATCACGGGCCGAGATAGCCCTGGATCATAGGCCGAGATAGCCCTGGTGACTAATGCACGTGCTGCGGAGATCATAGACCTAGATAGCCCTGGTGAGTAATGCACATGCTGCGGAGATCATGGACCTAGATAGCCCTGGTGACTAATGCACGTGCTGTGGAAATCATGGACCGAGATAGCCCTGGTGACTAATGCACATGCTGCGGAGATCATAGGCCGAGATAGCCCTGGTGACTAATGCAAGTGCTGCAGAGATCATGGGCCGAGATAGCCCTGGTGACTAATGCACGTGCTGCGGAGATCATGGACCGAGATAGCCCTTGTGACTAATGCACGTGCTGCAGAGATCCTGGGCCGAGATAGCCCTGGTGAGTAATCCACGTGCTGCGGAGATCATGGGCCAAGATAGCCCTGGTGAGTACGGCACGTGCTGCAGAGAGCATGGAGCTAAATAGCCCTGGTGACTAATGCACGTGCTGCAGAGATCGTGGGCCGAGATAGCCTGAAGGGGCTAATGCACGTGCCGCAGAGATCACGGGCTGAGATAGCCCTGATGACTAATGCACATGCCGCTGGTGACTAATACACGTGCTGCGGAAATCATGGACCAAGATAGCCCTGGTGACTAATGCACATGCCACGGAGGACATGGACCTAGATAGCTCTGGTGAATAATGCACGTGCTGCGGAGATCGTGGGTAGAGATAGCCTGGGGGGGGTAATGCACGTTCCGCAGAGATCACGGCCAAGATAGCCCTGCATCATGGGCCGAGATAGCCCTGGTGACTAATGAATGTGCTGCGGAGATCATGGACCGAGAAAGCCCTGGTGACTAATTCACATGCTGCGGAGATCATGGACAGAGACAGCACTGGTGACTAATGCACGTGCCGCAGAGACCACGGGCTGAGATAGTCCTGGATCATGGGCCGAGATAGCCCTGGTGACTAATGCACGTGCTGCGGAGATTATGGACCTAGATAGCCCTGGTGACTAATGCACGTGCTGCAGAGATCGTGGGCCGAGATAGCCTGGGGGGGCTAATGCATGTGCCGCAGAGATCACAGGCCGAGATAGCCCTGGATCATGGGCCGAGATAGCCCTGGAGACTAATGCATGTGCTGCGTAGATCATGGACTGAGATAGCCCCGGTGACTAATGCACGTGCAGTGGAGATCATAGGCCGAGATAGCCCTGGTGATTAATGCACGTGCTGCAGAGATCATGGGCCGAGATAGCCCTGGTGACTAATGCACATGCAGCGGAGATCATAGGCCAAGATAGCCCTGGTGACTAAAGCACGTGCCGCGGAGATCACGGACCGAGATAGCCCTGGTGACTAAAGCACGTGCCGCAGAGATCAGGGACCAAGATAGCCCTGGTGACTAATGCACGTGCAGCGGAGATCATGGGCCAAGATAGGCCTGGTGACTAATGCACGTGCAGCGGAGATCATGGGCCAAGATAGCCCTGGTGAGTACGGCACGTGCTGCGGAGATCATAGACTGAGATAACCCTGGTGACTAATGCACGTGCCGCGGAGATCACGGGCCGAGATAGCCCTGGATCATAGGCCGAGATAGCCCTGGTGACTAATGCACGTGCTGCGGAAATCATAGACCTAGATAGCCCTGGTGAGTAATGCACGTGCTGCGGAGATCATTGACCTAGATAGCCCTGGTGACTAATGCACGTGCTGCAGAGATCATGGGCCAAGATAGCCCTGGTGACTAATGCACGTGCTGCAGAGATCATGGACCGAGATAGCCCTGGTGACTAATGCACGTGCTGCGGACATCATGGACCGAGATAGCCCTGGTGACTAATGCACGTGCTGCAGAGATCATGGGCCGAGATAGCCCTGGTGACTAATCCACGTGCTGCGGAGATCATGGGCCAAGATAGCCCTGGTGAGTACGGCACATGCTGCAGAGATCGTGGGCCGTGATAGCCTGAGGGGGCTAATGCACGTGCCGCAGAGATCACTGGCTGAGATAGCCCTGATGACTAATGCACGTGCCGCTGGTGACTAATGCACGTGCTGCGGAAATCATGGACCGAGATAGCTCTGGTGACTAATGCACATGCCGCGGAGATCATGGACCTAGATAGCTCTGGTGACTAATGCACGTGCTGCGGAGATCGTGGGCAGAGATAGCCTGGGGGGGCTAATGCACGTGCCGCAGAAATCACGGCCAAGATAGCCCTGGTGACTAATGCACATGCTGTGGAGATCACGGACCAAGATTGCCCTGGTGACTAATGCACATGCAGGGGAGATTATGGGCCGAGATACCCTGGTGACTAATGCACATGCTGCAGAGATCACGGGGCGAGATAGCCCTGGTGACTAATGCACGTGCTGCAGAGATCATGGACCGACTTAGCCCTGGTGACTAATGCACGTGCCGCAGAGATCATGGGCCAAGATCGCCCTGGTGACTAAAGCACGTGCAGTGGAGATCATGGGCCAAGATAGCCCTGGTGAGTAATGCATGTGCCACAGAGATCATGGGCCAAGATAGCCCTGGTGACTAATGCACGTGCAGTGGAGATCATGGGCCAAGATAGCCCTGGTGAGTACAGCACATGCTGCGGAGATCATAGACCGAGATAACCCTGGTGACTAATGCACGTGCCGCGGAGATCATGGGCTGAGATAGCCCTGGATCATAGGCCGAGATAGCCCTGGTGACTAATGCACGTGCTGCGGACATCATGGACCTAGATAGCCCTGGTGACTAATGCACGTGCTGTGGAGACCATGGACCGAGATAGCCCCAGTGACTAATGCACATGCTGCGGAGATCATAGGCCGAGATAGCCCTGGTGACTAATGCACGTGCTGCGGAGATCATGGACCTAGATCGCCCTGGTGACTAATGCACGTGCTGCAGAGATCATGGGCCAAGATAGCCCTGGTGACTAATGCACGTGCTGCGGAGCTCATGGGCAAAGATAGCCCTGGTGAGTACGGCACGTGCTGCAGAGATCATGGACCTAGATAGCCCTGGTGACTAATGCACGTGCTGCAGAGATCGTGGACCGAGATAGCCTGAGGGGGCTAATGCACGTGCCGCAGAGACCATGGGCCGAGATAGCCCTGATGACTAATGCACGTGACGCTGGTGACTAATGCACGTGCTGCGGAAATCATGGACCGAGTTAGCCCTGGTGACTAATGCACATGCCGCGGAGATCATGTACCTAGATAGCTCTGGTGACTAATGCATGTGCTGCGGAGATCGTGGGCCGAGATAGCCTGGTGGGGCTAATGCACGTGCCGGAGAGATCACAGGCCGAGATAGCCCTGGTGACTAATGCACGTGCTGCAGAGATCATGGACCGAGATAGCCCTGGTGACTAATGCACGTGCAGCGGAGATCATGGGCCAAGATAGCCCTGGTGAGTACGGCACGTGCTGCGGAGATCATAGACCGAGATAACCCTGGTGACTAATGCACGTGCCATGGAGATTACGGGCCGAGATAGCCCTGGATCATAGGCCGAGATAGCCCTGGTGACTAATGCACGTGCTGTGGAGATCATGGACCTAGATAGCCCTGGTGACTAATGCATGTGCAGCAGAGATCGTGGGCTGAGATAGCTTGGGGGGGGCTAATGCACGTGCCACAGAGATCACGGGCCGAGATAGCCCTGGTGACTAATGCACGTGCTGCGGAGATCATGGACAGAGATAGCACTGGTGACTAATGCACGTGCCGCGGAGATCACGGGCTGAGATAGCCCTGGATCATGGGCAGAGATAGCCCTGGTGACTAATGCACGTGCTGCGGAGATCATGGGCTGAGATAGCCCTGGATCATGGGCAGAGATAGCCCTGGTGACTAATTCACATGCTGCGGAGATCATGGAGAGAGACAGCACTGGTGACTAATGCACGTGCTGCGGAGATCACGGGCTGAGATAACCCTGGATCATGGGCCGAGATAGCCCTGGTGAATAATGCACGTGCTGCGGAGATTATGGACCTAGATAGGCCTGGTGATTAATGCACGTGCTGCAGAGACCGTGGGCCGATATAGCCCGGGGGGGCGAATGCACGTGCCGCAGAGATCACGGGCAGAGATAGCCCTGGATCATGGGCCGAGATAGCCCTGGTGACTAATGCATGTGCTGCGGAGATCATGGACAGAGATAGCCCCGGTGACTAATGCACGTGCAGTGGAGATCATGGGCCGAGATAGCCCTGGTGATTAATGCACGTGCTTCAGAGATTGTGGGCCGAGATAGCCCGGGGGGGCTAATGCACGTGCCGCAGAGATCACGGGCCGAGATAGCCCTGGATCATAGGCCGAGATAGCCCTGGTGACTAATGCATGTGCTGCGGAGATCATGGACTGATATAGCCCCGGTGACTAATGCACGTGCAGTGGAGATCATGGGCCGAGATAGCCCTGGTGATTAATGCACGTGCTGCAGAGATCATGGACTGAGATAGCCCTGGTGACTAATGCACGTGCTGCAGAGATCATGGGCCGAGATAGCCCTGGTGACTAATGCACATGCAGCGGAGATCATGGGCCAAGATAGCTCTGGTGACTAAAGCACGTGCCGCAGAGATCATGGACCGAGATAGCCCTGGTGACCAATGTACATGCCGCGGAGATCACGGACCGAGATAGCCCTGGTGACTAAAGCACGTGCCGCAGAGATCATGGACCAAGATAGCCCTGGGGACTAATGCACGTGCAGCGGAGATCATGGGCCAAGATAGCCCTGGTGAGCACGGCACGTGCTGCGGAGATCATAGACCGAGATAACCCTGGTGACTAATGCACTTGCCGTGGAGATCACGGGCCGAGATAGCCCTGGATCATAGGCCGAGATAGCCCTGGTGTCTAATGCACGTGCTGCGGAGATCATAGACCTAGATAGCCCTGGTGAGTAATGCACGTGCTACGGAGATCATGGACCTAGATAGCCCTGGTGACTAATGCACGTGCTGTGGAAATCATGGACCGAGATAGCCCCGGTGACTAATGCACATGCTGCGGAGATCATAGGCCGAGATAGCCCTGGTGACTAATGCACGTTCTGCAGAGATCATGGGCCGAGATAGCCCTGGTGACTAATGCACGTGCTGCGGAGATCATGGACCGAGATAGCCCTGGTGACTAATGCACGTGCTGCAGATATCCTGGGCCGAGATAGCCCTGGTGACTAATCCACGTGCTGCGGAGATCATGGGCCAAGATAGCCCTGGTGAGTACGGCACGTGCTGCAGAGAGCATGGAGCTAAATAGCCCTGGTGACTAATGCACGTGCTGCAGAGATCGTGGGCCGAGATAGCCTGAGGGGGCTAATGCACGTGCCGCAGAGACCATGGGCTGAGATAGCCCTGATGACTAATGCACATGCCGCTGGTGACTAATGCACGTGCTGCGGAAATCATGGACTGAGATAGCCCTGGTGACTAATGCATATGCCACGGAGGTCATGGACCTAGATAGCTCTGGTGACTAATGCACGTGCTGCGGAGATCGTGGGCAGAGATAGCCTGGGGGGGCTAATGCACGTTCCGCAGGGATCACTTCCAAGATAGCCCTGGATCATGGGCCGAGATAGCCCTGGTGACTAATGGACGTGCTGCGGAGATCATGGACCGAGATAGCCCTGGTGACTAATTCACATGCTGCGGAGATCATGGACAGAGACAGCACTGGTGACTAATGCACGTGCCGCAGAGATCACGGGCTGAGATAGCCCTGGATCATGGGCCGAGATAGCCCTGGTCACTAATGCACGTGCTGCGGATATTATGGACCTAGATAGCCCTGGTGACTAATGCACGTGCTGCAGAGATCGTGGGCCGAGATAGCCCGGGGGGGCTAATGCACGTGCCGCAGAGATCACAGGCCGAGATAGCCCTGGATCATGGGCCGAGATAGCCCTGGAGACTAATGCATGTGCTGCGGAGATCATGGACTGAGATAGCCCCGGTGACTAATGCACGTGCAGTGGAGATCATGGGCTGAGATAGCCCTGGTGATTAATGCACGTGCTGCAGAGATCATGGGCCGAGATAGCCCTGGTGACTAATGCACATGCAGCGGAGATCATGGGCCAAGATAGCCCTGGTGACTAAAGCACGTGCCGCGGAGATCACGGACCGAGTTAGCCCTGGTGACTAAATCACGTGCCGCAGAGATCATGGACCAAGATAGCCCTGGTGACTAATGCACGTGCAGCGGAGATCATGGGCCAAGATAGGCCTGGTGACTAATGCACGTGCAGCGGAGATCATGGGCCAAGATGGCCCTGGTGAGTACAGCACGTGCTGCGGAGATCATAGACTGAGATAACCCTGGTGACTAATGCACGTGCCGCGGAGATCACGGGCCGAGATAGCCCTGGATCATAGGCCGAGATGGCCCTGGTGACTAATGCACGTGCTGCGGAGATCATAGACCTAGATAGCCCTGGTGAGTAATGCACGTGCTGCGGAGATCATTGACCTAGATAGCCCTGGTGACTAATGCACGTGCTGCAGAGATCATGGGCTAAGATAGCCCTGGTGACTAATGCACGTGCTGCAGAGATCATGGGCCGAGATAGCCCTGGTGACTAATGCACGTGCTGCAGAGATCATGGGCCAAGATAGCCCTGGTGACTAATGCACGTGCTGCGGAGATCATGGACCGAGATAGCCCTGGTGACTAATGCACGTGCTGCAGAGATCATGGGCTGAGATAGCCCTGGTGACTAATCCACGTGCCGTGGAGATCATGGGCCAAGATAGCCCTGGTGACTAATGCACGTGCTGCAGAGATCGTGGGCCGAGATAGCCTGAGGGGGCTAATACACGTGCCGCAGAGATCACGGGCTGAGATAGCCCTGATGACTAATGCACGTGCCGCTGGTGACTAATGCACGAACTGCGGAAATCATGGACCGAGATAGCCCTGGTGACTAATGCACATGACGCGGAGATCATGGACCTAGATAGCTCTGGTGACTAATGCACGTGCTGCGGAGATCGTGGGCAGAGATAGCCTGGGGAGGCTAATGCACGTGCCGCAGAGATCACGGCCAAGATAGCCCTGGTGACTAATGACGTGCTGCAGAGATCATGGACCAAGATAGCCCTGGTGACTAATGCACGAGCTGTGGAGATCATGGACCAAGATTGCCCTGGTGACTAATGCACATGCTGCGGAGATCATGGGCCGAGATACCCTGGTGACTAATGCACATGCTGCAGAGATCATGGACCGAGATAGCCCTGGTGACTAATGCACGTGCTGCAGAGATCACTGGGCGAGATAGCCCTAGTTACTAATGCACGGGCTGCAGAGATCATGGACCGAGATAGCCCTGGTGACTAATGCACGTGCCGCAGAGATCATGGGCCAAGATAGCCATGGTGACTAATGCACGTGCAGTGGAGATCATGGGCCAAGATAGCCCTGGTGACTAATGCACGTGCTTCGGAGATCATGGACCTAGATAGCCCTGGTGACAAATGCACGTGCTGTGGAGATCATGGACCGAGATAGCCCCGGTGACTAATGCACATGCTGCGGAGATCATAGGCCAAGATAGCCCTGGTGACTAATGCACGTGTAGTGGAGATCATGGGGCAAGATAGCCCTGGTGACTAATGCACGTGCCGCAGAGATCATGGGCCAAGATAGCCCTGGTGACTAATGCACGTGCAGTGGAGATCATGGGCCAAGATAGCCCTGGTGAGTACGGCACGTGCTGCGGAGATCATAGACCGAGATAACCCTGGTGACTAATGCACGTGCCGCGGAGATCATGGGCCAAGATAGCCCTGGATCATGGGCCGAGATAGCCCTGGTGACTAATGCACATGCAGCGGAGATCATGGGCCAAGATAGCCCTGGTGACTAAAGCACGTGCCGCGGAGATCACGGACCAAGATAGCCCTGGTGACTAAAGCACGTTCCGCAGAGATCATGGACCAAGATAGCCCTGGTGACTAATGCACGTGCAGCGGAGATCATGGGCCAAGATAGGCCTGGTGAGTACGGCACGTGCTGCGGAGATCATAGACCGAGATAACCCTGGTGACTAATGCACGTGCCGCGGAGATCATGGGCCAAGATAGCCCTGGATCATGGGCCGAGATAGCCCTGGTGACTAATGCACATGCAGCGGAGATCATGGGCCAAGATAGCCCTGGTGACTAAAGCACGTGCCGCGGAGATCACGGACCAAGATAGCCCTGGTGACTAAAGCACGTTCCGCAGAGATCATGGACCAAGATAGCCCTGGTGACTAATGCACGTGCAGCGGAGATCATGGGCCAAGATAGGCCTGGTGACTAATGCACGTGCAGCGGAGATCATGGGCCAAGATGGCCCTGGTGAGTACGGAACGTGCTGCGGAGATCATAGACTGAGATAACCCTGGTGACTAATGCACGTGCCGCGGAGATCACGGGCCGAGATAGCCCTGGATCATAGGCCGAGATGGCCCTGGTGACCAATGCACGTGCTGCGGAGATCATAGACCTAGATAGCCCTGGTGAGTAATGCACGTGCTGCGGAGATCATTGACCTAGATAGCCCTGGTGACTAATGCATGTGCTGCAGAGATCATGGGCTAAGATAGCCCTGGTGACTAATGCACGTGCTGCAGAGATCATGGGCCGAGATAGCCCTGTTGACTAATGCACGTGCTGCAGAGATCATGGGCCAAGATAGCCCTGGTGACTAATGCACGTGCTGCGGAGATCATGGACCGAGATAGCCCTGGTGACTAATGCACGTGCTGCAGAGATCATGGGCTGAGATAGCCCTGGTGACTAATCCACGTGCCGTGGAGATCATGGGCCAAGATAGCCCTGGTGACTAATGCACGTGCTGCAGAGATCGTGGGCCGAGATAGCCTGAGGGGGCTAATGCACGTGCCGCAGAGATCACGGGCTGAGATAGCCCTGATGACTAATGTACGTGCCGCTGGTGACTAATGCACGAGCTGCGGAAATCATGGACCGAGATAGCCCTGGTGACTAATGCACATGACGCGGAGATCATGGACCTAGATAGCTCTGGTGACTAATGCACGTGCTGCGGAGATCGTGGGCAGAGATAGCCTGGGGAGGCTAATGCACGTGCCGCAGAGATCACGGCCAAGATAGCCCTGGTGACTAATGACGTGCTGCAGAGATCATGGACCAAGATAGCCCTGGTGACTAATGCACGAGCTGTGGAGATCACGGACCAAGATTGCCCTGGTGACTAATGCACATGCTGCGGAGATCATGGGCCGAGATACCCTGGTGACTAATGCACATGCTGCAGAGATCATGGACCGAGATAGCCCTGGTGACTAATGCACGTGCTGCAGAGATCACTGGGCGAGATAGCCCTAGTGACTAATGCACGGGCTGCAGAGATCATGGACCGAGATAACCCTGGTGACTAATGCACGTGCCGCAGAGATCATGGGCCAATATAGCCCTGGTGACTAATGCACGTGCAGTGGAGATCATGGGCCAAGATAGCCCTGGTGACTAATGCACGTGCTTCGGAGATCATGGACCTAGATAGCCCTGGTGACAAATGCACGTGCTGTGGAGATCATGGACCGAGATAGCCCCGGTGACTAATGCACATGCTGCGGAGATCATAGGCCAAGATAGCCCTGGTGACTAATGCACGTGTAGTGGAGATCATGGGGCAAGATAGCCCTGGTGACTAATGCACGTGCCGCAGAGATCATGGGCCAAGATAGCCCTGGTGACTAATGCACGTGCAGTGGAGATCATGGGCCAAGATAGCCCTGGTGAGTACGGCACGTGCTGCGGAGATCATAGACCGAGATAACCCTGGTGACTAATGCACGTGCCGCGGAGATCATGGGCCAAGATAGCCCTGGATCATAGGCCGAGATAGCCCTGGTGACTAATGCACGTGCTGCGGAGATCATGGACCTAGATAGCCCTGGTGACTAATGCACGTGCTGTGGAGATCATGGACCGAGATAGCCCCAGTGACTAATGCACATGCTGCGGAGATCATAGGCCGAGATTGCCCTGGTGACTAATGCACGTGCTGTGGAGATCATGGACCTAGATCGCCCTGGTGACTAATGCACGTGCTGCAGAGATCATGGGCCGAGATAGCCCTGGTGACTAATGCACGTGCTGCGGAGCTCATGGGCAAAGATAGCCCCGATGAGTACGGCACGGGCTGCAGAGATCATGGACCTAGATAGCCCTGGTGACTAATGCACGTGCTGCAGAGATCGTGGGCCGAGATAGCCTGAGGGGGCTAATGCACATGCCGCAGAGACCATGGGCCGAGATAGCCCTGATGACTAATGCACGTGCCGCTGGTGACTAATGCACGTGCTGCGGAAATCATGGACCGAGTTAGCCCTGGTGACTAATGCACATGCGGCGGAGATCATGGACCTAGATAGCTCTGGTGACTAATGCATGTGCTGCGGAGATCGTGGGCCGAGATAGCCTGGTGGGGCTAATGCACGTGCCGAAGAGATCACGGGCCGAGATAGCCCTGGTGACTAATGCACGTGCTGCAGAGATCATGGACTGAGATAGCCCTGGTGACTAATGCACGTGCTGTGGAGATCACGGACCAAGATAGCCCTGGTGACTAATGCACATGCTGCGGAGATCATGGGCAGAGATACCCTGGTGACTAATGCACGTGGTGCAGAGATCATGGACCGAGATAGCCCTGGTGACAAATGCACGTGGTGCAGAGATCACGGGCCGAGATAGTCCTGGTGACTAATGCACGTGCTGCAGAGATCATGGACCGAGATAGCCCTGGTGACTAATGCACGTGCCGCAGAGATCAATGACCAAGATAGCCCTGGTGACAAATGCACGTGCTGTGGAGATCATGGACCGAGATAGCCCTGGTGACCAATGTACATGCCTCGGAGATCATGGACCTAGATAGCCCTGGTGACTAATGCACGAGCTGTGGAGATCACGGACCAAGATTGCCCTGGTGACTAATGCACATGCTGCGGAGATCATGGGCCGAGATACCCTGGTGACTAATGCACATGCTGCAGAGATCATGGACGAGATAGCCCTGGTGACTAATGCACGTGCTGCAGAGATCACTGGGCGAGATAGCCCTAGTGACTAATGCACGGGCTGCAGAGATCATGGACCGAGATAACCCTGGTGACTAATGCACGTGCCGCAGAGATCATGGGCCAAGATAGCCCTGGTGACTAATGCACGTGCAGTGGAGATCATGGGCCAAGATAGCCCTGGTGACTAATGCACGTGCTTCGGAGATCATGGACCTAGATAGCCCTGGTGACAAATGCACGTGCTGTGGAGATCATGGACCGAGATAGCCCCGGTGACTAATGCACATGCTGCGGAGATCATAGGCCAAGATAGCCCTGGTGACTAATGCACGTGTAGTGGAGATCATGGGGCAAGATAGCCCTGGTGACTAATGCACGTGCCGCAGAGATCATGGGCCAAGATAGCCCTGGTGACTAATGCACGTGCAGTGGAGATCATGGGCCAAGATAGCCCTGGTGAGTACGGCACGTGCTGCGGAGATCATAGACCGAGATAACCCTGGTGACTAATGCACGTGCCGCGGAGATCATGGGCCAAGATAGCCCTGGATCATAGGCCGAGATAGCCCTGGTGACTAATGCACGTGCTGCGGAGATCATGGACCTAGATAGCCCTGGTGACTAATGCACGTGCTGTGGAGATCATGGACCGAGATAGCCCCAGTGACTAATGCACATGCTGCGGAGATCATAGGCCGAGATTGCCCTGGTGACTAATGCACGTGCTGTGGAGATCATGGACCTTGATCGCCCTGGTGACTAATGCACGTGCTGCAGAGATCATGGGCCGAGATAGCCCTGGTGACTAATGCACGTGCTGCGGAGCTCATGGGCAAAGATAGCCCCGATGAGTACGGCACGGGCTGCAGAGATCATGGACCTAGATAGCCCTGGTGACTAATGCACGTGCTGCAGAGATCGTGGGCCGAGATAGCCTGAGGGGGCTAATGCACATGCCGCAGAGACCATGGGCCGAGATAGCCCTGATGACTAATGCACGTGCCGCTGGTGACTAATGCACGTGCTGCGGAAATCATGGACCGAGTTAGCCCTGGTGACTAATGCACATGCGGCGGAGATCATGGACCTAGATAGCTCTGGTGACTAATGCATGTGCTGCGGAGATCGTGGGCCGAGATAGCCTGGTGGGGCTAATGCACGTGCCGAAGAGATCACGGGCCGAGATAGCCCTGGTGACTAATGCACGTGCTGCAGAGATCATGGACCGAGATAGCCCTGGTGACTAATGCACGTGCTGTGGAGATCACGGACCAAGATAGCCCTGGTGACTAATGCACATGCTGTGGAGATCATGGGCAGAGATACCCTGGTGACTAATGCACGTGGTGCAGAGATCATGGACCGAGATAGCCCTGGTGACAAATGCACGTGGTGCAGAGATCACGGGCCGAGATAGTCCTGGTGACTAATGCACGTGCTGCAGAGATCATGGACCGAGATAGCCCTGGTGACTAATGCACGTGCCGCAGAGATCAATGACCAAGATAGCCCTGGTGACAAATGCACGTGCTGTGGAGATCATGGACCAAGATAGCCCTGGTGACTAATGCACGTGCCGCGGAGATCACGAGCCGAGATAGCCCTGGATCATAGGCCGAGATAGCCCTGGTGACTAATGCACGTGCTGCGGAGATCATAGACCTAGATAGCCGTGGTGACTAATGCACGTGCTGCGGAGGTCATGGACCTAGATAGCCCTGGTGACTAATGCATGTGCTGCAGAGATCATGGGCCGAGATAGCCCTGGTGACTAATGCACGTGCCGCGGAGATCACGAGCCGAGATAGCCCTGGTGACTAATGCACGTGCTGCAGAGATCATGGGCCGAGATAGCCCTGGTGAATAATGCACGTGCTGCGGAGATCATGGGCCAAGATAGCCTTGGTGAGTACGGCAAATGCTGCAGAGATCAAGGACCTAGATAGCCCTGGTGACTAATGCACGTGCTGCAGAGATCGTGGGCCGAGATAGCCTGGGGGGGCTAATGCACGTGCCGCAGAGATCACGGGCCGAGATAGCCCTGATGACTAATGCACGTGCTGCAGAAATCATGGACCGAGATAGCCCTGGTGACTAATGCACATGCCGCGGAGATCATGGACCTAGATAGGTCTGGTGACTAATGCATGTGCTGCGGAGATCGTGGGCCGAGATAGCCTGGGGGGGTTAATGCACGTGCCGCAGAGATCACGGGCCGAGATAGCCCTGATGACTAATGCATGTGCTGTGGAGATCATGGGCCAAGATAGCCCTGGTGAGTACGCACGTGCTGCGGAGATCATAGACCGAGATAACCCTGGTGACTAATGCACGTGCAGTGGAGATCACGAGCCAAGATAGCCCTGGATCATAGGCCGAGATAGTCCTGGTGACTAATGCACGTGCTGCGGAGATCATAGACCTAGATAGCCCTGGTGACTAATGCTCGTGCTGCGGAGATCATGGACCTAGATAGCCCTGGTGACTAATGCACATGCTGTGGAGATCATGGGCCGAGATAGCCCTGGTGACTAATGCACGTGCTACGGAGATCATGAACCTAGATAGCCCTGGTGACTAATGCACGTGCTGCATAGATCATGGGCCGAGATAGTCCTGATGACTAATGCACGTGGTGCAGAGATCATGGACCGAGATAGCCCTGGTGACTAATGCACGTGCAGCGGAGATCATGGGCCAATATAGCCCTGGTGAGTACGGCACGTGCTGCGGAGATCATAGACCGAGATAACCCTGGTGACTAATGCATGTGCCGTGGAGATCACAGGCCGAGATAGCCCTGGATCATAGGCCGAGATAGCCCTGGTGACTAATGCACGTGCTACAGAGATCATGGACCTAGATAGCCCTGGTGACTAATGCACGTGCAGCAGAGATCGTGGGTGAGATAGCCTGGGGGGGCTAATGCACGTGCCGCCGAGGTCACGGGCCGAGATAGCCCTGGTGACTAATGCACGTGCTGCGGAGATCATGGACCGAGATAGCCCTGGTGACTAATGCATGTGCCATGGAGATCATGGACTGAGATAGCCCTGGTGACTAATGCATGTGCCGTGGAGATCATGGACAGAGATAGCACTGGTGACTAATGCACGTGCTGCGGAGATCATGGACCGAGATAGCCCTGGTGACTAATGCACATGCTGCGGAGATCATGGACAGAGATAGCAATGGTGACTAATGCACGTGCCGCGGAGATCACAGGCTGAGATAGCCCTTGATCATGGGTAGAGATAGCCCTGGTGACTAATGCACGTGCTGCGGAGATCATGGACCTAGATAGCCCTGGTGACAAATGCACGTGGTGACTAATGCACGTGCTGCAGAGATCATGGACCGAGATAGCCCTGGTGACTAATGCACGTGCCGCAGAGATCAATGACCAAGATAGCCCTGGTGACAAATGCACGTGCTGTGGAGATCATGGACCAAGATAGCCCTGGTGACTAATGCACGTGCCGCGGAGATCACGAGCCGAGATAGCCCTGGATCATAGGCCGAGATAGCCCTGGTGACTAATGCACGTGCTGCGGAAATCATAGACCTAGATAGCCCTGGTGACTAATGCACGTGCTGCGGAGGTCATGGACCTAGATAGCCCTGGTGACTAATGCACGTGCTGCAGAGATCATGGGCCGAGATAGCCCTGGTGACTAATGCACGTGCCGCGGAGATCACGAGCCGAGATAGCCCTGGTGACTAATGCACGTGCTGCAGAGATCATGGGCCGAGATAGCCCTGGTGACTAATGCACGTGCTGCGGAGATCATGGGCCAAGATAGCCTTGGTGAGTACGGCAAATGCTGCAGAGATCAAGGACCTAGATAGCCCTGGTGACTAATGCACGTGCTGCGGAGATCGTGGGCCGAGATAGCCTGGGGGGGCTAATGCACGTGCCGCAGAGATCACGGGCCGAGATAGCCCTGATGACTAATGCACGTGCTGTGTAGATCACAAGCCAAGATAGCCCTGGTGACTAATGCACGTGCTGCGGAGATCATGGGCAGAGATAGCCCTGGTGACTAATGCACGTGCCGCAGAGATCATGGACCAAGATAGCCCTGGTGACTAATGCACGTGCTGTGGAGATCATGGACCAAGATAGCCCTGGTGAGTAATGCACGTGCTGCGGAGATCATGGACTGAGATAGCCCTGGGGACTAATGCACGTGTAGCGGAGATCATGGGCCAAGATAGCCCTGGTGAGTACGCACGTGCTGCGGAGATCACAGACCGAGATAGCCCTGGTGACTAATGCTCGTGCTGCGGAGATCATGGACCTAGATAGCCCTGGTGACTAATGCACATGCTGTGGAGATCATGGGCCGAGATAGCCCTGGTGACTATTGCACGTGCTGCGGAGATCATGGACCTAGATAGCCCTGGTGACTAATAAACGTGCTGCAGAGATCATGGGCCGAGATAGTCCTGGTGACTAATGCACGTGCTGCAGAGATCATGGACCGAGATAGCCCTGGTGACTAATGTACGTGCAGCGGAGATCATGGGCCAAGATAGCCCTGGTGAGTACGGCACGTGCTGCGGAGATCATAGACCGAGATAACCCTGGTGACTAATACACGTGCCGTGGAGTTTACGGGCCGAGATAGCCCTGGATCATAGGCCGAGATAGTCCTGGTGACTAATGCACATGCTGCGGAGATCATGGACCTAGATAGCCCTGGTGACTAATGCACGTGCAGCAGAGATCGTGGGCTGAGATAGCCTGGGGGGGCTAATGCACGTGCCGCAGAGATCACGGGCCGAGATAGCCCTGGTGACTAATGCACGTGCTGCGGAGATCATGGACCGAGATAGCCCCGGTGAGTAATGCACATGCTGCGGAGATCATGGACCGAGATAGCCCTGGTGACTAATGCATGTGCCGCGGAGATCATGGACAGAGATAGCACTGTTGACTAATGGACGTGCTGCGGAGATCATGGACCGAGATAGCCCTGGTGACTAATGCACATGCTGTGGAGATCATGGACAGAGATAGCACTGGTGACTAATGCACGTGCTGCGGAGATCACGGGCTGAGATAGCCCTGGATCATGGGCAGAGATAGCCCTGGTGACTAATGCACGTGCTGCGGAGATCATGGGCTGAGATAGCCCTGGATCATGGGCAGAGATAGCCCTGGTGACTAATTCACATGCTGCGGAGATCATGGAGAGAGACATCACTGGTGACTAATGCACGTGCCGCGGAGATCACGGGCTGAGATAACCCTGGATCATGGGCCGAGATAGCCCTGGTGACTAATGCATGTGCTGCGGAGATCATGGACTGAGATATCCCCGGTGACTAATGCACGTGCAGTGGAGATCATGGGCCGAGATAGCCCTGGTCATTAATGCACATGCTGCAGAGATCGTGGGCCGAGATAGCCCCGGGGGGCTAATGCACGTGCCGCAGAGATCACGGGCCGAGACAGCCCTGGATCATGGGCCGAGATAGCCCTGGTGACTAATGCATGTGCTGCGGAGATCATGGACTGAGATAGCCCCGGTGACTAATGCACGTGCAGTGGAGATCATGGGCCGAGATAGCCCTGGTGATTAATGCACGTGCTGCAGAGATCATGGATCGAGATAGCCCTGGTGACTAATGCACATGCAGCGGAGATCATGGGCCAAGATAGCCCTGGTGACTAAAGTACGTGCCGCAGAGATCATGGACCGAGATAGCCCTGGTGACCAATGTACATGCCTCGGAGATCATGGACCGAGATAGCCCTGGTGACTAAAGCACGTGCCGCAGAGATCATGGACCAAGATAGCCCTGGGGACTAATGCACGTGCAGCGGAGATAATGGGCCAAGATAGCCCTGGTGAGTACGGCACGTCCTGCGGATATCATAGACCGAGATAACCCTGGTGACTAATGCACTTGCCGCGGAGATCACGGGCCGAGATAGCCCTGGATCATAGGCCGAGATAGCCCTGGTGACTAATGCACGTGCTGCGGAGATCATAGACCTAGATAGCCCTGGTGAGTAATGCACATGCTGCGGAGATCATAGACCTAGATAGCCCTGGTGACTAATGCACGTGCTGTGGAAATCATGGACCGAGATAGCCCCGGTGACTAATGCACATGCTGCGGAGATCATAGGCCGAGATAGCCCTGGTGACTAATGCACGTGCTGCAGAGATCATGGGCCGAGATAGCCCTGGTGACTAATGCACGTGCTGCGGAGATCATGGACCGAGATAGCCCTTGTGACTAATACACGTGCTGCAGAGATCCTGGGCCGAGATAGCCCTGGTGAGTAATCCACGTGCTGCGGAGATCATGGGCCAAGATAGCCCTGGTGACTAATGCACGTGCTGTGGAAATCATGGACCGAGATAGCCCCGGTGACTAATGCACGTGCTGCGGAGATCATGGACCGAGATAGCCCTGGTGACTAATGCACATGCTGCGGAGATCATGGACAGAGATAGCACTGGTGACTAATGCACGTGCTGCGGAGATCACGGGCTGAGATAGCCCTGGATCATGGGCAGAGATAGCCCTGGTGACTAATGCACGTGCTGCGGAGATCATGGGCTGAGATAGCCCTGGATCATGGGCAGAGATAGCCCTGGTGACTAATTCACATGCTGCGGAGATCATGGAGAGAGACATCACTGGTGACTAATGCACGTGCCGTGGAGATCACGGGCTGAGATAACCCTGGATCATAGGCCGAGATAACCCTGGTGAATAATGCACGTGCTGCGGAGATTATGGACCTAGATAGGCCTGGTGACTAATGCACGTG
Organism: Pleurodeles waltl; assembly: GCF_031143425.1. Lineage (NCBI taxonomy): Eukaryota > Metazoa > Chordata > Amphibia > Caudata > Salamandridae > Pleurodeles > Pleurodeles waltl. The sequence goes on from NC_090446.1 coordinate 1,550,649,456, forward strand.
CTGCAGAGATCGTGGGCCGAGATAGACCCGGGGGGCTAATGCACGTGCCGCAGAGATCACGGGCCGAGACAGCCCTGGATCATGGGCCGAGATAGCCCTGGTGACTAATGCATGTGCTGCGGAGATCATGGACTGAGATAGCCCCGGTGACTAATGCACGTGCAGTGGAGATCATGGGCCGAGATAGCCCTGGTGATTAATTCACGTGCTGCAGAGATCATGGGCCAAGATAGCCCTGGTGACTAATGCACATGCAGCGGAGATCATGGGCCAAGATAGCCCTGGTGACTAAAGTACGTGCCGCAGAGATCATGGACCGAGATAGCCCTGGTGACCAATGTACATGCCTCGGAGATCATGGACCGAGATAGCCCTGGTGACTAAAGCACGTGCCGCAGAGATCATGGACCAAGATAGCCCTGGGGACTAATGCACGTGCAGCGGAGATCATGGGCCAAGATAGTCCTGGTGAGTACGGCACGTCCTGCGGATATCATAGACCGAGATAACCCTGGTGACTAATGCACTTGCCGCGGAGATCATGGGCCGAGATAGCCCTGGATCATAGGCCGAGATAGCCCTGGTGACTAATGCACGTGCTGCGGAGATCATAGACCTAGATAGCCCTGGTGAGTAATGCACATGCTGCGGAGATCATGGACCTAGATAGCCCTGGTGACTAATGCACGTGCTGTGGAAATCATGGACCGAGATAGCCCCGGTGACTAATGCACATGCTGCGGAGATCATAGGCCGAGATAGCCCTGGTGACTAATGCACGTGCTGCAGAGATCATGGGCCGAGATAGCCCTGGTGACTAATGCACGTGCTGCGGAGATCATGGACCGAGATAGCCCTTGTGACTAATGCACGTGCTGCAGAGATCCTGGGCCGAGATAGCCCTGGTGAGTAATCCACGTGCTGCGGAGATCATGGGCGAAGATAGCCCTGGTGACTAATGCATGTGCTGTGGAAATCATGGACCGAGATAGCCCCGGTGACTAATGCAAGTGCTGCGGAGATCATGGACCGAGATAGCCCTGGTGACTAATGCACATGCTGCGGAGATCATGGACAGAGATAGCACTGGTGACTAATGCACGTGCTGCGGAGATCACGGGCTGAGATAGCCCTGGATCATGGGCAGAGATAGCCCTGGTGACTAATGCACGTGCTGCGGAGATCATGGGCTGAGATAGCCCTGGATCATGGGCAGAGATAGCCCTGGTGACTAATACACATGCTGCGGAGATCATGGAGAGAGACATCGCTGGTGACTAATGCACGTGCCGCGGAGATCACGGGCTGAGATAACCCTGGATCATGGGCCGAGATAACCCTGGTGAATAATGCACGTGCTGCGGAGATTATGGACCTAGATAGGCCTGGTGACTAATGCACGTGCTGCAGAGATCGTGGGCCGAGATAGCCCGGGGGGGCTAATGCACGTGCTGCAGAGATCACGGGCAGAGATAGCCCTGGCTCATGGGCCGAGATAGCCCTGGTGACTAATGCATGTGCTGCGGAGATCATGGACTGAGATAGCCCCGGTGACTAATGCACGTGCAGTGGAGATCATGGGCCGAGATAGCCCTGGTGATTAATGCACATGCTGCAGAGATCGAGGGCCGAGATAGCCCCGGGGGGCTAATGCACGTGCCACAGAGATCACAGGCCGAGACAGCCCTGGATCATGGGCCGAGATAGCCCTGGTGACTAATGCATGTGCTGCGGAGATCATGGACTGAGATAGCCCTGATGACTAATGCACGTGCTGCAGAGATCATGGACTGAGATAGCCCTGGTGACTAATGCACGTGCAGTGGAGATCATGGGCCGAGATAGCCCTGGTCATTAATGCACATGCTGCAGAGATCGTGGGCCGAGATAGCCCCGGGGGGCTAATGCACGTGCCGCAGAGATCACGGGCCGAGACAGCCCTGGATCATGGGCCGAGATAGCCCTGGTGACTAATGCATGTGCTGCGGAGATCATGGACTGAGATAGCCCCGGTGACTAATGCACGTGCAGTGGAGATCATGGGCCGAGATAGCCCTGGTGATTAATGCACGTGCTGCAGAGATCATGGATCGAGATAGCCCTGGTGACTAATGCACGTGCTGCAGAGATCATGGGCCGAGATAGCCCTGGTGACTAATGCACATGCAGCGGAGATCATGGGCCAAGATAGCCCTGGTGACTAAAGTACGTGCCGCAGAGATCATGGACCGAGATAGCCCTGGTGACCAATGTACATGCCTCGGAGATCATGGACCGAGATAGCCCTGGTGACTAAAGCACGTGCCGCAGAGATCATGGACCAAGATAGCCCTGGGGACTAATGCACGTGCAGCGGAGATAATGGGCCAAGATATCCCTGGTGAGTACGGCACGTCCTGCGGATATCATAGACCGAGATAACCCTGGTGACTAATGCACTTGCCGCGGAGATCACGGGCCGAGATAGCCCTGGATCATAGGCCGAGATAGCCCTGGTGACTAATGCACGTGCTGCGGAGATCATAGACCTAGATAGCCCTGGTGAGTAATGCACATGCTGCGGAGATCATAGACCTAGATAGCCCTGGTGACTAATGCACGTGCTGTGGAAATCATGGACAGAGATAGCCCCGGTGACTAATGCACATGCTGCGGAGATCATAGGCCGAGATAGCCCTGGTGACTAATGCACGTGCTGCAGAGATCATGGGCCGAGATAGCCCTGGTGACTAATGCACGTGCTGCGGAGATCATGGACCTAGATAGGTCAGGTGACTAATGCATGTGCTGCGGAGATCGTGGGCCGAGATAGCCCTGGTGAGTAATCCACGTGCTGCGGAGATCATGGGCCAAGATAGCCCTGGTGACTAATGCACGTGCTGTGGAAATCATGGACCGAGATAGCCCCGGTGACTAATGCACGTGCTGCGGAGATCATGGACCGAGATAGCCCTGGTGACTAATGCACATGCTGCGGAGATCATGGACAGAGATAGCACTGGTGACTAATGCACGTGCTGCGGAGATCACGGGCTGAGATAGCCCTGGATCATGGGCAGAGATAGCCCTGGTGACTAATGCACGTGCTGCGGAGATCATGGGCTGAGATAGCCCTGGATCATGGGCAGAGATAGCCCTGGTGACTAATTCACATGCTGCGGAGATCATGGAGAGAGACATCACTGGTGACTAATGCACGTGCCGTGGAGATCACGGGCTGAGATAACCCTGGATCATAGGCCAAGATAACCCTGGTGAATAATGCACGTGCTGCAGAGATTATGGACCTAGATAGGCCTGGTGACTAATGCACGTGCTGCAGAGATCGTGGGCCGAGATAGCCCCGGGGGCTAATGCACGTGCTGCAGAGATCACGGGCCGAGACAGCCCTGGATCATGGGCCGAGATGGCCCTGGTGACTAATGCATGTGCTGCGGAGATCATGGACTGAGATAGCCCCGGTGACTAATGCACGTGCAGTGGAGATCGTGGGCCGAGATAGCCCTGGTGATTAATGCACGTGCTGCAGAGATCATGGGCCAAGATAGCCCTGGTGACTAATGCACATGCAGCGGAGATCATGGGCCAAGATAGCCCTGGTGACTAAAGTACGTGCCGCAGAGATCATGGACCGAGATAGCCCTGGTGACCAATGTACATGCCTCGGAGATCATGGACCTAGATAGCCCTGGTGACTAAAGCACGTGCCGCAGAGATCATGGACCAAGATAGCCCTGGGGACTAATGCACGTGCAGCGGAGATCATGGGCCAAGATAGCCCTGGTGAGTACGGCACGTCCTGCGGATATCATAGACCGAGATAACCCTGGTGACTAATGCACTTGCCGCGGAGATCACGGGCCGAGATAGCCCTGGATCATAGGCCGAGGTAGCCCTGGTGACTAATGCACGTGCTGCGGAGATCATAGACCTAGATAGCCCTGGTGAGTAATGCACATGCTGCGGAGATCATGGACCTAGATAGCCCTGGTGACTAATGCACGTGCTGTGGAAATCATGGACCGAGATAGCCCCGGTGACTAATGCACATGCTGCGGAGATCATAGGCCGAGATAGCCCTGGTGACTAATGCACGTGCTGCAGAGATCATGGGCCGAGATAGCCCTGGTGACTAATGCACGTGCTGCGGAGATCATGGACCGAGATAGCCCTTGTGACTAATGCACGTGCTGCAGAGATCCTGGGTCGAGATAGCCCTGGTGAGTAATCAACGTGCTGCGGAGATCATGGGCGAAGATAGCCCTGGTGACTAATGCACGTGCTGTGGAAATCATGGACCGAGATAGCCCCGGTGACTAATGCACGTGCTGCGGAGATCATGGACCGAGATAGCCCTGGTGACTAATGCACATGCTGCGGAGATCATGGACAGAGATAGCACTGGTGACTAATGCACGTGCTGCGGAGATCACGGGCTGAGATAGCCCTGGATCATGGGCAGAGATAGCCCTGGTGACTAATGCACGTGCTGCGGAGATCATGGGCTGAGATAGCCCTGGATCATGGGCAGAGATAGCCCTGGTGACTAATACACATGCTGCGGAGATCATGGAGAGAGACATCACTGGTGACTAATGCACGTGCCGCGGAGATCACGGGCTGAGATAACCCTGGATCATGGGCCGAGATAACCCTGGTGAATAATGCACGTGCTGCGGAGATTATGGACCTAGATAGGCCTGGTGACTAATGCACGTGCTGCAGAGATCGTGGGCCGAGATAGCCCGGGGGGGCTAATGCACGTGCTGCAGAGATCACGGGCAGAGATAGCCCTGGCTCATGGGCCGAGATAGCCCTGGTGACTAATGCATGTGCTGCGGAGATCATGGACTGAGATATCACCGGTGACTAATGCACGTGCAGTGGAGATCATGGGCCGAGATAGCCCTGGTCATTAATGCACATACTGCAGAGATCGAGGGCCGAGATAGCCCCGGGGGGCTAATGCACGTGCCACAGAGATCACAGGCCGAGACAGCCCTGGATCATGGGCCGAGATAGCCCTGGTGACTAATGCATGTGCTGCGGAGATCATGGACTGAGATAGCCCCGGTGACTAATGCACGTGCAGTGGAGTTCATGGGCCGAGATAGCCCTGGTGATTAATGCACGTGCTGCAGAGATCATGGATCGAGATAGCCCTGGTGACTAATGCCCGTGCTGCAGAGATTATGGGCCGAGATAGCCCTGGTGACTAATGCACATGCAGCGGAGATCATGGGCCAAGATAGCCCTGGTGACTAAAGCACGTGCCGCAGAGATCATGGACCGAGATAGCCCTGGTGACCAATGTACATGCCTCGGAGATCATGGACCGAGATAGCCCTGGTGACTAAAGCACGTGCCGCAGAGATCATGGACAAAGATAGCCCTGGGGACTAATGCACGTGCAGCGGAGATCATGGGCCAAGATAGCCCTGGTGAGTACGGCACGTCCTGCGGAGATCATAGACCGAGATAACCCTGGTGACTAATGCACTTGCCGCGGAGATCACGGGCCGAGATAGCCCTGGATCATAGGCCGAGATAGCCCTGGTGACTAATGCACGTGCTGCGGAGATCATAGACCTAGATAGCCCTGGTGAGTAATGCACATGCTGCGGAGATCATGGACCTAGATAGCCCTGGTGACTAATGCACGTGCTGTGGAAATCATGGACCGAGATAGCCCTGGTGACTAATGCACATGCTGCGGAGATCATAGGCCGAGATAGCCCTGGTGACTAATGCAAGTGCTGCAGAGATCATGGGCCGAGATAGCCCTGGTGACTAATGCACGTGCTGCGGAGATCATGGACCGAGATAGCCCTTGTGACTAATGCACGTGCTGCAGAGATCCTGGGCCGAGATAGCCCTGGTGAGTAATCCACGTGCTGCGGAGATCATGGGCCAAGATAGCCCTGGTGAGTACGGCACGTGCTGCAGAGAGCATGGAGCTAAATAGCCCTGGTGACTAATGCACGTGCTGCAGAGATCGTGGGCCGAGATAGCCTGAGGGGGCTAATGCACGTGCCGCAGAGATCACGGGCTGAGATAGCCCTGATGACTAATGCACATGCCGCTGGTGACTAATACACGTGCTGCGGAAATCATGGACCAAGATAGCCCTGGTGACTAATGCACATGCCACGGAGGACATGGACCTAGATAGCTCTGGTGAATAATGCACGTTCCGCAGAGATCACTGCCAAGATAGCCCTGGATCATGGGCCGAGATAGCCCTGGTGACTAATGCATGTGCTGCGGAGATCATGGACCGAGAAAGCCCTGGTGACTAATTCACATGCTGCGGAGATCATGGACAGAGACAGCACTGGTGACTAATGCACGTGCCGCAGAGACCACGGGCTGAGATAGCCCTGGATCATGGGCCGAGATAGCCCTGGTGACTAATGCACGTGCTGCGGAGATTATGGACCTAGATAGCCCTGGTGACTAATGCACGTGCTGCAGAGATCGTGGGCCGAGATAGCCTGGGGGGGCTAATGCATGTGCCGCAGAGATCACAGGCCGAGATAGCCCTGGATCATGGGCCGAGATAGCCCTGGAGACTAATGCATGTGCTGCGTAGATCATGGACTGAGATAGCCCCGGTGACTAATGCACGTGCAGTGGAGATCATGTGCCGAGATAGCCCTGGTGATTAATGCACGTGCTGCAGAGATCATGGGCCGAGATAGCCCTGGTGACTAATGCACATGCAGCGGAGATCATAGGCCAAGATAGCCCTGGTGACTAAAGCACGTGCCGCGGAGATCACGGACCGAGATAGCCCTGGTGACTAAAGCACGTGCCGCAGAGATCAGGGACCAAGATAGCCCTGGTGACTAATGCACGTGCAGCGGAGATCATGGGCCAAGATAGGCCTGGTGACTAATGCACGTGCAGCGGAGATCATGGGCCAAGATAGCCCTGGTGAGTACGGCACGTGCTGCGGAGATCATAGACTGAGATAACCCTGGTGACTAATGCACGTGCCGCAGAGATCACGGGCCGAGATAGCCCTGGATCATAGGCCGAGATAGCCCTGGTGACTAATGCACGTGCTGCGGAAATCATAGACCTAGATAGCCCTGGTGAGTAATGCACGTGCTGCGGAGATCATTGACCTAGATAGCCCTGGTGACTAATGCACGTGCTGCAGAGATCATGGGCCAAGATAGCCCTGGTGACTAATGCACGTGCTGCAGAGATCATGGACCGAGATAGCCCTGGTGACTAATGCACGTGCTGCAGAGATCATGGGCCAAGATAGCCCTGGTGACTAATGCACGTGCTGCGGAGATCATGGACCGAGATAGCCCTGGTGACTAATGCACGTGCTGCAGAGATCATGGGCTGAGATAGCCCTGGTGACTAATCCACGTGCCGTGGAGATCATGGGCCAAGATAGCCCTGGTGACTAATGCACGTGCTGCAGAGATCGTGGGCCGAGATAGCCTGAGGGGGCTAATGCACGTGCCGCAGAGATCACGGTCTGAGATAGCCCTGATGACTAATGCACGTGCCGCTGGTGACTAATGCACGAGCTGCGGAAATCATGGACCAAGATAGCCCTGGTGACTAATGCACATGACGCGGAGATCATGGACCTAGATAGCTCTGGTGACTAATGCACGTGCTGCGGAGATCGTGGGCAGAGATAGCCTGGGGAGGCTAATGCACGTGCCGCAGAGATCACGGCCAAGATAGCCCTGTTGACTAATGACGTGCTGCAGAGATCATGGACCAAGATAGCCCTGGTGACTAATGCACGAGCTGTGGAGATCATGGACCAAGATTGCCCTGGTGACTAATGCACATGCTGCGGAGATCATGGGCCGAGATACCCTGGTGACTAATGCACATGCTGCAGAGATCATGGACCGAGATAGCCCTGGTGACTAATGCACGTGCTGCAGAGATCACTGGGCGAGATAGCCCTAGTTACTAATGCACGGGCTGCAGAGATCATGGACCGAGATAGCCCTGGTGACTAATGCACGTGCCGCAGAGATCATGGGCCAAGATAGCCCTGGTGACTAATGCACGTGCAGTGGAGATCATGGGCCAAGATAGCCCTGGTGACTAATGCACGTGCTTCGGAGATCATGGACCTAGATAGCCCTGGTGACAAATGCACGTGCTGTGGAGATCATGGACCGAGATAGCCCCGGTGACTAATGCACATGCTGCGGAGATCATAGGCCAAGATAGCCCTGGTGACTAATGCACGTGTAGTGGAGATCATGGGGCAAGATAGCCCTGGTGACTAATGCACGTGCCGCAGAGATCATGGGCCAAGATAGCCCTGGTGACTAATGCACGTGCAGTGGAGATCATGGGCCAAGATAGCCCTGGTGAGTACGGCACGTGCTGCGGAGATCATAGACCGAGATAACCCTGGTGACTAATGCACGTGCCGCGGAGATCATGGGCCAAGATAGCCCTGGATCATGGGCCGAGATAGCCCTGGTGACTAATGCACTAGCAGCGGAGGTCATGGGCCAAGATAGCCCTGGTGACTAAAGCACGTGCCGCGGAGATCACGGACCAAGATAGCCCTGGTGACTAAAGCACGTTCCGCAGAGATCATGGACCAAGATAGCCCTGGTGACTAATGCACGTGCAGCGGAGATCATGGGCCAAGATAGGCCTGGTGACTAATGCACGTGCAGCGGAGATCATGGGCCAAGATGGCCCTGGTGAGTACGGAACGTGCTGCGGAGATCATAGACTGAGATAACCCTGGTGACTAATGCACGTGCCGCGGAGATCACGGGCCGAGATAGCCCTGGATCATAGGCCGAGATGGCCCTGGTGACTAATGCACGTGCTGCGGAGATCATAGACCTAGATAGCCCTGGTGAGTAATGCACGTGCTGCGGAGATCATTGACCTAGATAGCCCTGGTGACTAATGCATGTGCTGCAGAGATCATGGGCTAAGATAGCCCTGGTGACTAATGCACGTGCTGCAGAGATCATGGGCCGAGATAGCCCTGTTGACTAATGCACGTGCTGCAGAGATCATGGGCCAAGATAGCCCTGGTGACTAATGCACGTGCTGCGGAGATCATGGACCGAGATAGCCCTGGTGACTAATGCACGTGCTGCAGAGATCATGGGCTGAGATAGCCCTGGTGACTAATCCACGTGCCGTGGAGATCATGGGCCAAGATAGCCCTGGTGACTAATGCACGTGCTGCAGAGATCGTGGGCCGAGATAGCCTGAGGGGGCTAATGCACGTGCCGCAGAGATCACGGGCTGAGATAGCCCTGATGACTAATGCACGTGCCGCTGGTGACTAATGCACGAGCTGCGGAAATCATGGACCGAGATAGCCCTGGTGACTAATGCACATGACGCGGAGATCATGGACCTAGATAGCTCTGGTGACTAATGCACGTGCTGCGGAGATCGTGGGCAGAGATAGCCTGGGGAGGCTAATGCACGTGCCGCAGAGATCACGGCCAAGATAGCCCTGGTGACTAATGACGTGCTGCAGAGATCATGGACCAAGATAGCCCTGGTGACTAATGCACGAGCTGTGGAGATCACGGACCAAGATTGCCCTGGTGACTAATTCACATGCTGCGGAGATCATGGGCCGAGATACCCTGGTGACTAATGCACATGCTGCAGAGATCATGGACCGAGATAGCCCTGGTGACTAATGCACGTGCTGCAGAGATCACTGGGCGAGATAGCCCTAGTGACTAATGCACGGGCCGCAGAGATCATGGGCCAAGATAGCCCTGGTGACTAATGCACGTGCAGTGGAGATCATGGGCCAAGATAGCCCTGGTGACTAATGCACGTGCTTCGGAGATCATGGACCTAGATAGCCCTGGTGACAAATGCACGTGCTGTGGAGATCATGGACCGAGATAGCCCCGGTGACTAATGCACATGCTGCGGAGATCATAGGCCAAGATAGCCCTGGTGACTAATGCACGTGTAGTGGAGATCATGGGGCAAGATAGCCCTGGTGACTAATGCACGTGCCGCAGAGATCATGGGCCAAGATAGCCCTGGTGACTAATGCACGTGCAGTGGAGATCATGGGCCAAGATAGCCCTGGTGAGTACGGCACGTGCTGCGGAGATCATAGACCGAGATAACCCTGGTGACTAATGCACGTGCCGCGGAGATCATGGGCCAAGATAGCCCTGGATCATAGGCCGAGATAGCCCTGGTGACTAATGCACGTGCTGCGGAGATCATGGACCTAGATAGCCCTGGTGACTAATGCACGTGCTGTGGAGATCATGGACCGAGATAGCCCCAGTGACTAATGCACATGCTGCGGAGATCATAGGCCGAGATTGCCCTGGTGACTAATGCACGTGCTGTGGAGATCATGGACCTAGATCGCCCTGGTGACTAATGCACGTGCTGCAGAGATCATGGGCCGAGATAGCCCTGGTGACTAATGCACGTGCTGCGGAGCTCATGGGCAAAGATAGCCCCGATGAGTACGGCACGGGCTGCAGAGATCATGGACCTAGATAGCCCTGGTGACTAATGCACGTGCTGCAGAGATCGTGGGCCGAGATAGCCTGAGGGGGCTAATGCACATGCCGCAGAGACCATGGGCCGAGATAGCCCTGATGACTAATGCACGTGCCGCTGGTGACTAATGCACGTGCTGCGGAAATCATGGACCGAGTTAGCCCTGGTGACTAATGCACATGCGGCGGAGATCATGGACCTAGATAGCTCTGGTGACTAATGCATGTGCTGCGGAGATCGTGGGCCGAGATAGCCTGGTGGGGCTAATGCACGTGCCGAAGAGATCACGGGCCGAGATAGCCCTGGTGACTAATGCACTTGCTGCAGAGATCATGGACCGAGATAGCCCTGGTGACTAATGCACGTGCTGTGGAGATCACGGACCAAGATAGCCCTGGTGACTAATGCACATGCTGCGGAGATCATGGGCAGAGATACCCTGGTGACTAATGCACGTGGTGCAGAGATCATGGACCGAGATAGCCCTGGTGACAAATGCACGTGGTGCAGAGATCACGGGCCGAGATAGTCCTGGTGAATAATGCACGTGCTGCAGAGATCATGGACCGAGATAGCCCTGGTGACTAATGCACGTGCCGCAGAGATCAATGACCAAGATAGCCCTGGTGACAAATGCACGTGCTGTGGAGATCATGGACCAAGATAGCCCTGGTGACTAATGCACGTGCCGCGGAGATCACGAGCCGAGATAGCCCTGGATCATAGGCCGAGATAGCCCTGGTGACTAATGCACGTGCTGCGGAGATCATAGACCTAGATAGCCGTGGTGACTAATGCACGTGCTGCGGAGGTCATGGACCTAGATAGCCCTGGTGACTAATGCATGTGCTGCAGAGATCATGGGCCGAGATAGCCCTGGTGACTAATGCACGTGCCGCGGAGATCACGAGCCGAGATAGCCCTGGTGACTAATGCACGTGCTGCAGAGATCATGGGCCGAGATAGCCCTGGTGACTAATGCACGTGCTGCGGAGATCATGGGCCAAGATAGCCTTGGTGAGTACGGCAAATGCTGCAGAGATCAAGGACCTAGATAGCCCTGGTGACTAATGCACGTGCTGCAGAGATCGTGGGCCGAGATAGCCTGGGGGGGCTAATGCACGTGCCGCAGAGATCACGGGCCGAGATAGCCCTGATGACTAATGCACGTGCTGCAGAAATCATGGACCGAGATAGCCCTGGTGACTAATGCACATGCCGCGGAGATCATGGACCTAGATAGGTCTGGTGACTAATGCATGTGCTGCGGAGATCGTGGGCCGAGATAGCCTGGGGGGGTTAATGCACGTGCCGCAGAGATCACGGGCCGAGATAGCCCTGATGACTAATGCATGTGCTGTGGAGATCATGGGCCAAGATAGCCCTGGTGAGTACGCACGTGCTGCGGAGATCATAGACCGAGATAACCCTGGTGACTAATGCACGTGCAGTGGAGATCACGAGCCAAGATAGCCCTGGATCATAGGCCGAGATAGTCCTGGTGACTAATGCACGTGCTGCGGAGATCATAGACCTAGATAGCCCTGGTGACTAATGCTCGTGCTGCGGAGATCATGGACCTAGATAGCCCTGGTGACTAATGCACATGCTGTGGAGATCATGGGCCGAGATAGCCCTGGTGACTAATGCACGTGCTACGGAGATCATGGACCTAGATAGCCCTGGTGACTAATGCACGTGCTGCATAGATCATGGGCCGAGATAGTCCTGATGACTAATGCACGTGGTGCAGAGATCATGGACCGAGATAGCCCTGGTGACTAATGCACGTGCAGCGGAGATCATGGGCCAATATAGCCCTGGTGAGTACGGCACGTGCTGCGGAGATCATAGACCGAGATAACCCTGGTGACTAATGCACGTGCCGTGGAGATCACGGGCCGAGATAGCCCTGGATCATAGGCCGAGATAGCCCTGGTGACTAATGCACGTGCTACGGAGATCATGGACCTAGATAGCCCTGGTGACTAATGCACGTGCAGCAGAGATCGTGGGCTGAGATAGCCTGGGGGGGCTAATGCACGTGCCGCCGAGGTCACGGGCCGAGATAGCCCTGGTGACTAATGCACGTGCTGCGGAGATCATGGACCGAGATAGCCCTGGTGACTAATGCATGTGCCGTGGAGATCATGGACTGAGATAGCCCTGGTGACTAATGCATGTGCCGTGGAGATCATGGACAGAGATAGCACTGGTGACTAATGCACGTGCTGCGGAGATCATGGACCGAGATAGCCCTGGTGACTAATGCACATGCTGCGGAGATCATGGACAGAGATAGCAATGGTGACTAATGCACGTGCCGCGGAGATCACAGGCTGAGATAGCCCTTGATCATGGGTAGAGATAGCCCTGGTGACTAATGCACGTGCTGCGGAGATCATGGACCTAGATAGCCCTGGTGACAAATGCACGTGGTGACTAATGCACGTGCTGCAGAGATCATGGACCGAGATAGCCCTGGTGACTAATGCACGTGCCGCAGAGATCAATGACCAAGATAGCCCTGGTGACAAATGCACGTGCTGTGGAGATCATGGACCAAGATAGCCCTGGTGACTAATGCACGTGCCGCGGAGATCACGAGCCGAGATAGCCCTGGATCATAGGCCGAGATAGCCCTGGTGACTAATGCACGTGCTGCGGAAATCATAGACCTAGATAGCCCTGGTGACTAATGCACGTGCTGCGGAGGTCATGGACCTAGATAGCCCTGGTGACTAATGCACGTGCTGCAGAGATCATGGGCCGAGATAGCCCTGGTGACTAATGCACGTGCCGCGGAGATCACGAGCCGAGATAGCCCTGGTGACTAATGCACGTGCTGCAGAGATCATGGGCCGAGATAGCCCTGGTGACTAATGCACGTGCTGCGGAGATCATGGGCCAAGATAGCCTTGGTGAGTACGGCAAATGCTGCAGAGATCAAGGACCTAGATAGCCCTGGTGACTAATGCACGTGCTGCGGAGATCGTGGGCCGAGATAGCCTGGGGGGGCTAATGCACGTGCCGCAGAGATCACGGGCCGAGATAGCCCTGATGACTAATGCACGTGCTGCAGAAATCATGGACCGAGATAGCCCTGGTGACTATTGCACATGCCGCGGAGATCATGGACCTAGATAGGTCTGGTGACTAATGCATGTGCTGCGGAGATCGTGGGGCGAGATAGCCTGGGGGGGATAATGCACGTGCCGCAGAGATCACGGGCCGAGATTGCCCTGATGACTAATGCATGTGCTGTGGAGATCATGGGCCAAGATAGCCCTGGTGAGTACGCACGTGCTGCGGAGATCATAGACCGAGATAACCCTGGTGACTAATGCACGTGCCGTGGAGATCACGAGCCAAGATAGCCCTGGATCATAGGCCGAGATAGTCCTGGTGACTAATGCACATGCTGCGGAGATCATAGACCTAGATAGCCCTGGTGACTAATGCTCGTGCTGCGGAGATCATGGACCTAGATAGCCCTGGTGACTAATGCACGTGCTGCATAGATCATGGGCCGAGATAGTCCTGGTGACTAATGCACGTGGTGCAGAGATCATGGACCGAGATAGCCCTGGTGACTAATGCACGTGCAGCGGAGATCATGGGCCAATATAGCCCTGGTGAGTACGGCACGTGCTGCGGAGATCATAGACCGAGATAACCCTGATGACTAATGCACGTGCCGTGGAGATCACGGGCCGAGATAGCCCTGGATCATAGGCCGAGATAGCCCTTGTGACTAATGCACGTGCTGCGGAGATCATGGACCTAGATAGCCCTGGTGACTAATGCACGTGCAGCAGAGATCGTGGGCTGAGATAGCCTGGGGGGGCTAATGCACGTGCCGCCGAGATGACGGGCCGAGATAGCCCTGGTGACTAATGCACGTGCTGCGGAGATCATGGACCGAGATAGCCCCGGTGACTAATGCACATGCTGCGGAGATCATAGACCGAGATAGCCCTGGTGACTAATGCATGTGCCGTGGAGATCATGGACTGAGATAGCCCTGGTGACTAGTGCATGTGCCGTGGAGATCATGGACAGAGATAGCACTGGTGACTAATGCACGTGCTGCGCAGATCATGGACCGAGATAGCCCTGGTGACTAATGCACATGCTGCGGAGATCATGGACAGAGATAGCACTGGTGACTAATGCACGTGCCGCGGAGATCACAGGCTGAGATAGCCCTTGATCATGGGTAGAGATAGCTCTGGTGACTAATGCACGTGCTGCGGAGATCATGGACCTAGATAGCCCTGGTGACTAATGCACGTGCTGCAGAACTCGTGGGCCGAGATAGCCCGGGGGGGCTAATGCACGTGCCGCAGAGATCATGGGCCGAGATAGCCCTGGATCATGGGCCGAGATAGCCCTGGTGACTAATGCACGTGCTGCGGAGATCATGGACCGAGATAGCCCTGGTGACTAATTCACATGCTGCGGAGATCATGGACAGAGACAGCACTGGTGACTAATGCACGTGCCGCGGAGATCACGGGCTGAGATAGCCCTGGATTATGGGCCGAGATAGCCCTGGTGACAAATGCACGTGCTGCGGAGATTATGGACCTAGATAGCCCTGGTGACTAATGCACGTGCTGCAGAGATCGTGGGCCGAGACAGCCCGGGGGGGCTAATGCACGTGCCGCAGAGATCATGGGCCGAGATAGCCCTGGATCATGGGCCAAGATAGCCCTGGTGACTAATGCATGTGCTGCGGAGATCATGGACTGAGATAGCCCCGGTGACTAATGCACGTGCAGTGGAGATCATGGGCCGAGATAGCCCTGGTGATTAATGCATGTGCTGCAGAGATCATGGACCGAGATAGCCCTGGTGACTAATGCACGTGCTGCAGACATCATGGGCCAAGATAGCCCCGGTGACTAATGCACGTGCCACAGAGATCATGGACCGAGATAGTCCTGGTGACTAATGCACATGCCGCGGAGATCTCGGACCGAGATAGCCCTGGTGACTAAAGCACGTGCCGCAGATATCATGGACTGAGATAGCCCTCGTGGCTAATGCACGTGCCGCGGAGATCACAGCCCGAGGTAGCCCTGGTGACTACGGCACTTGCTGCGGAGATCATGGGTCGTGATAGCCCTGGTTTCTAATACACGTGCTGCAGAGATTTGGGTGCAGCCTGCTCATGGGTCTGGCTGATCATAAGTAACACAGAAGGGGTAAGGACAGGTTTCAAGGCACTGCAGTAAAATTATTTTAAGCACATGGCTGAATGGGTCACTGCATTTGTTGTACAAACACTTGAGGTGTCTGCAGGTTTCCAGGCGCCTAGAAGTCCTACATATTCTTGCACTTTTCACCCACGTGACCTGGTGCCTCTTTTCAGTGTTTGGGGCTCCAGGCTCTCTGAGCTGTGATCCTGGGGGTCATTTGTGCCTAGAAGCCGTGTAAACTCTGACCCCGACGCAGAAATTTTAAAGGAGGGGGCATCATTTTAATGCCATCCATCCTGAGGCAGCGAACACTTTGGCAGCCGTAGTGTAACACTGCACTATGGGTCTGCTTTCCTGGGGGGCGACTCCAAACGGAAAGGGCAGGAATGCTCTGTATCTCTGCAGTATCATGTATTCCTGTCCTCCGCCCATGCGTTGGTGCCGCTATGGCAGCCTAGCGCCAACTCGGCACCCTTGCCCATGGTGCCAGGGTGCCTGTGTTGTCAGCAGGACTGTGTTTGTGCAGGAAGGGGCTCCTTTGTAGGAGGCTGGCCCTCCCTGTAGTGTGCAAAGCCAGGCACATTGTGCATGGGGTCCAGGCAGCCACACGTTGGTTTACAGAGGTAAAAACGAAATCACCTAATGCTCTAATCTTTGGCGGTAGCTTGGTCGAAAAGTCAGGCCAATCCTGGAGAAGTGCAAAGCATTTGTTGTACACAGTATTAATCTTGCAACTCTCATACTCAAAGGAGTAACTCAAGACCAATTTACAAAAATGCTTCAAATTTTATATACATTTTAAGACCAAGATCATCGGAATTGGTTAAGTATTTTTCGAGATATGAATTCTTGAAGTTTAATAAAAATAGTCTTTTTTTGTGCGTAATTATGCACCAGAAATCAATGGACGACAACCTTTAAAAATACATATAAAATCACACAGTTGGTTTACCAAGTTCTTTTGCCGGTTGGTCGAGGTCGTCAGCGGACACACTGTGCCAGCTGGAGAAGTTTGGGCGGCTCTGGTTCCGGCATGAGAAGCAGGAAAATGTCGCTGCCGCTGCGGCAGGGCCACTGCGAGGGACCACTTGGAAAAGCAGTGCAGAGTGTCGAGGTCGCAAGGGGTGGAGGACCCTTAGAGCATAGCAGGCTCTTCGGTGCAGGGCACACGGCAGTCGGTACAGAGCGAATCGGTGATCCAGGAGCTGTGCTCAAGGATGCCCTCAGGAGCAGGAGGCAGGTCTGTTCATGGGTCGATTGCGGGATAACGGGGGCACTCTGGTGGGAGGTCCAGGTTGCTTCTGAAGTCCCTCTACTGGGGCTTCCTCCTGGTCCTTTTACAGACCTGGGTGGGCTATTTTTCATTGTGTCTGAAATCAGGGGCCCACTATGCATTGTATTGTACGATTCAGCCGCTAGAGGGTGCAGTGCGCCCAAACTTGCCACACCGGTAGGGTTTGTTATTGCGGTCGTCGACGTTAAGTTTGGTCTGGCTGCGGCATCTGGTTCCAGAGTTAGCGACCTGTCAGTGAAGTGGACCTCACTGGGTTGTTGGTTCCTTGTCGATTGAGAGTGGTACCTCCTCTCTGGATGGAGTTTTCTGGCAATTTGCAAAGCCTGGAGATACTCTGGGGTTCCGTTAGAGTTGTCCATTTGTCCAGCAGGTCCTCAGCGGTGATTATCGGGTCCTGGGTGCAACAGGCAGAGTTTGGCACCTTTTCTTTGTGCAGCGGGTCCACAGTTCTTGTGCCTTTGGATCTTCTTGTTGCTGGTCTTCTTCTGCCCATCGAATCGGAATTCTTGGTCTAGGAATGCTCAGTAAATACTGTATCTGGTGGGTGTTTTAGGGGGAACCTGGTAGTGACCAGTGGGTAATCTACCTGAGGGTGGCTACACCCACTAAGTGACCACTTCCGGTGGGCAGAGGTGACGTCCCTACACATGATTGGCTGCTTTCCTTCCATCCAAGATGGAGGAAAATTAAAGAGAGGATCCACCTCCCATGCAACTCCTTAGGGGTGGTGCATGCTAGGTAAGGACACTCCTCCTGTCCTAGGTTTGAATTTCCTACTGTTGCTCCCACCAAAAGTGGGGTTTTGCAACAGGGCAGCCCTCTGCTGCAAGCAGCAGGCCTGGAGGTCGAGTTTCGAAGGCAGTAAGCCATTGGAAGCTCACCAAACAGGACAGTGCACATTCCTGAGGGAGGGGGCGTTAGCACCCCCACCCAGGAAAGTCTTCTTTCCGTATCCCAGAGGGAAGAAGCCCTCACCCCAGGGGTACAGATTGTTGTCCAGCAGTGGCAGACTGGTCAGGACCAGTCAGCAACCATGTCAGGGTAGTTAGCTTTTGCAGGCGGCACCTCTAAAGTGACCCCTGGATACATTTTAGAATACATCCAATACTGGTACCAGTTTGGATTTATTATTTTGAGTTGTTTGATACCAAACAACCCAGGGTCCAGAGTGGCCATCATGTAGGGACTCGTACTGGCCAGTGTCCAGCACATATATTAAAATGGCTGCTTTGTTCCCTCACTGTGTCCCAGGTTTGGCACGGACACAGTGGGGGCATATTGCTCATGCAATTACACCCTCACATTTAGTATGGTGCACCCTGCCTTAAGGCTGGAAGGCCTGATAGAGGGGTGACTCACCCATAACATATGCAGTGTATGGTGGACAGGGCACACAGGGAGTTTGCATTTTAGGTTTGCCCCAGTACACTCAGCCTGCAGTGGCAGTGCTGGGTGCATCTGGGTGCAGGGGCCCATGAGGGTGGCACAATCAGTGCTGCTGCCCTCAGGGGCCTACCCTTAGTACCCTGTGCCCTAGGTACCCAAGTACCATTTACTAGGGACTTATAGTGGCAGCTAAAGGTATTCCCAATTGTGCCAGGGCATCACAACAGTTTAGGGAAAGAGCTCTGCTCAGGGATCCTGGTTAGCAGGGGCCCTGGGCACTACCAACTTCTAGGACACATCACATACCCGGCAAAAAGTGGGGGCTCATCATGTCGAAAAGAGGCCTCTCCTCACAACCTTCCTGCAGAAACAATCCTGGGAGGCTTTTCCTCTTTCTGTGTGTGCTGCAGAACGCAGCGCACATAGAAAGAAGAAATCACGAGAAGAAATAACAATATTTCTCCTGCTTGTATGGTTGTGGTGCTGCCTCAGATTTACAGGCTCTTTTACATCTGGGGATGCGTCAAACTCATGGGTGTTGGGTGGAACCACCGACCGAAACGCCCATGGCACGCCTCCCTGACGCAGTGAAAAGCATTGCGGCGCTTTGTGCTTCCTCGGAGCGTTACAAAAAGTAGTGCTTTAGCGGGGTCATGAATATGCTCCTCAGATTGCAATCAATCCCATCAGAGCCGCTCACAGGCTCCAGGCCCGCCACAGACCCTGCAGCCCTCACAGACCCTGCCCCACTCACAGACCCTACCTCACTCACTGACCGAACCACTCACAGGCTACAGGCCCGCCACAGACCCTGCAGCCCTCACAGACTCTATCCACTCACTGACCAAGCCACTCACAGACTCCAGGCCCGTCAAAGACCCTGCAGCACTCACAGACCCTGCCCCACTAACAGACCCTACCTCACTCACTGACCGAACCACTCACAGGCTCCAGGCCCGTCACAGACCCTGCCCCACTCACAGACCCTGCAGCACTCACAGACCCTACGTCACTCACTGACCGAACCACTCACAGGCTCCAGGCCCCCCACAGACCCTGCAGCCCTCACAGACCCTATCCACTCACTGACCAAGCCACTCACAGACTTCAGGCCCGTCAAAGACCCTGCAGCCCTCACAGACCCTGCCCCACTCACTGACCAAACCACTCACAGGCTCCAGGCCCGTCACAGACCCTGCCCCACTCACAGACCCTGCAGCACTCACAGGCCCTATGTCACTCACTGACCGAACCACTCACAGGCTCCAGGCCCGTCACAGACCCTACAGCACTAACAGACCCTGCCTCACTCACAGCCGAGCCACTCACAGACTCCAGGCCCGTCACAGACCCTGCAGCACTCACAGACCCTGCAGCACTCACAGACCCTACGTCACTCACTGACCGAACCACTCACAGGCTCCAGGCCCTTCACAGACCCTACAGCACTCACAGACCCTGCCTCACTCACAGACCGAGCCACTCACAGACTCCAGGCCCTTCACGTCACAGACCCTGCAGCACTCACAGACCGAACCACTCACAGACTCCAGGCCCATCACAGACCCTGCAGCCCTCACAGACCCTGCCCCACTCACAGACCCTACCTCACTCACTGACCGAACCACTCACAGGCTCCAGGCCCCCCACAGACCCTGCAGCCCTCACAGACCCTATGTCACTCACTGACCGAACCACTCACAGGCTCCAGGCCCGTCACAGACCCTACAGCACTAACAGACCCTGCCTCACTCACAGCCGAGCCACTCACAGACTCCAGGCCCGTCACAGACCCTGCAGCACTCACAGACCCTGCAGCACTCACAGACCCTACGTCACTCACTGACCGAACCACTCACAGGCTCCAGGCCCTTCACAGACCCTACAGCACTCACAGACCCTGCCTCACTCACAGACCGAGCCACTCACAGACTCCAGGCCCGTCACGTCACAGACCCTGCAACACTCACAGACCGAACCACTCACAGACTCCAGGCCCATCACAGACCCTGCAGCCCTCACAGACCCTGCCCCACTCACAGGCCCTACCTCACTCACTGACCAAACCACTCACAGGCTCCAGGCCCGTCACAGACCCTGCCCCACTCACAGACCCTGCAGCACTCACAGGCCCTACGTCACTCACTGACCGAACCACTCACAGGCTCCAGGCCCGTCACAGACCCTACAGCACTCACAGACCCTGCCTCACTCACAGCCGAGCCACTCACAGACTCCAGGCCCGTCACAGACCCTGCAGCACTCACAGACCCTGCATCACTCACAGACCCTACGTCACTCACTGACCGAACCACTCACAGGCTCCAGGCCCTTCACAGACCCTACAGCACTCACAGACCCTGCCTCACTCACAGACCGAGCCACTCACAGACTCCAGGCCCGTCACAGACCCTGCAGCACTCACAGACCGAACCACTCACAGACTCCAGGCCCATCACAGACGCTGCAGCCCTCACAGACCCTGCCCCACTCACAGACCCTACCTCACTCACTGACGAACCACTCACAGGCTCCAGGCCCGCCACAGACCCTGCAGCCCTCACAGACCCTATCCACTCACTGACCAAGCCACTCACAGACTCCAGGCCCGTCAAAGACCCTGCAGCCCTCACAGACCCTGCCCCACTCACAGACCGTACGTCACTCACTGACCGAACCACTCACAGGCTCCAGGTCCTTCACAGACCCTACAGCCCTCACAGACCCTGCCCCACTCACAGACCCTACGCCACTCACTGACCGAACCACTCACAGACTCCAGGCCCATCACAGACCCTGCAGCCCTCACAGACCCTACCTCACACACTCACCAAGCCACTCACTCACCAAGCCACTCACTCACCAAGCCACTCACTAACCGAGCCACTCACAGGTTCCACACTCTTCATAGACCCTGCAGCCCACACAGACCCTGCAGCCCTCACAGACCCTGCCCCACTCACTCACCGAGCCACTCACTCACTGAGCCACTCACAGGCTTCAGACTCTTTATAGACCCTGCAGCCCTCACAGACCCTGCAGCCCTCACAGACCCTGCCCCACTCACTGACCGAACCATTCACAGGCTTCATGCTCTTCACAGACCCTGCAGCCCTCACAGACCCTACCTCACTCACAGACCCTACCTCACTCACTGACCGAACCACTCACAGGCTCCAGGCCCCCCACAGACCCTGCAGCCCTCACAGACCCTATGTCACTCACTGACCGAACCACTCACAGGCTCCAGGCCCGTCACAGACCCTACAGCACTAACAGACCCTGCCTCACTCACAGCCGAGCCACTCACAGACTCCAGGCCCGTCACAGACCCTGCAGCACTCACAGACCCTGCAGCACTCACAGACCCTACGTCACTCACTGACCGAACCACTCACAGGCTCCAGGCCCTTCACAGACCCTACAGCACTCACAGACCCTGCCTCACTCACGGACGTTGCCACTCACAGAATCCAGGCCCGTCACAGACCCTGCAGCACTCACAGACCGAACCACTCACAGACTCCAGGCCCATCACAGACCCTGCAGCCCTCACAGACCCTGCCCCACTCACAGGCCCTACCTCACTCACTGACCAAACCACTCACAGGCTCCAGGCCCGTCACAGACCCTGCCCCACTCACAGACCCTGCAGCACTCACAGGCCCTACGTCACTCACTGACCGAACCACTCACAGGCTCCAGGCCCGTCACAGACCCTACAGCACTCACAGACCCTGCCTCACTCACAGCCGAGCCACTCACAGACTCCAGGCCCGTCACAGACCCTGCAGCACTCACAGACCCTGCATCACTCACAGACCCTACGTCACTCACTGACCGAACCACTCACAGGCTCCAGGCCCTTCACAGACCCTACAGCACTCACAGACCCTGCCTCACTCACAGACCGAGCCACTCACAGACTCCAGGCCCGTCACAGACCCTGCAGCACTCACAGACCGAACCACTCACAGACTCCAGGCCCATCACAGACGCTGCAGCCCTCACAGACCCTGCCCCACTCACAGACCCTACCTCACTCACTGACAAACCACTCACAGGCTCCAGGCCCGCCACAGACCCTGCAGCCCTCACAGACCCTATCCACTCACTGACCAAGCCACTCACAGACTCCAGGCCCGTCAAAGACCCTGCAGCCCTCACAGACCCTGCCCCACTCACAGACCGTACGTCACTCACTGACCGAACCACTCACAGGCTCCAGGTCCTTCACAGACCCTACAGCCCTCACAGACCCTGCCCCACTCACAGACCCTACGCCACTCACTGACCGAACCACTCACAGACTCCAGGCCCATCACAGACCCTGCAGCCCTCACAGACCCTACCTCACACACTCACCAAGCCACTCACTCACCAAGCCACTCACTCACCAAGCCACTCACTAACCGAGCCACTCACAGGTTCCACACTCTTCATAGACCCTGCAGCCCACACAGACCCTGCCCCACTCACTCACCGAGCCACTCACTCACTGAGCCACTCACAGGCTTCAGACTCTTTATAGACCCTGCAGCCCTCACAGACCCTGCAGCCCTCACAGACCCTGCCCCACTCACTGACCGAACCATTCACAGGCTTCATGCTCTTCACAGACCCTGCAGCCCTCACAGACCCTACCTCACTCACAGACCGAACCACTCACTGACCGAGCCACTCACAAACTCCAGTGTCGGGTATGGTGAGGTGTGTGTCGGGTATGGTGAGGTGTGTCTCGGGTATGGTCGGTGTAGGAGGCTGGCCTGGCTTGTAGTGGGTTCCAGAGGTACTTACACCTTGTGCCAGGTCCAGTTATCCCTTATTAGTGTAGAAGAGGTGTTTCTAGCAGCTTAGGCTGATAGAAGGTAGCTATGGCAAAGCAGCTTAGGCTGAACTAGGAGACATGTAAAGCTCCTACAATACCACTGGTGTCATATGCACAATATCATAAGAAAACACAATACACAGATATACAAAAAATAAAGGTACTTTATTTGTATGACAACATGCCAAAAGTATCTCAGTGGGTACCCTCAGTATGAGGATAAGATATATACACAAGATATATGTACACAAACCAAAATTATGCAGGTAATGGCAAGGAAAGTAATGCAAGCAATGTAAAATTACAGTAGATTGCAATAGGAGCACATAGGTATAGGGGCAACACAGACCATATACTCCAAAAGTGGAATGTGAACCACGAATGGACCCCAAACCTATGTGAGCTTGTAGAGGGTCACTGGGGCTGTAAGAAAACAGTGAGGGTTAGAAAAATAGCCCACCCCAAGACCCTGAAAAGTAGGTGTACAGTGCACCTATATACCCCAGAGAGCACAGACGTCGTGATAGGGGGTTTCTGCAGGAAGAACAAACACCAGCAATGCAACAACAGTGGATTTCCGGACCTGAGTACTATAAGACAAGAAGACCAAGTCCAATAGTCGCAACAGTGTCGAGAGTGGGCAGGAGCCCAGGAAATGCCAGCTGAGGGTGCAAGGAAACTGACACCTGTTGGAAGAAGCTTGGAGTTCTGCAAGAAAGAAGAGGACTAGGAATTTCCCCTTTGGAGGAGTGATGTCCCACGTTGCGTTGAAGCTTGCAGAGGTGTTCCCACGCAGAAATACTGCAAACAAGCCGTGCTAGCTGCAAGAGTTGCGGATAGGGTTTTTGGGAGCTGCTGTGGCCCAGGAGGGACCAGGATGTCGCCACTTGGAGGAGGAGACAGAGGGGGCGCCCAGCAAGTCAGGGAGCCCTCACAGAAGCAGGCAGCACCTG